>NC_139838.1:3336390-3498890 GCF_963691815.1 Echiichthys vipera | reverse complement strand
ACACACACACACACACACACACACACGCGGGTACACACACACGCAGGTACACACACACACACACACACACACACACACACACACACACACACACACACACACACACACGCAGGTACACACACACACACGCAGGTACACACACACACACGCAGGTACACACACACACACACGCAGGTACACACACACACACACACGCAGGTACACACACACACACGCAGGTACACACACACACACGCAGGTACACACACACACACACGCAGGTACATATGAAATAAAATGTGTAGCAGCGGCAGGGTAAGAAACAATTCTCAGTTGGAAGGAGCTTGACACCCCCCCCCCCCCCCAAAAAAAAAAGACGATATAAAGGCTCCCACAGCCGCTTCGGCCCTCAGTATCCTTCTTTTAGGTCACTCTGCAATCAGTAGCACTGTTTGAGAAGACGGTCAGGGGCAAGAGGGTAATGGACAAGGAAACTCAAGAAGAGGGTGAGAGGACAATCTTTCGCAATATTGTCTATAGAAATGGAGAATATGTTGCAACTGGCCTGGATCCGTACTTTGATGCGTTCATGATGGGTAGGATTCAGTGGATGGCTGCAACAAACGGGGGGAAGAACATTCCAGTCAATGACTCTTCCTATTATGCCTTAGAGGCCCTGTTGCTCATGAGGCCTCCGAAGGAGAATGTTGTGACAAAGTCGGTACACGCCGCCGAAGCCACCTACGTAGCCGGCTCTCAACCCAACCAAGCCCAGCTCACTGACCTGCTAAACTCATGTAACATGTGGACTGTGGGCGACGGAAATGCTTACCAGTGTTTGACATGTGGCCTGATCGTGTCTGACCTTGTACTGGGTGAGACTCTGCTCAACCAACACGCTCTATTAACCGGAGGAGCGTGTCCCTACCTGCAGCGCAACTACACACATGACCGTCTGAAGGTGGAGATCGGACAAGCGAGATTCTGCAAAGGGGCTGTGGCACATCCGAACGCGATCTCACCTCCGGATCCTTACCAAGAACCTCAAGCGGTGCTGATAGGTGGGATCTATGTGTTATTGGCGTCGCAAAGATGGTGTTACATGTGTGGCCAGAAGCCCGGTGAGCATAGAGATAACTGTTATAAAGGAATGAGAGACTTGAAAGACCGCTTTGTCCAACTCACTGCAGTATGAAGGTGTGCGCCCCAGCGGAGAATCCGTAACGCGACGCTGAGCTTGTACAAGTGAGATCAGCCCGTCATGATCGAGAGTGAACAAGCTTCGGATCCTTGCCGGTCGACCCCCAACTCGACCGAAGGATGTGTGCTACACAGTAATAATTACCAAGTGTTCCATGTTGCTAATGCTATAATAAAAACATAATGTCAATTCGCTTCTGTCTCCACCTTGTGTCTTGTGTCATGTAGTAGCAATATTTGAACACCACACAGAGGAGCGGTCGGTCGAGGGTGTCAGCAGCAGTTCACGTAGATTGTTATAAAACGCTCACCATGTAATGTCACAGTCTTCAACAGAACCTAGAGAGTGTTGTTATCTCTGTTGGTGATTTTACTGTCTACACACACACACACACACACACACACACACACACACACACACACACACACACACACACACACAGACACACAGACACAGAGACACAGAGACACACAGACACACAGACACAGAGACACACAGACACAGAGACACACAGACACACAGACACAGAGACACAGACACACAGACACAGACACACACACACACGTGAAATAAAGTCAGTGTCTCAAATAAGTAAGATGTGCAGCAGCGGCAGAGGCAGAGACAGAGGCAGAGGCAGAGACAGAGGCAGAGACAGAGGCAGAGGCAGAGGCAGAGGCAGAGGCAGAGGCAGAGGCAGAGACAGAGACAGAGGCAGAGGCAGAGACAGAGGCAGAGGCAGAGGCAGAGACAGAGGCAGAGACAGAGGCAGAGACAGAGGCAGCGGCAGCGGCATCGGCAGCGGCATCGGCAGCGGCAGCGGCAGAGGCAGCGGCATCGGCAGCGGCATCGGCAGCGGCAGCGGCAGCGGCATCGGCAGCGGCAGCGGCAGCGGCATCGGCCGCGGCAGAGGCAGAGGCAGAGGCAGCGGCAGAGACAGAGGCAGAGGCAGAGGCAGAGGCAGAGGCAGAGGCAGCGGCAGAGGCAGCGGCAGAGGCAGCGGCAGAGACAGCGGCAGAGGCACTGGCAGGCCGTGTACGCGTTATGTGACGTTTACATGCCCGTCCAAGGATAACATGGTCTGTCATACGCACCTACGCATTAGGACAGGATATGATGTCGGTCCTCTGGGTGGATAAAAAAAACAGCGCCCATTTTTGCGTTATGTCAAGACATCGCTATTGTATCTGTCTCTTTCTGCCATAACTGCATTTATGTACATAATAAAAAGACAACAAGCATAATAATAATAATAATAATAATAATAATGAGACCGAGACCAACCAATGGTTAATTAATCACACGTTTATTATGGTAGACAGAAAACACACATGGAAACACGTAAACAAAATAAAACATACTAAAAGGAGCGCATGTCCCGAAACGGGGGCTCTCAACATCTGACTTGTTGCAGCCATGAGTGCAGATTTCACTGTCAAACAGGTTCTAGACCAGATTTATTCAAATGTGCAGCAGGAGTATTCTGACTCTGGAGAGGATGTGTCTGAAGAGGAAGATGGAGAGGAACACAATCCAGAGCATGACGCCTCGTCTTCAGAAGAAGACGAAGAAGCAGTAGCGGACCAAGAACAAGTACATGAGGAACAAGTACATGAGGAACAAGAACATGAGGAACAAGAACATGAGGAACAAGAACATGAGGAACAAGAACATGAGGAAGAAGAAGAAGAAGAAGAAGAAGAAGAAGAAGAAGAAAGGGAGACTGTCCTGTCAAAAAACGGCCAAATAGCATGGTCCTCAGCAGCGTACAAGAAACCGAACAGGAGCACGGAAGACGACGGTACGGCTGCAAGGACGAGGATGAGGACGAGGACGAGGACGAGTACAAGCCCGAGTCCGAGCCCGAACCGGAGCCCGAACCAGACCCCGGCGGGACCCACGGCGTACGCAGTATCCCGTGTCCGTGACATGGCCTCCGCGTTCCAGCTCTTGATCACACCAGCGATAGAAAAGGTCATCCTGGAAATGACTAATCTGGAGGGCGTTCGAAAATACGGAGACGGTTGGAAAGGAATGGACGAGACCGACCTGCGCGCCTACGTAGGGCTGCTGATGTTAGCTGGCGTATACAGGTCCCGAGGTGAAGCTGCGGCTAGTCTGTGGGACTCAGAGAGCGGAAGGGCGATTTTCCGTGCCACGATGCCTCTCAAACTCTTTCACTCTTACTCAAGACTGCTAAGATTTGACGACCGCGAGTCGAGAGCCACGCGACGGGTCTCGGACAAACTGGCAGCCATAAGAGAGGTCTGGGACATGTGGGCGGAGCGGTTGCCGCAGCTCTACAACCCGGGGCCTGACGTGACGGTGGATGAGCAACTGGTTCCGTTCAGAGGTGAGTCTCTCCCTCTCTCTCTCTCTCTGTCTCTCTGTCTCTCTGTCTCTCTCTCTCTCTCTCTCTCTCTCTCTCTCTCTCTCTCTCTCTCTCTCTCTCTCTCTCTCTCTCTCTCTCTCTCTCTCTCTCTCTCTCTCACACACCACCAGAAAGTGAGTTACACCATGGATTACCTGTGTCAATCTGTTGTTTCTGTCTTACATTTACCCAAAACAACAACAACAACAACAACAACAACAACAACAAAAGGCCGTTGTCCCTTCCGGCAGTATATGCCCAGCAAGCCAGCGAAATACGGGATCAAGTCATGGGTGGCCTGCGACGCCAAGTCCAGCTACGCGTGGAGGATGCAAGTCTACACCGGGAAGTCGAGCTGCGGAGCGCCGGAGAAGAATCAAGGGATGCGGGTCGTGCTCGACGTGACAGAAGGACTGAGGGATCGCAACGTGACGTGCGACAATTTCTTCACCTCTTACGAACTGGGACAGCGGCTCCTGGAGAGGAAGCTCACCATGGTTGGCACGGTGCGAAAGAACAAGCCCGAGCTCCCGCCTGCGCTGGTCGCGTGCAAGGGCAGAGAGGTTTTCTCCTCCAGGTTCGCCTTCACGCCCAGCGCCACTCTAGTCTCCTATCTCCCAAAGAAAAACAAGAATGTGGTACTCTTGAGCACACTGCACACAGGAGGGCCTGTGATTAGCGATCACAATCACAGGAAGCCGCTCATCATCCTGGACTACAACCGCAACAAGGGCGGTGTGGACAACCTAGACAAGGTGATCGGAACGTACAGCTGCCGGAGGATGACCGCCCGCTGGCCGTTGGTCGTGTTCCACAACATGATTGACGTGTCCTCCTACAACGCCTTTGTGATTTGGCGAGAGCTCAACCCTAACTGGATGAACGGTAAGCGGAACAAGAGGAGGTTTTTCCTGGAGCAACTGGGAAAGGCTCTCGTGACGCCACTCATTCAAAGACGTGGCACTCTGCCCCGCACGGAAGCCTCCGCGGCAGTTGTGAAAGCTGTTCAGAGGGCTAGATGTCGTGATCGACCCGAGGAAACGTCAGCAACTGCGGCAGCGCCAGCTACGGCTACGGCTACGGCGGGAGAGGAACAGGAAGCGGTTGCAACCCCAGCGACGCCAGCGACGCCAGCGACGGAGTCAGCGGCGACCCGAGCGACGGCCCGAGCGACGGCCCGAGCGACGGCCCATGCGGCGGCCCCGGCGTCAAGCAAGAGGAGGAGGTGTCAGAGTTGCCCAAAGAACAAGGACTGTAAAACGCATGCTGTGTGTCGTAGGTGTAACAAATACATCTGCAAAGGCTGTTCGGTTCCCTTCTGTCTGACTTGTTCTAATTGGGATGGTGTCTAAATCAACAAGGGACAAGCGTTACACAGACCCCTTTCCGTTGTCCTCGGGTCACCGTGACCCGCCGCCGCCGCCGCCGCAGCACTATACAGAGCCCTGGTGTTTATGCCGCCCCCTTACGTTGTCTTCGGGTCACTGTGACCCGACACATGCAGCCCCTCGCGTTGTCTTCGGGTCAGTGTGACCCGACACCGCATTATACAGAGCCCTGGTGTTTATGCCGCCCCCTTACGTTGTCTTCGGGTCACTGTGACCCGACACATGCAGCCCCTCGCGTTGTCTTGGGGTCACCGTGACCCGCCGCCGCCGCCTCAGCACTTTACAGAGCCCTGGTGTTTATGCCGCCCCCTTACATTGTCTTCGGGTCACTGTGACCCGACACATGCAGCCCCTCGCGTTGTCTTCGGGTCAGTGTGACCCGACACCGCATTATACAGAGCCCTGGTGTTTATGCCGCCCCCTTACGTTGTCTTCGGGTCACTGTGACCCGACACATGCAGCCCCTCGCGTTGTCTTGGGGTCACCGTGACCCGCCGCCGCCGCCTCAGCACTTTACAGAGCCCTGGTGTTTATGCCGCCCCCTTACGTTGTCTTCGGGTCACTGTGACCCGACACATGTCAGGACATGTCTTGCTGAAAAAACAAAAAGGGGGGGGGTGTTTCGGGTCACCGTGACCCGACACATGCAGCCCCTCACGTTGTCTTCGGGTCACCGTGACCCGCCGCCGCCGCCGCAGCACTATACAGAGCCCTGGTGTTTATGCAGACCCCTTACGTTGTCTTCGGGTCACTGTGACCCGACACATGCAGCCCCTCGCGTTGTCTTCGGGTCACAGTGACCCGACACATGCAGCCCCTCACGTTGTCTTCGGGTCACTGTGACCCGACACATGCAGCCCCTCACGTTGTCTTCGGGTCACCGTGACCCGACACATGCAGCCCCTCACGTTGTCTTCGGGTCACCGTGACCCGCCGCCGCCGCCGCCGCAGCACTATACAGACCCCTGGTGTTTATGCAGACCCCTTACGTTGTCTTCGGGTCACTGTGACCCGACACATGCAGCCCCTCGCGTTGTCTTCGGGTCACTGTGACCCGACACATGCAGCCCCTCACGTTGTCTTCGGGTCACTGTGACCCGACACATGCAGCCCCTCACGTTGTCTTCGGGTCACCGTGACCCGACACATGCAGCCCCTCGCGTTGTCTTCGGGTCACCGTGACCCGCCGCCGCAGCACTATACAGAGCCCTGGTGTTTATGCCGCCCCCTTACGTTGTCTTCGGGTCACCGTGACCCGACACATGCAGCCCCTCGCGTTGTCTTCGGGTCACCGTGACCCGCCGCCGCAGCACTATACAGAGCCCTGGTGTTTATGCCGCCCCCTTACGTTGTCTTCGGGTCACTGTGACCCGACACATGCAGCCCCTCGCGTTGTCTTCGGGTCACCGTGACCCGCCGCCGCAGCACTATACAGAGCCCTTTACGGTGTCCTCGGGTCAGCGTGACCCAGACGAAGACACGGGGTGTATACGGAATACGAGGAGTTCACAAGGGTTAATCGTCTGTACTCACGCGCTCAGGCGGCACATGTCAGGACATGTCTTGCTGAAAGGGGGGGTGTTTTTAAAATCGGTACCCCAATTGTGTCAGGTCCACAAGTGGAGAAGCAGGTCCACAAGTGGAGAAGCAGAGGAGGCATGTTCCCCGGTGACAAGGGTTTGTTTTCGTGCACAGACTACCGTGACACACCAGCAGATGTGGGCGTTGCATAGTGAACAGAACAACAAGCAGCACACACTGAAATACATGTACTAATGATCATAATAAAGACACTGCAAAGCAGAATGCAGTGCATTATGGCACATGTTACCCCATCATCTTTTAATGCACTCAGATGTCAACCAAGAAAGGAGAATGACACTAGAGATGACTCAGACGTTGAGTTTATTAGTGACAACTTGGGTGAAGAGCTTGAAAATGAGGTTGCTCACCAAACCCAGCAGATGCAAGGAAGCAATTGGTCCCTATTGAACGGGTCGTGGTATTTGTTTCTGGAATGGCTGCATTTACGCTGGTGGGGCGCGGTCTCTGAAGATGAGATTAGGTCCTTCATGAACAGACCTAAGTTTCGCGCTGGAGATATCGTTGTCTCAGCATGCTTTGGAAACACGCCCGGAGGAGTCTGTTCACTCTCGGTGAAGACCGAGGACTCCGTGCTGGCGTTTCATATGGTCGTCAGTCAAGGAAGTTACACATGCACCGAGTTGGTAAGCGGGACTTTTTCTAATCCTGCTGACCTGATCAGACGGCTGAGAGACAAAATGGAATATTTGAACTTGCTGGCCAGACCGAAAATATTACCTAGTACCCCGGAGTGCTTTTCTGTGACACATTTAGTGAAGGAGATGTGTTTCATGATACATATGCTTACGCTTAAAAACGCATGGTGGGGAATCACCTTTGCCAACCCTGAAATGTCATCGCGGCACCATCAAATGACTGAGCTGTTACAAAGGAAGAAACAACAGTACTCTAACCCAGCTGCAGTTATCCATTATATTGATAATGGGAGTCCGGGATACCTGTTCGAGATTGTAACTACCAAGGGAATGGGTTTCAAAGTGACGTTTGACAAGTTGGGTTTTACGTTTGGGACAAGTGCACGCTTCCACGATGTCACAAGTTTACTGTCCTGCTTGTCCATGTCTGAAAATGTCACCTTTGTGACTGTTCCGCTATGCAAGCGAACCCAGCAGAGCCTTGACCTTGTCAACATCGATGATGTTAACCACGATGAGGTTGATGACGAAGAGGTAGAGGTTGGTGACGACGATGACAACGACGATGAGGTTGATGACAACGGCGATGAGGTTGATGACAACGACGATGAGGTTGATGACAACGACGATGAGGTTGATGACAACGACGATGGGGTTGATGACAACGACGATGAGGTTGGCGACGGCGATGACAACGAGATTGAGGTTGATGACGAAGACAATAATGACAAAGAGGTAGAGGTTGACGATGACAACGAGATTGAGATCGATGACGAAGACGGTAATGACGACGAGGTTGCTCACCAAACCCAGCAGATGCAAGGAAGCAATTGGTCCCTATTGAACGGGTCGTGGTATTTGTTTCTGGAATGGCTGGATGTACGCTGGTGGGGCGCAGTCTCTGAAGATGAGATTAGGTCCTTCATGGACAGACCCAAGTTTCGCGCTGGAGATATCGTTGTCTCAGCATGCTTTGGAAACACGCCCGGAGGAGTCTGTTCACTTTCGGTGAAGACCGAGGACTCCGTGCTGGCGTTTCATATGGTCGTCAGTCAAGGAAGTTACACATGCACCGAGTTGGTAAGGGGGAATTTTTCTAATCCTGCTGACCTGATCAGACGGCTGAGAGACAAAATGGAATATTTGAACTTGCTGGCCAGACCGACAATATTACCTAGTACCCCGGAGTGCTTTTCTGTGACACATTTAGTGAAGGAGATGTGTTTCATGATACATATGCTTACGCTTAGAAGCGCACGCTGGGGAATGTCCTACGGTAGCCCCAATACCTTATCCCGGAACCATCAAGTGACTAAGCAACATGAGTGCTCTAACCAAGCTGCAGTTATCCATTTTAGGGATGACGCGAGTCTGGGATACCTGTTCGAAATTGTAACTACCAAGGGAATGAGTTTCAAGGTGACATTTGACAAGTCGGGGTTTACATTTGGGACGAGCGCACGCTTCTCCAAGCTCACAAGCTTACTGTCCCAGTTATGCCTGGATGTAACCTTTGCAACTGTTCCACTATGCGACCGACCTTAGCTGAGCCTCAAGGATGGATAAATGTGAAATCCACCGCATGTCTCCTTTGTGACACATACTGTGTAGGCTACCTGATTTACAAAATGATAGCATATGTAATTTCTATTCTATGCCTGTTTCACTGTCTCATTTCACCTTCCTTGTGTGTAATCAATGTCCATATCCACATGTGAATAAATGCAAAGTATTTCTGAAATCAAATGACCATTGGCGTTTATTGACACAGTACACAACAACAAAGAGCACTTCAGTTCATCAGCACATAGGCGAGTAGAGTATTAGACATTTAGGTGTTTCACTACGTTTCTGTTTTCTGTCACAGTCGACTGCATAAATGCACAGTGTATCACATTTGTCAACTCACTCATTTCACCCATAGTAGAAGTTATACCAATCCTTTAAGCGCATGTGATTATTCAACATAAAGCGCATCCGTGTTCTCCTGATCAACACGTCATTGCTCAACTGAGTTATGTTGACAGGACTGTCTTGTACTTGTTCCTCACATCCCTCTGCATTGTGCAAGCCATGGCTGAGTTTGCTGTAAATGATTGAGAGAGTCAATCCATAGATTATGGTGAGGGACACACGCCCGGTGATTTCGCCTATGTTCTCTGAGGGGCTTTCGATCAATACTTTCACGTGAGGCGTCTTCTCATCTATGATGGCGAAGGTGTCTGCGTACTCGCTCATGGTCTGGTACAGGGAGGTGATGCGTTTCATCACTGCATATGGGATTACGATACCCCCCATGCACATGTGTCTAGGAGGGAAAGATGTAATTGTATGGTTGAGGTCTTTAAAGGATAGGGCGGTGGACATCTCCTGAGTGATCCGGTCCAAGATAGCAAGGTTGTCCAGAGACGCAGATCGCAACAGAGCTAGTAGATATCTGAGGTCGTCATACTCCTTGTCAGCGCAGGGTTCTTGGGAAGGTATACACACATAGCAGTCCACACACTGCGGGAAAGAGAATGAGGGAGGTCCACTGGATCCTTTCATAATACGGGCAACACCGATCTCCGAACAAAGGTCACATGTGAATTCAAACTCGTCTCTGGTAGTGTCAATGAGTGCGTCTAAAGCCCCTCTCGCTCTGTCCGAGGCCCAGAGACTGTTTGACATCATGAAAGACAAGACATTGACAAGAGCCTGCTTGTTTTCTTCATCGTACACATTTAGTTCGCGATTGAAAGGTTCAGTGTCAGTGCCCGCTATCTTCATACAGGATCCACAGTTAATGTCAACCTGCCACTTCGATGAAAGCTTACACGGGTCGTTTGTCAAGACTCTTTTCTTGTTATTGTTGAGGACCGTGAATTTGACCGGTATTTTTTCCAAAGTGCCTTGCTTGTAGGCGGTAATGCTCATGTTGTCGATGACAAACAGAGGACTGCACTCACCAAAGGGTATGAGTCCATCCAAGTCGATTTTGAACATTGCAGGCTGATGGGCCTGACTGACTTTAGTCATGGTGTGAGAGAACACGCACTCCTTGTGACTGAAAGCCATCTTAAACCGAATTTGAGCGTGCTGTAGGGGGGTGGGTACCATTACCAGGTTTAGCTCGATGCCTGCCTACAGAATCGTTTATCGTTTATACGGTGATTGTGTCCATCTCAATCTATATTGAGAGGATCAAGTGAGCAACCGTCTCTCGTTGACACATATTCCAATCTTTCGCTTTTTGTCTTGACCGTAGATGCACTGGATAAGCCTGTGTGCCGGGACTTTGTTGGTGAACAGGTCCCTGTAGAAGTTTTTACAACCCGTGCAATGGTAAGTGACCTCACTGCGGAGTGTACGTGTCCTCTTTCCAAGCTTCACTGGGATGGGTTTGAGCCACTTCTTCTCCTTGAAGGTCTTGATCCAAATTCGCATGAGGTTCACATCAGCGCAGGAGTAGGGCATGATACAAAGAACGGACTCAGGGTACATTGCAGCTGCGGAGCTGAATGCAGCGGGATTGTGTATCTGCAACATGAGTACAGTCTGGTACAGAAGACCAGCCAGGTCAACTAGAGTCCTCTCGCACAAATCACTTGTTGCTATGGAAAGTCCACCACTAGAAGAAGCGATCCCCGCGTCTGTCAGCATGACACTTGGCACTGAAAGCAAGATGGACGCGCTTGAAGAGGGGGTAGGAGGAGACTTGTTGTTTCCAAGGGACACTATGCCTTCAGACATTGCTTCAGTGATCCCTTTTCTAAGCAAAGAGCTTAGGTTCCTGTAGACATCACTGGGCTGTAGGACCATATCCTCGGTGATCACCTTGAAACAGAGCTCGAGTTTCTCACCCGGCAGACGAGCGACACTCTCCCTGTTTATCCTCAGGTGCTCCAACTCCCGAATCCCGCAGGCCGGTATCATGTGCTCAGGGCAGTTGTTCATTAAGGTGTTGAAAACCGCGGTCGCCCTCTTCAACCTCCCCCTGATCGAGGTGATGGCGGTGAGCAGGTGGTCTCTGCAATGCTCCAGACTGTGGGTGCCTAGAGCCAAGCTATACATGTAGCGGGGCAAACAGTAGTCTATGATGCAGTGAGCCACAAGCTTCCCAGATCGGTTGACCAAGGTACGGTCTGCATGGTGAGCTATCAACAGCCTAGAATTGGCGAAACATTTGTTCAAAGGCAGGTAGGGGTGAGAGATGATCTCTGTGTGAGAGGAGGGGTCGGTAGGGTGCTCCTGATGCCCATCCGAGATGTCGTTGTCGTCAGAGTCGTGGTCACGATCATACTCCGTATTTATGTCAGAGACTTTGTTGGGTTCGATGCGCTTGGTCTCACAAATTAGTGAGCCTCCGAACATGGTCGTGATACACCCTGTGTTAGCCTGAAGGTTCAGCGGGTATCTGTGGAATGCAGCTTCGCAGGGGTTACACTTGTGAAACTCGTTGCACTCTACGGGCTTGACGGAGAGTCCTGTGATTTGCTTTAGCCACGTCTTTACAATTTCCACGTAGGTGGTTTTGACGCTGGAGTTGGCCACTTTCAAGCGATCAAGCGTTTGTTGACTAAAGTGCTTGTTCTTTGCGGATTTGATGAGACTGCTCCAAGGAAAGAACCCCGCTCCCATCTTTGATGCAATGAGTTCAGAAGCTTTGCAAGCGAGTAGGTCTCGGAGGATGGCTTGCTTGCGCGAAAACATGTGGTTCATGCAGTATTTCCAGTCCTTGTACAGTGTTCTCACTTTGATGGTATCGACCGAGCCACACTCATTGCCCTGCGCAGGAATGAGAGCCGTGGAGACCACGGAGAAGCCTGAATCTAGCTGCAACGTTGTAACATCTACCACTCTGTATGCGACGAGAAACGAGCTAGCCTGGGGCAGCTCTAACCACTGACCGAGTTCGTCCACGGTGGGTTCCTGCTTCAGGTACAAGATCACATCCCGGGCCTTGAGCTGGTGCCAGGGAGAGGTGGAAAAGCATGACACCTGGTCCATTTCCAGCTTGATACAATCGCCTCGCATGACACACGCGATGAAGGTGTCCGTGACAGCAGAATCACACGGAGAGCGCACACTTTTGAAGGCCGACAGTCCCCTGACCTTTACGGAGACCGAAGAGAGATCTCCCTTGCTATCGAGGTTGTGAGTGAGAGCCACATAGGTTTTCTTTGCTACATGACAGTAGACAGAGCAACTGTTCTCATATTCTAGCTTGACTCTCCTGTCTTTGACGAAGGGTCCTGTGATGTCCACCGATTGTTCAGACCCAGGGACTCCGGCTACGTAGACAGGGTAACCGTCCTCAGTGAATGTTCCGCTCGGGTCTCTGACTACCTTTTGGTATGTGTTTCCGTTGCCTATTACGTACATCCTCTCAAGAGTGTCCTCCACTAAGGCCGTGTGCACGTACTTCAGAAAGGCAGGTACCTGCACTCCAGCTTGATTGAACTTGTCACACAAAGCCTTCCGGGCCTGACAGGCAAACCTCTTGAGGGGTTCGGTTTCAGGGTCACAACCTGCCATGTCGTCTCTGTGGCAGTGTACGTCCACGTCGGGCACGTCGCTCTCAGCAGGCTCTCCTGGTCCATAGCCAACTGAGACCATGACACTGTCAGTGTCTCCGTAGACAGTAGGGCAGCGGTGCTTGTAAAAGGTAGAGACGCAGCTGTTTACCACGGAAATCTGTTGCCTCCCATGACCAGATATGAGAGCCCCACAGGGGTGAGGGGCCGTCCCGTAGAAGGAGTTGGCTAGTACTTTACACTCTCCCTCTTGCATCTTGTAGTAGACTCGCTCGGCCTCACTGATGTCAGGGTTCTTGAGTTTCTTCTTGAAATCCGCCCGCTCATTGAGGAAGTACTCGACAGATGAGGAGAATATGGCCGGTGCACGGACATATCGGCCTTGGGTTTGGTCGTACTTGAGAATCAGCGATGCATACTCAAACCCCTCAGCTTCCCAGTTGTAACACACCCAACCAGATAAATCATGGGGGAAAGATTTGGGAGGCCAGGGGATAGTGGTCTCAGGCGAGATATTGAGAGCGCACATGATGGACGGGTACATACTGGAGAAGTCGAACGAGAGCTCCAGGCCCATGCCGGGTCCGGCGTAATGCAGGCCCGTGAGGGGATCACACACAGTTCCCCCCTTCCACCTCTCGCTATCTCCATTGTTAGACTCTGCATCCCATCGCAGGCGACTGTTTAGTGTCGCACCCACTGGTCCCGCTTTTACTCTGAGAGCATTGAGTGTAAACTTAAGCTGAGGGATCTGAACCGCGTGAATGCTCTGTACAAAGCCACCAAAGACATCCCCTCTTCCATGAACCACCACGTCTATATTGAGAGTGGTCCTGCATCGATGGTACAGAGCTGATACGGGTTCGAGGACTTTTACCAGCCTCGCGCAGAGCTGTGAGTCGACTAAATTGTACAGAAGCACAGCAAAGAGACTCTTCCCTCCCATTGCAATCATCTTGTCCATATTTGCGTAACCCACGTCTGCCAGCTTACAAAGCTTTTTGCTGTCCTTTGAGGGCTTTTTGTGCAGCTCTCTAACCTTGCCAATGACAAAGGGCGCAACGTCATTCAACTTCATGCTGATGCACGCAAACTTGATCTCCCTGGTTCCCACCATCCTGTACAGGTCAATGATGTTCATACCACAACTGTTCATTTTGAAGTGACCAAGCTTAGCCTTATCTTTGTTAAATTTTTCGATTTGCACATTCAGCATTTGCAGCTTATACTCGGTCAAGGGGCCTTTTAGCAAGACCGAACCTAAGCCTTTGAGCATCTCCTTGTACATCTCCAGGTAACGTACATTTTCAAACTGGAAGTAAGGTTTCACGTCCTCTGCCAGGGCTCTGGTCACAAAGAGCCCGTGCCAATCTTGCAGTAGTGCGGAACACCGTTTCTGTGTAGCGAGGTTGACGTGCTTTGTGTAGTTTGATTCTGCGTAGAAATGCACACGTTGCTCAATCACCCTTACGTCAAACTCTGCGTTGAACACGTAGAGGAGTTCTATGCTGTATTGATACAGCAGTTTGACCATTCTCTCCAGGAGTGTGAGTTCGCCAGAGCAGGGGTAAAACAAAATCCTTGTGACATTGTCAACTCCGGCGCTCCTGGCCAGTTCTTGGTCCGCCTCGGGGTGATGCTTGTGTGTTGTTACCTTATGTTTGTTATAGAGAACTATAAGTTTCTTCCGGTGGTGGTCTGCTGAGGTTTTGGGTATATGGGAGTTGAGGATCACGAGAGACATGCAAGTAATCTCGTGTTGCTGACCTGGCATGTCTGGCACCAGAGTAGGGATGTGCACGTTCTTAGTCAGTTTGGACAGTTGTTTCATGCCTGTGTTGAGCGTCTGAACCAGCTTATTCCTGTACTCTGTCATGTCCTCAATTGTGCGCTCTGTGCAGTAGGGGAACTTGTAGGCGAAGGATTCACATCGTAGGGACGTATCCCGGTACGATCTGTCAAATACAGTCTCGATATCCAGACATGCTGCCCTGTAGAAATAGGGCACATGTTTAGAGTCAAAGAGCCTAGCCTCGGCTTCAGACTTGTCATGATCATAGATGAGTTCCGAGGCTGATAGGATCCCATTCAGCTTGTTTGCAGGTATGAAATACACTCTGCCAAACATAACATCAGAGCATAGGGCAGGAGTGTTACCATCTCGAGCAAGGTAGTAGCCCCTGTCCGGACAGAAGTCTCCGAAAGTCAGCGCACCCCTTACGGTTTCTAAGTACTTTTTGGCTAGTGATATAGATTTGAGAGGGAAAACCTGAGCATGTACTTTTCGCTTAATGTCATCATGGAGAACTTGGATGCACACTGGCTCAGCAACAAAGTGCTTAGACCAGTTGTTCTGTACCAGCTCCCAGGTCTCTTCCTCGGCATCCTGATCGCAAATCAAGTCTAGGTCATAGCCCACAACAGGAGCTATACCAGTAACTCTGAAGTGTACAGTGGTGTAGATGCTGACATCTCGAGCCTGCACCACCAACCCTCTGCACAAGAGCACCTCTTCCCACCTGTGAAAGATGACAGATTTGATCATCACGCCGACCAGATCAGGTTCACGCACAGGGTTTACAGCTCTGTGATGAGGGTAGATGTCAGGGAAAAGGTCCACGAAAGGCACTGCTTTGTTCATGATTGAGAATACAGAGAACTAGTGACTCAGAAAAATGTAGCAGAAATTCGTCATTAAACTACCATTATATAGGAGCTGGATACCCCTGTAGGGGTAGCCATCCATGGGTAGCCTACCAGGGTGAAGACATTAAAAATATACAACCAATGAGCACATGTCCAGGCAAGGCTTAAAGGGTCGAATATAACCAACCCAGTCAGAATCACGGCTGTATTATATGGCAAGAGCTGATGTATTTGACACTGGCTACAATATCCAACCACAGATGACCAAAGCTATCAAATCCACCCAAAGCATACAGACAGGGTGTTTCTTCCAGCCGGAGGCTGATAATCAAATCAGGTATCTGAGACATTGTGAAATGTCAAACCCACCCAAGGAACTTAGGGAAATGGTGAACGGTGTGGAAGGGTTATAAGCAAGGGATCACACAGTACTCCATACATAGACTAGACAAGACTACAGTAGCTTGCCATGGCAGCCAATACTGTTAAGGCAGTGTACGCTCAGTGTGATATGCTGCCTCACAGAGAGGCAAATACAGCTGTGGTACAAAATGTTAAGGTGCCTTCCAATAGGAGAGCGTTGATATTTGCGGTTGAAAACGATGTACTGCACAACAAACTGTCTGACGAGATGTCCTTCAGCGCACTGTCACCACGTGACAGAGCAACATTTCAATACCTCCTATACCTGACATATTGCTGCAAAGGGGAGCTTCTTCAAGTAACTCTTGAGAACCCAGATTTCTGCAGCATGTCACCTCCTATCAGAGAAGATTTCGCTCACGGGCGCCTATTCTGTTTTGTCTTGGACATGAACAAGGATGAATCTTGCGAAACAACAACCTCTGACGCTATGGACGAAGACATGTCCAATACCCAGCTGTTTAGGCTCATGAATATGAGTGTCAACATGGACGTGTTCAGACGAGATGACGAGGACGACATCCAAACGCATTCCCATGGAGCACCCTCCGAAGCGGTGAACGACACACTCGAGGAGGCGTTCAATGCGTTCATGCGACTGCAATTGGTTAGAAAAAAGGCATCGTCTCTCAACAACGCTATGATAGTTATGAGAGATAGCAAGGGAGACCTGAGCACCATGTTCGACTGGGTGGACATCTGCAGTGACACACTCAATTCAAACAAGGTGGACAAGAAGAAAGTCAAGGACCTACAGGGTTCCATGTACACGCCTGCCTGTCAGTCAGGTAAGCAAGTGGTCATCTTACCCGAGCCTATAGCTGACCTTAATCTGAAGGTTCTGGATAACTCCATTGGTAGGCTTACGGACAGCGCCTGTGAAGGGGAAGGCAAGGCGTTGTTACTGGCAATCGTGTCTACACTCATGAGCACACAATGGCTGAAACACAAAGTTGTGCAAGCCAGTTATAACTTGGCCATGACAGAGGACATGAGCTTTGTAGAGCGACTGAAAGCCTTCACGGGGGACCTTAGTGATTCCAGGGGAAGCAGCACTGTGAACAACAGAGGCCTGTTGGTATTCAGGTATTCTCTTGAAAAGCTCATCGACAGGGAGAATCCTGACCTGTTTGTGACGTCGCTGATTCATAGGCATATGCCAGTCACGAAGACCCGCATTGACAGGGTGTTGTGTGATATAAAAAGCAAACGTAGGACACGAAAAATGGCGTCTTTGTTGAACAACGGGCGGTGTCATTGCAAGCGAAGGCGCACAGACATCAATCGCGGTGAGTGTCGCGGCGATTGTCAGACCGCATACTCCTGCTTTTACAACTCATCCGAACATCACCCCTTCACCGTGAGTAGAGATGACCACAGCTACTACTTTGCACACCTATACCGTCATCTGGGTAAACTGGAGCGCCTGAGCAAAGAAATGAAAGTCAAGTACAGAGGACGCAGGCAGTTTGAAAGCATAGTGGAAATGGTCTTCAATATCCTGGTCAGGCACCGGTTCAGCGAGAGCGACTCACTGTACGAAGGGTTGGGTGACGTGGTAGACAACAAAATGAGCAACTCGAGCTTCTCGCTCGGTCATGGTCTCACCGACATCCACGAGCTATTGTACCTTGCGGGTGTGAGTGGTGGTGACTATTCGGAAGAGCCGAGCGCTCTGAATCCAGTGAAAGTGTACGACGAAGCATTGGTGCGCTACTTGTTTTGTGACAGCCTGCAAGTGGGCAGGCTGTTTCAGGTGTCTACGACATTCAACTACATAATCGTCAACACTGCTCCCAGGTACACAATAGAACGGATTATGCTATTCAACATCACCGGCCCCGGCGAAGGCAAGAGTTATGCAAACAACGTGCTGAACTACCAGTTCAGGAGGGTAAAGGGTTGCATAGAGACGCTCACGTCTTTCACCCCGCAAGCTTTCAAGTACAAGCAGAAGAGGAGCGCCTGCGTAGTCATGATTGACGATGCGCACATATCCCATGAGAAGAACATCAAGGCCAGTGACAGAGAGTCCAACGTGATCCCCAATACGTTCAAGAACCTCCTGGACACCAGCGTACTGGAAAGCGATGTGGTGTCCAGAGACATGAGCAGTGGCAAGGTGGACACCGTGAGATACCAGTCTGTGCACAACTGCGGCTTCGTGTGGAACACCAACACGATGGGGTTTGTGAGTGAAGCATGGGCCGATCGGTGTCTGATCATGGATTCTGAATTTCCTGAGCAGGTGAGTCGCACGCGTAGCACCAAGCAGATACAGGACACGGTGGAGAAATGTAGGATGGAGCACATAGCTGCAGTGTGCCTTTACAGACAGAACCTGATCCAATCTGCTACGATGATCGCCGAGTCTGATATTATGCAGTTCGGTGTTAGATACGACATCGCCAGAGACGCCTGCGTAGCGGCCCTGTATGCTAGCCACATTGTGTGCACGGGGGCCATAAGTCGAAGGGTCTCATTCTGTATCAACCAGCTGGTGTTTGCTGAGGCCATGAAGTTGGCGTGTCACTTTGTGTTTGACATATGGATCCCTCCGTGGACTACGATTCCGGTTGAAAGGGATTATACCGACTTGAGAGGCTACATGAAGCAGATGAACAAGAACAGACTGAAGGCTCTGAACATGTTATCATTTGGACAGATCTGCCTGGAGACCAACGCGGTCTATAAGCTGTGCGTAGCGGCCTGTCTTCCGGACCTATGTCCCCGTGCAGTCGACATACAGGGTCGCTTTGCTTGCAAGGTGCTAGGGTACATCTTAACCCAGATCCATCAACAGCGCCTGAAGATGAGTTTGAAAGATGGACAGCTGTGCATTTCGGGTATAGATGCTATGCATTTCTCTGAGCAAGAAGTCACAGGCGGCAATGATGTTGCACATGAGATGCTCATGCTGTGCTCGACGTGTAAGGTCCCAGCTCGCGAGGGTAAGAACGCTGCAATGAAGTCCTATAAGCTGTGCACATACAGATATGCCACCAAACACAATGCTCCGAACACCAAGAGAGGCTGCTCCAAGGCTTACAAGAAGGTAGGCTCTGTCACAGTCCCACTCGAAGCTGTGTACGATATGCTGGCCCTGTACGCCCCGAGTTCTCATTCAGGCTTTTGGGATCAGTTGGCTGCAGCGATGGTTGACGCTTACGAGAAAGGAGACTTTGAAGATGGCAATGCTTTTGGTCAGTGTTCAAACAATAGCGACGAGGAGCAGGCGCCGACACGCCGCTTGCTATTTACCTTGGATTTTAACAAGGACCCAGTGCGCTCTGTGATACTGGAAGCTACCGCGGCTATCGAACCCTTGAATGAACTCACGTTCAACAAGTCTGTGCTGGGAGGGGAGATATTTCAGTGCTCCGCGCCCTTGTATTACGGGAGAGTTATCAGAAGGGCAATGGCTCATAATTCACCGAGGGAAGCTCAGGACAAAAGGCACCTGAGGGAATCTAGACTAGGACCGAGAGGCACCTTCCACGGACCCAGACTGAGTGTGTACTCAAGTGAATACTCGGGTGTGCCCGTGAAAAACCTGAGCTCGTTTTGCACCACGCGGACTGTGTACCACCAGGACAAGATATGTTTGAGAGTTGACCGCGATGATCGTGGTCACTTACTAGAACTAGAGGAGGACTGGGAGTGGAAGGACGCCACCGACACATTTAACACCGTTCACGGAGGTGACGGGTTTTCTGTGGAGATGCTGAAACGTGACTACGCTGCTACCATGATGGTCGTGAAGGGAGAATCGGTGATTGCAAGCCCAAAAAAATCGGCGAGACTCAGGGTCATGTTAAGGGCTTTGCGAGAGTCAAATGGTCGCGCAGCACTCGCCTTGAGAAGGGGTATGACGCATGGTACCGACACGCAAGTAGGGACTCAAAGGCAACCTCCGGGAGAGTTACCCATAAGAAGTAGCCGCGCACGTAAAAGGACTAACGCTTGGCAGTTGAGAGACTCCACGCTGAGAGTGAAAAGGAGCAACCGCATGACTTTGGAGAATGGAGACACCACATAAATTACTTAATGCAAGTCTGGATGTAATGTTGTGCTGTTGTTGTCAGTAGACATTGGCTGACAATGTGTTGTTTGGACATGCCATGTGACATCAACACTAAACTGGGTCTGTATTATAGTGTATTACTCCAACGTGTGATGTGTACAGGCATAGAAAACCCGGATTTCTGTCACTGTATCCTATTTGACAGCTCGCGACTTTTGTACAATAAAGGGTGTCCGTGTGCACCTGGAAAGTGTAACCAGTACATTGTGTTTAAATCACATATATGTTAGACAACAAATCAGCAATCACAAAACACAATCAACATACATTATAAGAGTAACCCACAGGGGGATAGTCAGCAATATGGCTAATGCACCGACACACAGAGTGCACCGCCGTTCAATTGAGCATTCTCTGACGGTCAGTGTTTCCACGCAAGGGTGGGGGCCGCTTCCACCCACCAGGCAACACACAGAGTGCACGCCCATTCAATTGAGAAACTTCCAGAAGCTTCCAGACGTTTCCCAGAGTCAGTGTTTTCACGCAAGGGTGGGGGCTGCTTCCACCCACCAGGCAACACACAGAGTGCACGCCCATACAATTGAGAAACTTCCAGAAGCTTCCAGACGTTTCCCAGAGTCAGTGTTTTCACGCAAGGGTGGGGGCTGCTTCCACCCACCAGGCAACACACAGAGTGTACGCCCATTCAATTGAGAAACTTCCAGAAGCTTCCAGACGTTTCCCAGAGTCAGTGTTTTCACGCAAGGGTGGGGGCTGCTTCCACCCACCAGGCAACACACAGAGTGCACCGCCGTTCAATTGAGCATTCTCTGACGGTCAGTGTTTCCACGCAAGGGTGGGGGCTGCTTCCACCCACCAGGCAACACACAGAGTGCACCGCCGTTCAATTGAGAAGTTTCCCACAGTCAGTGTTTTCACGCAAGGGTGGGGGCTGCTTCCACCCAACAGACAACACACAGAGTACACGACCGTTCACTTGAGCATTTCCAACGGTGGGGCTACTTTCACCCAACAGACAACACGCAGAGTACACGACCGTTCAATTGAGCATTTCCAACGGTGGGGGCTACTTTCACCCATCAGACAACACACAGAGTGCACAACTGTTCAATTGAGCATTTCCAACGGTGGGGGCTACTTTCACCCATCAGACAACACACAGAGTGCACAACTGTTCAATTGAGCATTTCCAACGGTGGGGGCTACTTTCACCCATCAGACAACACACAGAGTGCACAACTGTTCAATTGAGCATTTCCAACGGTGGGGGCTACTTTCACCCACCAGACAACACAGAGTACACCACCCTTGAGTGAATTATTTTTCTGTTACTAGACACCAAACTATTATGACCTACTAATCTTTCCAGACTGCACACATATAACTCCAGAGCTTATGGGACCATTGGGTAGCCAAGATGGCTAAAGACCTTACAAAAAAACAACAGAATGCATTTGCAGTAATGTGCGACACATCGAAACAAAATGTTCCCAAAGTCTTGTGGTCTGATCAATCCCAGCTTGAGAGGGACACTCGTAAGCTTCGACATGACATTGTCACACTGGGTAGGACCGTGCCCATGTTTCAATTGATGTTCACAGTAAGACTTTCAGGACACCAGAGATACAAGACCACCATGACTCCAATAGGCTATCCGCAGTTAAGTAAAGTACTGGACAAGATATTCAGCTCGCCCTTGGAGCACAAGACCTACAGCCTGCTTATGCACAAGATACACTTGCCAGCGGTCTATTATCTGGATAAAGGGAGAGCTGTCACCAATGAGCCTGGGAATCCGTTCAATTCGGAGTTCACTAACCCCAGGGAAATGGCCAACACGGACTTTGATTTAGCGTTCAGCTTAACTGTGGATCAAGATCTAACTCCTAGCACCAATATTGAGGTCAACAACAACAACTGTTCTGAAGATCTCAAGTTTGTCTTGACAAAGGGGATCCACCTGGACACATGTACAATCTGGACGCCTATGAAGAGCGTGGTGTATTATGTGCTGTTCCACACCTTTACTGCCTTGTCACAAGGACGCCTGTGAGAAGACATCAGGAATCAAATAAATGTTTTATACATGTGTTAAATTTATAAAATGAATGTATAATTAAACCCCTTAGTACATAGTAAGTTTGTGTTAGCCATCACCTTCAATGGAGGCATTGTATATTAAACTGGGATTTCTGTCACTGTCCTATTTTATACCCTGCAACTATTGTACAATAAAGACAAACGACTGTGTGCACCCTACGCGTATTTGCTTTAGAGTTTCTGTTTTTACTCGGAATGATAACCACACTTTTAGTCATGACACTACGTTTATTACACTATGTGTATACACATACATTAAACAACAAATCACCAATCACCAAACCTCACAACACTAAGAGAATAGTCCGAGTAACCCAGACGGGGACAGTCCTCAGTCTTGCTTTGTCTATGACTGTTGCCACATTATGATGGTAACAGCTCCAGTAGCACAATCGGTACCACACGGTACTTGTGTGACAATACACTGTGGAACAGTGCGGAGTTTGAGCCTCACCTGGAGCAGTCTTTTGATACACCAATACCAACTAGGTTTAAACAAATCTTTTTCATTGTAAATTGCTAATTCTAGAAATCCCACTCACACTGATTTATGTTTATAGTGTATCAATGTGACCAAATGAGCCTTTTTAGCTTAAAAGGTGAAGCACAAAGGCACATGTGCAACTTACTCATGAGTCAAAAGAATTTAAACGAGAACGATTTAAACATATTGTGAGGACACAGTAGTTGGTCATATCACTACTTTTTAAACCTACATTTCTCGTTTTTTTAATTTGTTATTTGTTTTAACCACATAATAAAAATGATCATTCATTTATTTTCAACTGCGTCCCAGCTGACATCGGGCGTGAGGCGGGGTACACCTTGGACAGGACGCCAGTCTAGAGACATATAACCATTCACACCAAAGGGCGTGTTTTAGGGTCATCAATTAACCTAACATGTGCATGTCTTTGGATTGTTGGAGGAAACCAGAGAAACCCGGGAACGTCACGCAGACACAACACAACACAACAACTCCACACATGGGTTGAGAACCCGGGAAAGCCCACGCGGACACGGGAGAACATGCCTCTCACTGTGAGGCAACAGTGCTAACCACTATACCACCATGTAGCCCCTACGGTTTTTCACTCTTTATGACATGTAAGACATGAGTGAGTATTCCCCACAGTACAGAGGTTTTTTTTAGCTGTATTTCTGTTTTAAAGAAATCAGGGGGAACTACGTTTCCATTTTGTAAAGATCCAGTATTTGAATATGTGGTGAAGAGACACATAATTCTTTCCGTCACACGTTTTATTGGTAATGTACAATGTATTGATTGAGATATAATAAATGTATACAATAATAATAATGTTCACAGACTCGTCTTCTTCTTTTACTTTTGTTGTTCTTGTCTTTGTTTCTGTTGCTGGAGATGGTCTCTTATCATAACCTTGTCCTCCACGGTCATTTGAGCCAACTGGATCCATTCTGTGTCCCTCAGCAGCTCGTGAGCCATAAGTCTCTCGTTCTGACGGAAAGCCAGAAGTCGGAATACGATTCTCTTCACTGGGGCACACCTCATCACCTTGGGCATTATGGTGACAGGGTCCTGGGTTGTGGTCTTTGGGACCCCTTGGGTAAGGTGGTCTTTGGGACATAGAGTTTGTAAAATGAGCTGGTATGTAGACCTCTTCCCATGCTGATTTTCACATCCACTTAATACCATCCTTCCTTCCATGGCGTCCACTATCATCACACCCAGGCTCCACATGTCTATGGCACACGTGTACTCTATGCTGGTGTTCTGTACAACAAACAGTTCCGGGGCCCTGTATGGCTCCGTAACCACAGCTGGACTCATCCGTTTGGAGAACCGTCTCGAGAGACCCATGTCAGCCACCTTGATGATGAGATCTTCGGTCAGTAGCACGTTGGAAGGTGTCAGGTCCCTGTGCACCATATTCAGTCTGTGCATGTAAGACAGAGCATCAGCCACCTGGATAGAAAAATGAGCCACGAAACTCAACGGGATCGATCCTGTCACAGGGCCTTGGTCGTGGGATAATCTCACACCGTGACAATTGTGAATCACTTTACTCAACGTGTAGGGCATGTAAGGCATGAGCATGGCTACCATTCCAGTGTCCTCGAAACAATCGTACATTTGGACCACGTGGGGATGACCACTTAGCGCTGCAAGGCAGGAGAGTTCTCGCACCGTTGCAGCATCTATGCCACGGTTGTGATATTTCAAGGCAAACTCCTTTCCAGTTCTTCGACACTCGAGTTTGTACACAGTTCCGTATGCGCCTGTGCCAATAATGGAGTGTTTCAGGTAATGCTCCATCGCGATACAGTGTCAGCTCTAACTGTGCGCCTTGCTGTGATGGTACTCACTCTGTACACTATGAACCCATGGAGTGTTGAGGGTTGCCTTCCCTTTAAATATAAAGACCTCTCTGATGTCACATTCTTTTCATGTAAACCAATGTGACCCTGTGAAAACAGGGCACATTTGTCATACCAGGAAACATTTGTCAACCCAGGCCCAACACGCACATTCGACCATAACAACCACGGTCCGTGTCAACAGCTGCGGTCGGCCATAACAGCCATGTATTGAAACAACATTCATGGTCGGTCATAACACTAACGGTCAGCCACCTCTTGGCCCAAATTGTCAGCTTGTATTCACATTGTTGTAACATGTGCTCCATGCTCTCCTCCGTATGAGACTGTCTGCTAGATCACCGTGGTTGGCAATGCTGTCTATGTTATTGACAATGGTATGGTTATGGATCTGTCCAGTCTTACACTAGTTTGTAACCATCTCAGGGTGGTGATATCAGCACACTGGGACACAAGTATTAACTAATCTCTGCTATTCACTGTCACTTGATAAGTCTTGTGTAAAAGAGTAGTCCAGAGCAATCATGAGCCGGATTTCTGACTTAATTGGGTACGGTGCCGGACAATGCACTAAAGGGAGAATAAGGGATCACAATGTTAAAATGTTGGTTCAAGCTTGGCTGGGACACACACCCTCCAAGTTGAACATATCTTTTGAAGATTTTTTGCTTATGTCAGACCAGGACCTTCGAGGTATTGGTGCAGAGTTTAGCAGAAAGCACCGGGAGTTGATCAGGACCATTCTGATTAAGTATGCAGATTCCATCAAAATCATTACTGACATGACCAAGCTTCCAAGACGTCCCAGTCTACTCGACTATGCTGATGATGATGATGAGGAGAGGTTTTTTGCTCAGGAGTTTAATGTGTTTGACCAGAAACAACGCACAGAGAGTACACCACAAAGTCCGATTGGCCGGCCTCAGAGGCTGCAACACGAGCGGCGTAGACACAATGCGAAAGGTAATGAGCGAGGGACAGCTCCGCACACTGTCACCACACGCTGCAAAAGTCCGGATAGTGTGTATCACACTCCAGCAGTCCCTGTCTATACCGAATATGCCACGTATCAACCCAAGCTCGGGGAGAATTGTTGCGGGACCTCTGAGGATGTTAAACGTGTAAAGAGTCCCGAAACACAATGTGCTACATACAGTCACCATTAACATCAGCTGATGTCATGCGCCCGGAGGAGAGTTTGCAAGGTATAGCTACGAAACAAGAAAGAATATGCACCAGCCAGAGGTCCCAGTCCCTATGGAAACAAACAGGAACGAAAAACAAATCCAGATGAGGTTAGGTACAGTTCATCGGACCATAGGGTTAATCTGGACTAAGGGTTGGTGTCTCAACAAAGGCTTGGGAGTTGGATAAAAGGGAAGGCTGGAACCGGTCCCAAATGAGAAAGGGGTTGATTGTAGCTCAGCTTGGACTTGAGTTTGGACTCCAGTTCCAAAACCTCATAACTCTCAATCCTTCGGTTCAGACTAACCCTTTGACATCAAGTCATTCCAGAGGTGCTTCGCTGCCCACACCCTATCCGTCATCTCACACGGCCCGGTGAGCTCGTCCAAAATGGATTACAACACAGATTCAGCTCAAAGTCAGGTTTACACCAGCATCATAACCACCGGGAACACTACCACTGTTACCTCAACACAAGCTGGCAATGGCCCAATAACCTCCGTTGTGTCCATTCAAGAGAGGAACTACAAGGATACCGGGGTGTTTCACGACGACGACGGGAGGGACGATGGACCTTTTGAAGATGAAGAGGACGTATCTTCTTGGTCAGACTCGGATTGCGATTCCACTTTCGGTTATCATCACGAAGACGAGGTTACATATCTGTATGACAATTGCCTCGATGTTCACGAATGTGACGGTGGAGGCTTTTGGTATACACCAGGTGGATATACGCAGTGTGATCAACCAGTCAAAGGAGTTGTGTTCGAAGACGATGAATCCCAGGATTGAATTCGGCAATGTTGTGCTTGCACTGTATTACCCCAATGGCATGTGTGTGCTTGTACTCAACTAGATAATCAATGTGTACCTGTGTATACCGTGACAGTTCTGTAACCTTTGCTTGCTCATAATAAAGACAGAGTCACTGTCATTGTACACCTGTGTATCTTTATTAGGACGCGTTACAAGTACAAGAAAACAAATCACATGCATATACATACACACGCTTCTTACTTGTAATATACCTCACCACTGATTCTGATAGACCGTTCACCGCTGTGTATCTCATCTCTGGTATGACATAGAAGCAGGAACGCAGAGAGCATGTCATCTCTGGTGTACTCTCCATCTACAGACTTTTTACCTCCAGTAGTGACCGCACTACCTCTGGTAGACTCAGAGATAGTGACCATTGACATTTCGTCTCTCAATTTCCCCAGTAGCAGTTTTCCTTGATCAGCATGTGCTTTGTCAGCGAGTCTATCACAGGGCAGGGTTATGATGTCGCGAGTCTCAAATACACTTGCTGTGATATCGGTAGCTAAATTGACTCCCCTTCGTGAGCGTCTATACATGAACACGTCCATATTGGAGCCCATCTTGTTACTGGAACCAGAACCCTTGGAGGTTCCGAAGGTTGACTCGAGCATTCGAGTTTTCTTGTTGGCCTCCGATAACACTGCCCATCCCAGGGACATCACGGTCTCGCAGTAATACAGCGTTTCTCTATGGATTGATGAGACCGTACTGAGAACCATAGCAAGTTTGGTCTTTGCGCCCACATGCTTCCCTAGCATGTACTTGTTGTTGATATGTGACCACTTGCTGTAGAACAGGACCTTGAACCCAGAGCGTACTAGTGAGTGTTCGATTAGCCTTTTTACATCAACCAGGGCGTTGACGTAGGTGTTTTGTTCAAATATCATCACAACAGGTACTTCTCTCCACATGACTCTAGGCATCAAAAGTTTCAGTAGTCTGATGTGAGCGCTTAGCAGAGCAGCGTAGACTCGAGTAACTTGGTCTAGGTCACGTATCTCCAGTTCCTCTAGGGCCATTACCTGTGGGAGAGAAAGACAGAACAGGGATAAAGAGCTGTGTGTGTGTGTGTGCCTGTGTGTGTGTGCCTGTGTGTGTGTGTGTCATAACAAGAGTTAGTTATAAATGTACATTATCAATTGCTCGTATGTGCAGAAAACGCTGGTCGTCATGTTATGCCCCGCTTGTCAAGCAGCTCGAGAGGACGTTGAAACATTGAGAAGGACTCCATGGGACTACCTCATATCACACTACGAGTTTATGATAGTGTATGCTTCTTTTCAGCGCAACATTGTCTTTTACTCTAACATGGATTCTGGTCAACTCAGACAGCTATACAGCCAGATCGTGTCTTTCTCGCCTGCTAGGATACTGATGGTTGACACTTTGATCTCCATTTATAACAAGAGAGGGATCAGTGAACACATAAAATGTGTTGTTCCATGGGAGCTGTTGAGGGCTATAACACTTGTGATAGGCAATCGTGTCCCAGAGCAGTTCGTACAAGAGTGTATCTCGAGCTGCAACTGGAAGGTATGTGGAGATATGGTGCTTGCGGCATTCGCCTCAGCCGACACCATTCGCAGCGGCCCTCTCAAGTACATGGCTATCATCAAGGAGAGCATACGCAATAGACAATCTCTTCACACCATCATATCTCTAGCAGTTACTGGGTGGATGGTGAAGCTTGCGGACTCCAAGTGTACATGCGGAACCTGGGCCCAGGCCCTAGATCTGATCTCGTGCTTTATACCAGACGCGGAGACCACGTTGACCATCCAAGACGAGGCTCGTATAGGTGCTTACATTTGCACCCTATTAGACCTGACCCCCCTTCGGAATCAACCAGCTCTTCTTGTAAAACACAGAGCATCATTAGATTACGGATACATGTTTAGCAACCTTCTGGTGACGGGCTTAGATTTGGCTGAGAAAGTGACAACTCACCACAAGTTTTCCACCGGCCAACTCCACGGCACAGCACACCCCTGCACAGGACCTTGAGCCTCCTCCAAACGTTGGATCGAGACACAGGTACGCTCTAACCACAGATGCTCGAGTCATATAGTCAAGGCTGACGCTGTTATTAGACAGGAACTTGTTTATGACAGAGGGTTCGAAGGGTGTGGTGTTGTCGGTCTTGGTGTCGATGGACGAATTGCTGCTGCTACCCGTGACTTCACTTTCGAATCCCTTCGGTGTGACCATGTTCATCAGCTCCTTCAGATGGTTGTCTACAGATATATGTTGAGGGCAGTACACTCCGAGGCAGAAGCACGTCAGCCCCCGCTCTCTCTCATGATACCTACACTTGAAGCTCTGTGACACTACGTGGTAGGCAGGCTCCCCGTCGTCCCCGCGGATATCCGCCACTTTATTCAGCCATGGAGTGTTGCTGACATGACTGGTGATGTGGACCTGCTTTCGCCCCCTGAACGCGATGTTCGGCAGCACAGCCAGTAGCACCTTGGAATTAACAAAGCCCACTTCATCCACCAGGATGAGGTCTGCACTCTGTCCTCTGCTAGCCTGAGAGAGAGAGAGAGAGAGAGAGAGAGAGAGAGAGAGAGAGAGAGAGAGAGAGAGAGAGAGAGAGAGAGAGAGAGAGAGAGAGAGAGAGAGAGAGAGAGAGAGAGAGAGAGAGAGAGAGAGAGAGAGAAAACCTCATGATTAGGGGTGTACAGTTCTTGTAATACATCACACTGGTCAGTACATGTTTAACGTTCACAAGACAGAGAGACATAAGAAGAAGAAGAAGAAGAAGAAGAAGAAGAAGAAGAAGAAGAAGAAGAGGGATTGTCTATTCAGCATAGCCCTCATGCAAATGGACACAACATGAATCATTCCCATATAGAGTTAATAGAGGATCCGCAATGGGTGAGCTACTGTGTTGACAATGAATGTTCTTTCAGAGAACACATTCAGGGCTACGTGTGTCGGACACACTGCAGCATGCACGTGTGTTCAGTTTTGGGTTGTGCCTTGATACAAAGAATGGTCACGCGAACCCAATACCAAACAGGTTCAACATATTCTCTGTGCCCTGTTGCGGCTCTGTTCGCCTTCCAGAAACCTCAAGTGGAGTTTAGAGGACCATACTACATGCCGGATAAAGGGGATTCTACTGAAATGGGTTATGGTGCGATAAACTATGAGCCAGGACTGCGTTCTTGTGACTGGGACATGGACATCAACCATCTCGTACTGAAAGCCAGCCTACCTGTCATGATCGCCCTGTTCTCAACGATGCTAACCAAAGAATTTGGTTGTCAATATGAGATTATAGACAAGGGCCAGCGATTGAAGCCTTCATCTAATGCCCCGTCTGTCTCCCTGATGGCTAAGATGTTCACCTTGGCTGAGGCAATACAGTTTAACACTAACCCGAAACTGGATTGCTCCAGGGAGATGTCGTCGGTTGTAAAGGATGCCGTGTTGAAGAGTGCTGTGGCTATATCAACGCTGTTCAACTCGTGTGATCCTAAGATCAAGCGTTTCATGAAGAGGGTAACGTGTATGTACAACGGCAAACACGCCAATGGAACTGACTTCTACACCATGGTAGTCATGCTTGCATTATGTTTTTTCCCCTATTTAGAACATCGTGTACTAGGTGACCTATTTAACAACAGACCTCTAGTGATTATGTGCTTTGATAAGACTCGTACCGAACACAAGCAGTGGTCTACACTCTCGACACATATCCACCTACACATTCACCGACCTGCCTTTGTAAAAGGGTTTCTGTTCAAGAGTGATCCTGTCAGCTCTTTGTCCGTTGTAATCCCAGTCACCTTGGAAAAGTACATGGCTGACACTAGCTACTCTGAGAATGAGAGTACCATGTCTGAGAGTCAGAGTCCCCAGGACCACCGGGAACTGCACAATGTTAGAAGTGTGACCGACAGGCAACCGGACTTACCATTAACCCGAATTAAGGAGAATAAGCGACTCAAGAGGAGGACGCCTTGCTCGGCTGGGTACTACGAAACGGACAAGGGGAGACTGGAGAATAAAGTGATGCGTTTCCAACAACAGACACCACCGCAACGAGGATAGCCCTTTGTCCTGTGTAACGTTGACTATGCTGTGTTGTTCATGTTGCCGTTGTACAAGGCATGATGTATTCTGTGTGACTGTACAATAAATTATATCACAACCACGACATTGTCTATGTATGCTTGGTTGTTTCATTCGGACACCTGTTACTGTAAATGAAGAGGGTTTGAAGGGTTTGATGATGCAATTCCTTTATTCAACAATGCTTTATTCAGGAACTGTTCAGATAATCAAATTCAAGAAGTAAAACAATCACTGAATCCAGTGGGTCTCTGTTTAAAGTGGTACATGGACAAGGGGAGACTGGAGAATAAAGTGATGCGTTTCCAACAACAGACACCACCGCAACGAGGATAGCCCTTTGTCCTGTGTAACGTTGACTATGCTATGTTGTTCATGTTGCCGTTGTACAAGGCCTGATGTATTCTGTGTGACTGTACAATAAATTATATCACAACCACGACATTGTCTATGTATGCTTGGTTGTTTCATTCGGACACCTGTTACTGTAAATGAAGAGGGTTTGAAGGGTTTGATGATGCAATTCTTTTATTCAACAATGCTTTATTCAGGAACTGTTCAGATAATCAAATTCAAGAATTAAAACAATCACTGAATCCAGCGGGTCTCTGTTTAAAGTGGTACATGGACAAGGGGAGACTGGAGAATAAAGTGATGCGTTTCCAACAACAGACACCACCGCAACGAGGATAGCCCTTTGTCCTGTGTAACGTTGACTATGCTATGTTGTTCATGTTGCCGTTGTACAAGGCCTGATGTATTCTGTGTGACTGTACAATAAATTATATCACAACCACGACATTGTCTATGTATGCTTGGTTGTTTCATTCGGACACCTGTTACTGTAAATGAAGAGGGTTTGAAGGGTTTGATGATGCAATTCTTTTATTCAACAATGCTTTATTCAGGAACTGTTCAGATAATCAAATTCAAGAATTAAAACAATCACTGAATCCAGTGGGTCTCTGTTTAAAGTGGTACACGTAGTCCTTGTGATTGTTGTTACTGTTGTGGTTTTTGTTGTCGCCGTCTTCGTATTGGCGCCCCTCCGGGCCTTTTGGTCTTCCTTTGCATACAGACAGGTCGTTTCCACTTGACTGTACCCTTAGACTTATTCGGCTGCTTAGAGTGCACCTTCTGCTGACTCTGCATCTTTTCCGTGTATTCACTGAGAAGTTGTTTGGCATTGGCAGCGGAACATTTTGCGCGCTCAGCGTTGTGTTTTTCCAGTGCTTGGTGTTTCCACTGCAGATTGACTATGGTGGTAACGGGAGCATTACCGAATTGCACCAGTGCATCGTAAGAGTGTTCTGGGCCGGCTCTGACAACTCTATCAACAAAGTCTCTCCTGAGCGCTATCCCGCAGCGCAAGCAGTTCCAAAATTCTTGAGAAGGGCATATACGCCGAGGCTGCGGTTGTAGAACGGGTATCTGTTGCATTTGAGAGCTCAGGTGCCCGGGACAATCTGAAGGCCACGTGGTCTTGCTCAAACACGTAGATGCCATCGCAGGCCATGTTCTCTGGTGAGTCTCCCATTCGTACGTATCCATGGGTCAGCTGTCGAAGTGTACAATAGGCGGTGATGTGTGAGAATAACCATATGAGGGAGGCTAGTTTTCTGTTATAGGTTGTAGGTTCGACGGTTTTTTTCAACTGCAGCTCAACCGCTTTGTCCAGTGTCAAAGCAATTAGAGAGACTCTCTTGGATGCGACTATGGTCTTCAGCAGACTCGAGGCAGTCTCTAAGGGAAACCCTGATGCTATCAAGTGTTTGAATAACACAATTCTCTCAGCCGTGACATTATACCTCAGCTTGTATCTACGAACAGGGCCTATCATCGCCATACAAACGTACGACAGTAGCCTATCGTTGGTGCCTGTTGAGGCTGTGGACCTTAGGTTTAATCTAAGTTGTTCAACTTTCAGCTGAGCCCTGCACCTGTCCCCTTCCACATCGGGGTAATGCTCCGATAGGTACCGTGCTCTCTCACGGCTCCTATTTAATGATCCGTAATATTGATAGAGGCAGCGCAAGGGGTAGGTGCTCATGTACCTGGGCGCCTCAAGCTCCTCTAATGTGTGGCTATGCAATTTGTGTTGATGGAATATTTCTTTACCCAACGTCTTCTGCTTGGTGATCTCGTCCCTTCTCTTCAGTGACTCCAACTGTTCAAGGAACTTGGGTTTCAGACTTTCATCCATACCATGAGCGTCCTTGGTTGTATCCGTTATGAACACACTACCACAGGGTCCTGCTCTCACCATTTCGCCACTGTCGTCGATGCGGAGATCAAACGCATCCTCAGCTTCATCACGGGTGGTGTCATTCTGTCCAAAGATGAACTGCTCGTGCCTGAGTGTAAAGTGGTGGCAAGAAAGTGTTCTCCTCACTTCCTCCCACGTGTCGAGCGTGATTTCCACTTCAAAGTAACACTCGGGGCACTCCTTGGTGTCCATAGCTAACTGCGGTAACATTGGGTAACGGAGCATGAGCGAAAGGAAGTCCTGTAGTAAATCCAAGGTGTTCAGCGACTCTTCGTAAGAGCACACGATGAAATCTCTAATCAGCTTTGTGTAGATACCAATTGCTTCGGATAGTGTCAGTGGTTGATTCGGGTTTCTGACTATGTGTTCTCCACTCTCTATGCCTCGGACTGTGAGCCACACTGTGTATTCGTTTACCTGTTTGTTAGAAGCGTCTTTGGGCGTCGAGGCCGATCGCTTGGGTTCTTCAAATGACTCAACGAATTGCTGCAGTTGCGGATCCATCTCTCCCAGCAACCTCGCTCTGCACGCCAAATCATACAGGTCGATAACACTCATTGTCATTCTCGGACCATCGTTAGGCTCAAGCTCAGAGCCTCCAGTGCCCCGGGGGCTACTGCTTCTGCGATATGTACGCGACCCTGCCACTCCGCTAGACACACCATGAGTCCTATCCATCTCGGGTCTTTTGAGCACACTGGGTGTTTCACATCATTTCTCATTGAAACAGAAGGCCAAAGTGTTGTCAGTTGCGTGAATGCAGATATGCCAGAGTTGCTGACGAACCTGTCAGGGAAGCCGTAGTGCACGTCAGGCTTGTCATTGTCCCTCTGAGGAAAGCGGGCATCTACCACGAGATTGTGCGATAACCCCCTGAACGTATAGGCCAGGGCGCCCGCTCTCCTCCTACGGCCGGTGGTCACGACGATACAGCGGCTAATCTCACAAGCAACTTTCAACATCTGCTCTCTCCCCTCTGGCACCACAATCACAACCTTTGGATGACTAGGATACACGTTGGATGATAGTCTGTCAGCTAAGGCGAGAGCTCCCATGACCAGGTCGAGAACCCGGTCTCCCGCGGCATCTGAAGAGCCGTGTACAAATACCGGTCTCAGCCCGCACCCGAATGTTAGCACAGTGCAAACATCGTACATGAGGGAGGAGAACTTGTGAGGTTTGTAATACTTGATTAGCCTGCCGTCTACATCCAAAGTAGCTCTGGTTATGTGGTCCTTGTTGTGCACGGGTTTGAAGAATACATGTCCTGTGTTCCCAGGGAAACTGGGTACGAATTCAATCTCGAGGCGACTATTGAGTAGGATGAAACCCGAGACTCCCCTTTCGCGCCACTCACAGTCCACCGTGATGGGTTCGGAGGTCTCGACATTATCTAGATCTCTCTTTTCGTGTGCATCTTCACTTTCTTCCGATCCGCTGTCTCTGTCAACCTCCACAGTCAATGGCTCTTGGTCGCTGTCAGACGACTCAAGTTCGCTTTCATTGGTGTTCATGAGAGCTTCATTCCGTCTAGCGAAGGAGGCCTTGTGGTCAATCATGCACCAAAACCTCTCTCTCTTAGGTATCATTTTACCATCGGAGCACCTCCTCCAGTCTTGCAGCTGCTTGCCATACCAAAAGCATCCATCCGAGTCTCGAGCGAGTCCCTCTGTGAAGTCCATCCTCCCCGACTCCCATCTGTACTTTAACTCGGACACCTTAGAACAAAAGGAACCTGGGTCCCTCTTTGACCACGGTAAGAGTCTCTTCCAAGTTTCGGGGCCTCGGATTCCCTTCGGTAGACGGCTCAGCTTACAGAACTCGCGTAGCGAACGGTTGCAACGAACGTGGACCTGCGTACAGTCACTAGCCCCATCCTTACCGCTGTCCCCGGGGGCCTTGATGACAGCGTGCAAGCCTGGCTCTCCTTTCATCGCAGCCATTTTCAAGGTCCCTGGATTTGAATGCAACACTAGATTGCCAGTGGAGTGGACGCGAATGACACCTTTGGACTTGGCGAGCAGGACCGCCACCTCCTCCCTATCACTACAAGGCTCTTGGCAGGAGACGAGGTACCCCGTGCTGCTTGTTTTCAGAATGTCTAACCCCGGGGGTAAAGTGTGAGTCCAGTTCCCTGTCACGGACTCAGCCTCCGGTGTGAAGACCGTCACCATACGTGATCTGAAAGGGCCTGTGGCCCCAGCGAACCAAGCCAGCGCTCGCTGGAGGTAATTGTACACCCCGCGTCTTTGGCATTGTATCTCAAGCACTTCATGCACCTCTCCCGAAAGTATTCTACATGCTAGGGCCGCTATGAACTCAGAAGCTGAGCACACCTCGCTGTGGACCGTCAGACTCTCATCAGTAGGGCTTAGCCGAGTGGTGCTATCGCTGTGAGCATCTTCACTGTGACAGGGAGACGCGTACCACTTTCCAGGCTCGACTATCACGATCAAATTGGCTATTGGTACCACAGCTTCGTGTCTAAATGTGTTCAACCCTTTGTTCACCACCTTACACATGCCTCTTGTCCATACCTTTTCGGTAGGACACGTCAACACGCGGGAGCATAAGGTGTCGAAGCCGCTCCATGCAGCAGAATCTCGGATTCGCGCCGTCCTTGACTCAATCTCCACACGTACGAATGCAGTGGATTTGTCTGTTACACGTGTGCAGCGAGCACTCTTTAGTGCTGACGAAAATCTAGCAGGAGGAGCGCCGCAGAGCCACCTTACAGTAGCAACGTTAAGACCCTGAGCCCCTATCGTCGTCAGGCTCTCAGACAGCGGGTATTCCAGCTCCCAGTCATGGTCTTGAGAAGCATCACCGGGGGCCCTGCTGAACATCCACCTGGCACTTATCAGTTTTTCCCAAGACCTCTCGTTCACCTCAGAGCCCTCTAAGGGATCCCGGCCTCCACTGCGCATGAACATTTCTGCGATGACGCTGCTCTTGTTTTTACACTTGATGCGTTCTCTTGCGTCTATTGGATCCGGACTGGGCCACTCGGGATCCTCTTTCTTCAACACATCCGTTCTGTACAACGAGCTGCTGTCTACGACTATCGCAACCGACTCCAGCTTCTGCACCAAGGGCCCCTTGTCCCTCAGGTAGAACAATGGTGACTCGGATGCAAATGCTATAGTGTACCCATCTACCACCGTGGTACCCGGGGAACGATGGGCACCGTGGGATCTGCTTGCTAGCCGCATGAACATCCAATCCCCCAGACTGGTCCTGACCTTACTTGGGAAAGACTCCACCTTCTCAAATTCAAACACTGGACCGAGCGTGATAGAGTAGGCACGCAAGAGGAGCTCCTCTTCGTCTCCACGAGGCAACAGCTGACACCCTTCCCAGAGTTCAGACGGTTGTAAGGGCTTTGGATTGCAACACCTTGACAGCAGAGGCGCTAGCCTGTGATCCTGAGCGCACATAAATGCCCCGATTGTATTCGTCCTCAGCCTCTGAGAGTGAAACGGTGTGTCTGTGCCCCTAGTCCACACCGATGCCCCTCTGTGTCTACTCAGGGTGATCAACTTGCACATGGGGAAGCAGTTGACCCTGCAGCTTTCAGCCAAATGACTCAGAAGAGCATATATGGGCGACAGTTCACCTGTGCCATGCAGAGTGAACTCGTAGTCGAGCATCATATCTCCTACGCTCATGTCCGGTACACAGGGGTGTACGGATTTGTAGAACCAGGTCAGACAGGCGCTCACATCGAAGTTACGCTTGGCACCCTGTGTGGCAGAAACCCTGGCACAGTGTCCCAGTAGCACGGCTTCATCCAAGCATGCCTCGTAAATGGCACCGCATTCACCTCGGGGCCTGTCTGCTCTAACAATGGAGTACTGATTCGGGAAGGATTTGATCATGAGGTTGAGATTGTATTCTGACAAGGGGTGGGACAGCATATCTTCTTCTCTATCATCCAACTCGGTTTCTTTTGCTATCTCAATAGAAGGGAAGAATTCTCCATCTCCTATGGTGGAGGGAGCCATAGAGGTACCCAGCTTTTGCTTCTGACCTCCGAGCCAAGATCTCTTGTACAAAGTCTCGGTACGTTCAGAGTGTTCAATTGCAGGGTTATCAACCGCTACGTCAAACGTGCACTGCTGTATTTTCCTGCGACAGGTCTTGAAGATACGGACAAGTTTCGGTTCCTCGTATCCTCTCGCATTCTCGCTACATATGGCTCGTTCTATCTTGGACATCTCTACCATTGCCGCTTCACCACCAGCTTCCAGATAACGTTTCGTCATCTGGGTCTTGGGAGAGTAATTGAGTTGAAAGAAGCAGTCACTACAATCAAGCAGCGGCGTAGGCAGGGCACCGGGTCCTTTATCCGGAACAATGACACACAAGTCATCGGTCAGCCGTGTGGGTTCCCCTAACCAGCGAGGTTCAGGTACAACTCCGTTTGTGTTAGGAATCTTCAACAAAGCTCTGCTGCGTCCGTGCTTTGAGTGAAATACCCCGCAGACTCTCAATATTTTCAAATTGACCAACCCGAGCGTTCGTATCCCAATTGTGATCCACTTGAAACTTGAATCGCAACCTCGCCCGCGTCCATACAGTACCACATGTCCCATTCTCTGTCCATTTCTAGGAGTCTTGCAGACAGCCCTTGATATGTTTGCTATGACTCGATTTTCGTCTTCCGTATCATTTTCGTCTTCCTTATCATTTTCAGATTCCGTATCATTTTCGGATTCCGTATCATTTTCAGATTCCGTATCATTTTCGGATTCCGTATCATTTTCAGGTTCCTGATCAGTGCTGCGGCTCTCGCTATCTTCATCAGCAACGTACCCCCTTTCATACTCACCAAAGTGTTCACTTTCCCCCTCACCCTCTCTCTTAATGTCCTCCCATCCGTCCTCTTCTCCCTCGCTGGAGTTCTCACGTTTCCCCCCTTTGGTGTCCTTGGTGCTTTCCTTACCATCTATCCCGTATCGGATTCCCAATATTACATCTTCCAGCTCCTCCCGCATTACTTCCTCTCCACCCGAAAGCTTTAAGGCTTTGAGCCCAGAGTGCACCCTTGGGTTTGCGGAAATGATCTTTCTGAGGTGTGATAAAATCGACTGGGATTTCACTGTAAACCCAAAACTGCTCTTCTCCGAGGCGACAAAGGACTTCGTCAGACACAGGTACGACAATGTCAGAACCTGAGCCTCTCTCAGGCTCAGGCTTGACCTGAATGAAAGTCGGATGGGGCTGGTAGCGCACTTGGATCGGTCGACGCTTAGCTGTCTGTACACATCGAAGGCGTACATGATTGCCACACAACCTGCGAAGCGTAACACCTGCGGGGCGACAATGTCCATGGTCTCCGGCAACAGGCATACTGATTGATTGAAAAGGTGAGTGCTCGACCTGAACACTCTGGGTAGGACTCTGTGATAACCGGAGCTCCTGAGCACGTGCAGTGTCGGCACTTCACTTGCGGCACGCGGGTGTCTCAGTTCCTCTCCGGCAAGGTTGCAAGATATCATGACAGGGGGCACGCTAGGGAGACCCCTTTCGACTCGAAACAGTGAGTACCCGCACGGGAACCATTCAGTTATAGAGCCGCTCGGAATTGCCTTACATCCCATTCTCGACGGAACAGTCTCGTGGACCCCCTCTGTCATGACAGCCCTTGTCTTGGGTACGATCACCACAGCGTCTCTCAATATGTGTCTCAAGACCACCACATTCTCATTCTCAGCAAGGATAGAGAATCCCGATGGGAGTCTTGTCATGTCTCTGAGAGACACTAAGCCCTCCCGCTCACAGTTGAGAGCGCTTGGGTGTTCATCAGAGAGAGACTGGAGTGTAATCTTCCCAGGGATGCACATGTCTCGCATCATCGAATCTGACTCTAGAGGCTCCAAGTCTCTCAAATCTAAACCTTTCCCGTGATCAGGCAGAACACATTTCAGTTTGAACTCAATCCCCAACTTGTAATCCCCAAGAGCTAAAGCACATAGAGTGCGGACTGTCTCCTCTCGACAGCTTTCATCAAAGATCAGACATATATCGATCTTCCACGAGGCAACCAAGCTGTACAAAGATAGTCCATCGGTTGTGTAGATGTAGCCATATCCCACCTTTAGGCCTCGAATGTCGCGCTCCTTGACCGTGTAACATGTCTGCCAGTTTGAACACCCAAAGCTCATCGAGATATCGTGCGGGTCTGAGCGTCGACAGATCACCAGCGAAGGCTGAGGAACTCCAATGTCACCTTGTATCCTAAAAGCCACATCTGAGAACACGGATAGGGTTTCCTCAAACACAGCCAATGCGCTATCCCCGACAGACAGTTTCCTGGGAAGACGCGGGTCTGTGTAATTCTCGATTTGAACAATGTGACCTCTGATGTCAACCGTTGTGAGCGTACCCTCATCGGTCCGCACTCTGTACACATTATTCGATATTCTGAAAGGTGGCAAATGTAGACATATTTTCAGTTTCCCCTGGTAAAAGGACCGGCACCTCTCTGTGAACCTCGATACCCATTTCGGATCTAACTGGGCGAATACATTGTTACGGCAGCCGAAAAGGTATGAGCGTTCATCTTCCGTAAGCTGGCATTTTCTCCACCTGAGGCAGATGTAGATGTAGAAGATGTACTTATCACACATGCGAACAAGAGATCCAGCGCTACAACTGTTGGACGTCATAACAAGGATAGGTTTGTGTTTTTCACCAACAGGCACGCTCATACCAAGGCGATGGTCAGCACGAAAGCCCCTCTTTCGCTCTGGAAGAGAGATGGTACGTTTGATCATTCTCTCCCCTTGGGGGATGCCTTGATCAGGGTGATCAAGGATATATTTTCAAAATATGACAACGCCGACGGTGATGAAGCGATGTCCTTTGTGAACGAAGATACGGCTCAGGCTACCTGTTGCAGCAACGCTCTCAGTGGAGACAAAGTGGAATCAATGGAACGTGGGGTCTATGAATATGAGAGTCATAGTGACCGAGACCTTGACACTATCAGTATGTCTTCCGAGGATTCCTTCACCGCGTTACCTGAGAACCAGCCTGAAGTCATACATTTCGAAAATAGCGACAGTGAAGAGAGCATGTCAATACCCTACTCTGACCGTGATTACAGCGATTATTATTACCATCAGGAGGACGACGAGGACGAAGATGAGAACCCCGGTGGCGAGCAGAGACGCCCTCCGTGGCGGAGAGTTACATGGACAGCGGGAGACCTAGATGGAGAAAAGGCGCCGGGAATCGAGCATGGGGGCCGAACGACCCGATCGAAGCGCAGATGCATGCGATGCGAGGCCTACGATGCTCACTGTAAGTCGGCAGCCGAGAACTACAGACGGACTCTGAAGAGCTACACCAAGACCGTGGCCGAGCTCATGATAGGATTCAAGACGGTCCTAGAAAGGTACCCAGAGCTTAGGGTCGACTCCAGCAACCAACATCTCCACTACATGGTGCAGGCTGCGCTAGGACGCAACAACCTCGTGCAGGAGATGGTTCGCCTGGCTGCAAGGAGACAGGTACAAGAGGTCTCCAAAATGGACTCCAAGGAGGGAGAGGTCAAGTGTGACCACAGCGTTATGTCGGTCCACGAAGCCCTAAACACATGCTACACCGACAGCGAGGCAGTCAGGATGATCCTCCAGCACTACATCAATCTCTACATTAGATACATAGAGGTGTGGAGAGAGATGTGTTCCAAGGTGTCAAGGGACATAACAGTGATGGAGTTTATTAGTCTGACTCAGGACAGGCCAGGTGTAAGCCACGGAGAGCCTTGGTCTGAGGCGAAAGCCTACGTTGCTCGCTTACTAGACAAGGTGGGCTCTATCATACCGGGGACCGTAGGAGAAGCTTGCGCTCGTGCACTGAAGAATATAGATTTCCACTTATCCTCAGCACCTACAGATTTTAACAGACACAAAGGGGTTGTCGACGCCGCGATTGAGGACATCCGCATCCGCCTAGACAAGAGTTCACAGAAGTGGAGTTGGGACTCTTGCATGAACGACCTATACTTCAACATCCGCAGCGACCTCACAGTGTTGGAGGCTCTAGTTGGTGTGGGAGATATATCCATGAGGACTTTGCTATACGAGAGATCTATGCTCGTGTCCGAAGTGCGAAAGATGAACAGGAACGAGGGCTCTCTCAAGCTGCAGTTGACTCAGACCGGATCCAAGCTCAGAGAGTCTGAGGCCCGATGTCGGTACGCGGTGATGCATGCACCGCGTTGATTACTCCTGTCGGTAGTGCAGTGGGTTAGGGTTAGGGTTAGGGTGCGGTGGGGTGTGTGGGTACTAATCTAGCACTCCTTTCCCGGATAATATGCGTAGGCAGCATGGATTCGGACTGCGATTACCTGCTGTACTGCAAAAGCTACCAGAATACAGAAGATCATCAACCATGTGTACACTGTTCCAAATACCCGTTTCAGAGCAAGTCAATGTCATGCAATACAAAACACAACACCACAGAGGTGTCGTTCGATGAAGCAATGAGTGGGTGCATGGTACCTTATGTGGAGGTGTTTGAAGTGACGGACCAGTCCACTAGGACCGAGTGTAAACTGTTTTACGAATCTGAGACCCCCCTCAGCTATGTAAAAGATGGGCGCATTATATCGCTCATAGGCGAGATACATATGCAGGACGTGTCCCCTAACGGCACCTGGCTATCTGATAAGACAGAGTGTGCCAAATCAACATTGAGGTTGAGGCGCGCAGGTCTGATGTGTATACAACTACCTGACCTAAACAGAATAGTCCTTGAACAAAAGAATGATGACGGGCTATTGTTTCTTGCAAACAAGTGGCTGCTGACCAAAGAAAACATGAAACAAGGCATAGACTTATTCGGACCCTTTGTATGTGACGCTATGCTCGCTCCGGTGCTCCATGAAATCCTTCGTTCAGATTGGCTCGAAGAGCGCAAGGAACTTGGGGAGACAAACAATGAGCTAAAGCTGGGATGGGCTCAGGGACTTTACAATTGGAAGTGTGTCATGAAGAACAGGACCGGCTCCATGGTATTCGCGTCTGATCTCAAGTGTCCGAACAACCCCAATAAGGCGCATGGTTACCATATCAGAAGGTTCATCCTGGACAAGATGAGGTGGTGCGGATACACCCCGTGGTCCGCCGTGCAGGCTGTTCGGTGCTCTGAGTCTCGCATTGGTAAGTTTACTTGTCCCGAATGTAAGCATCGACTCCTTGCATCCTGTGTGTTTCTCATGGAATGCGCCGCTGTGGAGGCCTCTAGACAGCGGGATTGGCTGGTGCGAAACGAGGCTGTAATTCAACTGTGCTGGCTCCTGTATAACATCTACAAGCCTCAGGTGTGTAACGATGGCTCACTGGAAGGCTGGACAGACTCCATCATGATGCACTCGATACGGTTCCAGGAGTTCAAGACTAACAAAGGTCCATCTGACCTAGAGGCTCTTGTTGTCATTTTCGCCAACGATCACCTACCGGTCGCATTTAAGCCCGAAAGCGTTGACAGCAACAATGACGGGGACCTAGATCCCGATTCTGTACTGATAGAAGTCATGAAGCAAAATCGCAGGTTCTTCCGTAAGCGGAAACCCTTCCTTTACTCAGTTACAAGGGAGGCTGACTTCAGTATCTCGACCGCCGTCGACGTCCTGACCAAGGCCCCCGACGACATAGAAGCCAGGGCTCAAGAGGTCGACGTTATCGTACGAGCCCTTTTGTCAAGCTTCCCTAGAGTTGCAGCCTCAGCTCTAGAAGATCTCACGCTGAAGGCGCCTAACACACGTATGTTTTCAGGTAGGATTTGGCCCGCATTTGTTAATGCCACCAGGGCATGTTACCAGCTCTTCAAAGCTCTGGCTCTCCCTGTGTCACCCAGCCCTGTGTACACACTTGAATTGCTGGCGAGAGGGTGGAGACGCATGACACCAAAAGTGTTACAACATTTCATACCCATGAGTACCGGGGGCATTGTCAGAGTCAGCTATGAGCATTACACAAAGCACCTTATGGGTCCTGTAAACAATCTAGCCAATCTTAGTCTGATAAGCGAATCCGAAAGGGAGCTGATGATCGACGTGTTGAGCAGGGGGCTTATACCTTGCTTCGCTGGAGAGGGTGACAGCGCACCCGACCGCCTCGTGAGTTCCACCATAGCTCTAACATTCGCAGCTTGCGGGCTACGGGTGATTGGGGTCGACAGGAATGATGGCGACACCACCAACAAGGGGACTCATCGCACAGTTACCTCAGCGGGCCTGTTATACTTTGCAGCGTGGTATGTGCTTGTGTACGCGGCCGCGTTGCACATGCAACCCACATTGAAGAATCGCATGACCCGAACAGGCACCGATGCCGACAAACACCTATGCGCAGCTCTGAACCTTAATCGGGGGACGAAGGGATCATACAAGTGCACCATGCTTGATAGCAGTGAGATGGTACGAGCTCTACGGATAGTGTTCAGTGAACTACTCGACATAGGCACCATTGTACGCGTTGCGGAACTATTCGTTCCAGAGCTTCTGGTTCAGTTGGCTTACATGATAAAGCTGAACTGGATTCCGGGTAGTGTCAAGAGCGCAATAGAGAGCCGAGACATGTGGTTCACCAAAGAACACTTGGACAAGTTGTACCTCAATCAAAATGAACCTCCCTTCACATACATTGGCAATCTGGCACACGGACTTCACAGTAGTATTAAGGGTACGTTGACTAGGGGTCACGCTAGACCGATCGCCCAGGCCCTGCATGGACCTGACAGTGAATTTAACCCGTGGTGTGATTCCCTCTGGAGTTTCAGTGAGGACCCAGAGTATATCGGAATCGAAGACACTTTACGCACGCTAGTCAGAGAAGAATCAGAGGAAACCTTTTACGAGTTGAGACAATTTGCAGAAGATCAGAAATCACAGGAGATCTCGTTGTCGGAAACCGAGGGCCCCCTTACATCAAATCCTCACTCTCATGTAAGTCAAGATGGGGCTGATGTGACACCTGTGGCACCTGAGACACATGGACAACCCAACGGGCTCCAATATTATCATGTATGCAAAGGGTTACTGGTGGTGACTGCAGACAAGCTGGGGTTTGACAAAGGTCACACATTTCTAACTATGGGAGAGTTGCCTGAGTGCCCTCATCTGGTGGTGTCACATCCGGCCATGAAAGCCCCTTGCATGGCAAATATCGCCTGGACAATGTACACAAAGACGGATACTAGGGTAGGCGTAGGACTATGTCCGACTTTTCATTGTCCTACACTCATAAATGCACTGTGGGTTCTCTTCATGTATTCGAAGACCAGCCCTGCTGCACCCGTAGAACCCTCCACACCTGAAGCTCTGGCTGTGATGGTACACCTAGTGGGCAAATGGTTAACCAACAAAACTGACACGTCACTTGGAGTCTGCAATGACATAAAAGCTATGTACAATGGAACGTGCCATAGAGAAAACGAGTTCATACCCATCACAGCAATTGTAGGAGGACTGTTTGGAGTCAATTTGGAGCTCAATGTCAATGGGTGCAACTATTTTATCGCCAACAGACACTATGATGGACACAAGGTACCCGGTTCCTTGTGCTACAATGAAGGTGTCTGGTGGGTGAAAGGTGACAGTCCAGCCATAGGTACACAGACCCCCAAGGAGACGCGTACCGCCAACTGCTATCACACGGGGACATTAGGCGCCTACGTCAGGTTGAATGATCTGAAGGTGTACCCTGTGGCGTCGGATAACTACTGTGGATTCCACACGGTAGCTATGCTACTTGGTTTAATCACACCTGATGGCAAATGTGATCAACGTCTTCGCAGGAAGTTGGTGAATGAAACTGTGGAATATATGCTAACTAACCATGACAAGGATGAGATCAATGTGTACCTAACATGTCAAAAACTCAACACCGCCAAAGGTCTGACAGATCTTCTCATGCAGTACACTAGGTGGTTGAGTGTAGACGAAGTTGCCTTCATGCTTGAGGCGCACATGAAATGCCCAGTGGTGATCACAGAAAACTCATACCCCATATTCAACCCACTTTGTACTCATTTCCTTATTGCAACCAATCATTTTGAACCTGTAATTCATGTATAATGTTGTACATTGTGAAAGCGTTGTACCTTGTTCATTGTGTGATGTTGTCGGTTACATTTTCACATTTATCCTGTATGTTTGCTCCCCTCCTGTACAATTAAAAACCATTGAGACACATACACATTTTAAGCCTCTTTATTATGTCCATAAAGTCAATATCAAAAACATGGGAAATAGTAACAATGAACACCAAGCCCTCACTGTGTAGTCAACACGGGTTCCAGGCGTGTAGGCCCAACACCTTCTCTCTCACAGAAGGCAGCCTCGTTGACATGTTTATATATAGTGTCCACAAGAACGGCGGGGTATGCGTGTAGCTCATCCAAAGTGTGCATACGCTTGTCGAGTGTCACTCCATTGCCATTGGAGAACAAATAAGGTCCCCGTTGAGCTGCCTCAATGTGCCTCCCATTCTTGATGCTGGGACAGCCCTGACTGCACATCATGCCTTGAAATGGGTTGTTGGTCATTAACCGGGTCCTCTTTCTGTACTTGGTACCATATTGACAGTAGTCCAGTCTAACCACACGCCTGTCCTTACAGGACATCCTAAACCCCTCGCTCTTGGCCTGCGTGACAACATTGTGATGTGACTTCTTTCCTTCAGCCTGATTCATCTTCTCCACGAAGACACAAATGGGGTGATTCCCGATGTCTTTGTAAAGCCTGTGCGAAACCCATCTCTTCCAGAGCATACTGGAGTCTGGGTTTTCCACAAAGTATTGAATGGCAGGGTTAAGGGTGTGGAAGTACTCTATAATGTCCATAGTCTTTCTCACCAGAGAATCGGCAAGCGTCAGGTCCCTGCTTGTCTTGGCCTTAGTCCTAGCCGAGCTGTAGTGTTCACACGGCGGTCCGGCAAATATGACATCGGGAGCTGACCCTGACCACTCTGTGGCAGGATCCCAGTTTCGTATGTCGATAACAATATCGGCACCGTGGCGACCGTCGATGTCTAACCTTCGCACAGTCCAGCCGGCTTCCGCAAAAGGCCTGCAAATACTGCCTGTGCCATCAAAGAGACTCAGGATGGTTCTCTGCTTGCGATGTCCCATGTTTACCTATAGCGCTGTTCTTGTCAGTGGGTTTCTTCCAAATTAACTGATTAGTTAATTGCACAAAGTCCATGTGTGATGAGAAGATGGTGCTGCTTACTGACAGATATCTGCTAACAACTCTGAGGGTCTCAAACGCCAAGTCCTTGCGTGTTGACAAGATGGTGCTTCTTAACGCGGCATATCTGCTAACAGCGCTGTGGGTCTCGGGTTCCATGGGAAATGGGAAACAGGAGACACTGAGGAACACGAGCAATCTAGCCAACTGTCGTGCCGATGTAGACTACTGCTCAAAGGTATACGACCCACCGTACGCACTCATTGGATGTACGGACAGTGGCCTGGGACTATGTCTGTATAGGTGTCCTCTTGGGCAACCCTCTATGCATTACCAAGGCATCGCAGGACGCCGATGTGCCTCAGTGTGTCCAGATGGGTATTATGTGGGACTGTATGAGGACGAGGAGGCTTGTCTGCTGCACAGCTTCTCTTGTCCTGAAGGTCAAACCATTATATTACCCGGTACGAGCTGGCACGACACGGTTTGCGGCTATCCAGAACATTACAAAATATCAAGCCTCCTTACTCGAGTGAACTCTACCCCTTTTCTTGATACACTAAAGGTGCTGACTGCAAGCTGGGTTAGGACCATGTCTGGTGCCGAAGTCAACGCGCTGTGCAGAGAAATGAGCAGTTACGGGGAGCAGACCTCATGTGTGTTCAACTTTGAGCTAATGTTACACGACATGCAATCCCCAACCGAATCCTTGTACTACAAACTCAACCAGCTCTCACTTTATGAGGCCTCCAAGAACCTGTATGACATGGTGGTGAAAGCGTTTGTTACTGGTAATCCGGAGCCTAGCCTATCCATTCATTTCCTAGGACCCAACCCGAGGTGGGCAGGGGACCATGAATCACTCATCATACAGACCAGAGTAACGGTTCCCTTGGGCATGTCGCACAGGTACATAGCTAACGCGGTCACTTGGTACGCAGGCAAGTTGGGGGGTAAGGTAATACTGACAGCCAACAGAACCAATATTATATCTTCTGAGTGGCGTTACAACATCACCAGAGGCCTCAACTGGACCACAATTGAAGCTGACGGCTTCTTTGTGTACACGCTGGATATCACACTGGTTGTGGAGAACTTTCAGTGTGGTCTTTTCAACTCTCTTTATGTCAGTGTTGACATACACGACAAGTATAACAAAGTCAAGCTAGGATTACACAAGGGTCTAGACATCAACTGTTTGTGGAAACCCAAGCTGCACCCAGCCTGCAACTGCACCCGTGCGTTGCTGAATTACATCAACCCTGATGGCCTGTGCTCGCCTGCCTGCATCTCAACCCCATTTGCGCATCTGTCAAAAGGTGTGGAGGGTAGCAATAATGATTGGACGCTGGAAATCACGAGCAAGGACCCTGACACTTCGATCAGGGGCAATGGTCGAGTTGTGTATGGTTCTGTCCCACCTACAACTGAACTGTTCTGTCTAGTCACAATGGATATTTTCACGCTAAGGTCTGGACCCACACGAGACGCCCCATATGCGCCTCTACATGTGATGTACTGTGATGTAGTACTTGTCGAGTTTCCCGTGTGGACAGGAGACCTCCCCGAGGGTAATGATGAGCAGTACTTGGCCATAGCTGTGCGATCCTTATCAAACAAGGGCAATGTTAAATCGCCCAAGGTGTACATACCGCTAGCAGCAGGTGATACCCTGCAAAATGTCATCCGTCAGGGTTGGGGGGGTAAACTCGGAGTGAAGCTAAGCTTCTTACACTCTAACCAAACCACACCCAACCAAGAAGAGCTCGCTGCTGTACTTGACTGGATATTGGCCCTCCAGCAGCAGCAGAATCCAGCCCTGCGAGTGGTAGTCATCGATGTGGACATCTTGACCGTAAAAACATCAGAGTTCGCTATGATCAACAACCTATATGGGTCAAAGTTAGAGTTGATTCCAGGGCTGTCAGCAGACACACTTGCGGACATCATAGGGATCAGAGGGTACAATACACAGTACAATCACTTCAAATGTAGCAACAAAGACAGATGTTCTAGATTGACAACTGTATATGACCAGAATGACAACATCCTTTGCCAGCGATCTATAGATGATCCCATTACAGACTGTCGTAATGCCCCACTATCCACACAGAAATGCATCATGTGTCAGGATGGAGACATAATCAAAATCAGCTGCCCGAACAGCATTGAGCCAACAGATGCTGTGGACAATGTAGGACAAGTGTTGCCCCTTGAACATTACACTGCACCTCAGAGGCGCAATAAAACACAATTGTACCCTTTGACACCTGAGCAGGAGCAAGCTGAGGCAGTGTTACTAGAACTAGGCCTACTTGTGTCGTCACACGGAGCCTTTCTGAATCTGGACACCATATCAGTGTTCTCGCAGAGCAAGACAGGGTGTGAGCGAGTAAGACCTGGTCGCTGGACCATAGGAGAGTACACCAACAAGGACCCCTATATGATCAGGCTACCCCGTGAGGAACAGTACCCGGAGAGGACAGGACTGTTTGTCTTTGAGGAGCTATGCCAAAGATCTAACAATCGCGCAGGGATCGTGGTGTCAGTACCCTCGGCCGACTACGTCCCCGGTGTCAGCTGCAAGGGGGTGCGGTTGCGCAACAGACATGCCAAAATGGACACTGGTAGCTCGAATGACAAAAGGGTTCATTACTCTACCCGGGACCTCACAGGGATTATCTCAGATATGGCCAAGTGGGGAGTGTGTAGATACTCCCTAGGATACCTTGACTACACCTTTGATAGCTCAGAACAAGTGCCAACCTTTACGATGCTCTCGCATACAATCAGCTTAGCTGCCACCAAGATCCGGACCTTGCATTATCGGTACACCAGGAACCCACTCTTCGGAGACGGGGGATACTCTTATGCTCATGTGAATGGTGTGTACAAATTGGAAGGGGGTATGTTTTTCCAGCACACGGTAGAGGGGACACCACTCACCAAAAGCTTTGTCTCAGTTCCTGACATACCAAACCTGAGATTAGGCTTGTCCTCAGACATGAACGTGGGAACTCCGCTGTCCGGCAGAGAACTAATCATAAAAGATGTTATTGATAAGGCCAAGTATATACCATACCGTGCGCAGGTTATAAACCTGAATCACAAGGACATTGTAGCTTTTGTAGATCACGATAGGGACAGAATATGCATCCATTCTCCATCTACGGTTGTACGGAGTGATGGTCTCAGGTTGCCTTCCTTTGGTGTACAGAGGGAACAAAAACCTACGCGTCTAAAAGGTTGCTACAGCCACATTAGCAGGAACGTGCATCGCGCTAGGGTACAAGTGCCATTGGTGATCACCAGTGAAACGAGGGGCTACGTTCTCAAGAGTATATTGGACCTGAGTCGCTGGTTCGGGACACCCATACTCACGAGAGCGGAAGAAGACTGGCTTTCCAGCAAGGCCGTGATGATGAATCACACCAATCTTCCCTCTCCCCAAGACCCACCTCAGGGGTTGTATACCCTTGAGATAATGCATTTGATATCGAAAACGGTTGAGTGTATAAGAGGCTCCAGTTTTTGCATGGGGTTGGGAGACTACGCAAATAACGGATGGCCCCAAGGAGGCACAGGATACCCAGTTGCAATCTCAAGCAGCGCAGAATCGCACAATGAACTCCTGGTTAAAATGATAATCAGTGTCAACCACGGTGCTACGCACGTTAAGATCCTGTGCGACCTGAAACCGCTCACTTTTGGATCACAGCAGCCCTATCCACATCAGCCCACTCCGGGTTACTACATGTACACAAAGGATCCTCTAATCTCCAAGGCAAAAACCTACCTGACAAATGTGGAACCACATGCCGCATTGATCGTGCAACACCTCGCGTTACTATATTGCCATGACATGGACCAGAATCTCATAGCCAGCCTAAAATCGTCCGACATGCACCTTCAAATCACGTCCGATTGTATGAGCGCGATGAACGATTCACTCGGGAATCTGGGTAATACACTCTCCCAACTGAGTTCACTGATCAAAGGGAATAAGAAGACCATGGAGTTGACAGTAAAACGTGTAGCTTATGCCTCGGCGCGCACCTCTGCACTTTGTCTGACTGCTACTGTACTTGCTGTATTAATCAACATTGCCTTGACCACAATGCTTTGTGCAATGTGGAAAGGAAGCCGATATAGCAAACAAAGCTTGATGAAACTGAAATGAAAATAAACTGCGTACATATGGCTACGGTTTTCGCCACCTCGTATCCACACTCTGTCTGTCTGTTACTGGCAGCTATATTTGTTCCTGGAATCTACCCCATATATACTCAACACTCTCCATTGACCGCAAGTGCCGGCGAAACTCTAGGCTATGTTCCTAATTCAACACCAGCTCCTGTGACCAGAAACCCTGGTGTGTCTCTCGACTCCCAAGATCACAGGGTCATACTCCACCCGGGAAGATGGAAGATAAGTACATCTGGGAGAACCAGCACCTACATTGCGTACCATTTCTTTTTAGGGTTCAACTGGACTGAACTGGACATTGATTACCCCGAGTGCAATCAAGTGGCCTGTAGAGGCTTACCTCACTCTCATCAAGGCTGCGACCACTTGTGCGCTATTGACACCTGGCATGATGCTACAATCACATTAAAAACAGCCATAACTGAGTACAAAAAGGCCATGACATCCCTCGACGCAAGCTTCAACGATCTAGCCGCTCTCATGGACACACACATTGTCAACCAGCTGGAGCAATCTAGCTCCGTATCTAAACTATTGTCATACAACGCTAAAGTCTCAGCTTCAGATCCTCAAGTTGTGGATGTTATGCGAGACTACAGGACCTTGATCGAGGACGCTTTGGAAAATGTTGCGGGATATTTCCCGAACACGGTGTTCTACCCGCCCCTCAATGCAGACTCTCTTGTAGGGTCCAACGGTACGAGTAAGTTCAATGAGCTGCTGGAAACCTGGAAGAGTGGAGCGTTCAAGCTAGCCGTTCATCTCAACGCCATCACATTCGCCTTCCAGGGGGCTCGCCAGCGTATAATCTCATGCTCGCAAGGTGTCCTGAGGTCCGATATGACCGGATGCGAACCCGACTTCACCACACAGTTTTACACCGACATACCTGTCGCGAGTGACTCCTTGCCATCCTCTAGGCTTGTGATGGTCGTGAAGAGAGAGAGTTGGAATCCTGTCATGCTCTCCCGCTGGTACATGTCCTTCGTAGACTCTTCCAGTGGAAACAGGACTTGTTGGCTGGACAGGGCCATGGTATGCGACATCCTCGCAAACTACAGGGCGCCCCTGTGTGACTCGAGGGGGGTATGTGAACCTCTGGAAATTGACAACGGCACAGTCTCCGCATGTGAGGTGGACGAGAACGGCGAGATAGGTCTCGCATGCCCTGTGGTGTGCGGTGCCCCATGTTTTGGTCCTATCTGCTACCAGCCTCAAACGGGCTGGTACGTGACAAATGATCCAAGCCTGGTCCGGGTCAGAAAAAGCCCAAGGATACTGTCCAAAGTGTACTCTCTGTCCGATGCTGATATACACAAGTCACTGGCTAGCGTTCGGAACCAACTTGATCAGTCGTCCGTGTTGCTGCAGCGTGGGGAAAAGGTGTTACAGAACGTAATTGCAACAGAGGACACCAATCGCAAATACATTGACAAAGTGCATGCAGAGACACTAGCTTACTCTCAGGGGGTTGAATTATTCGACTGTGAGCGCATGATAGGCAACAGTGGGCTCATGGCTACCGTTTCAGTCATCCTGTCCTCTCTAACATGCCCTTTGCTGATTGTTCTAATCATAAAACTGAGATTGACTACAAAGAACGACCAACGGGGTCCTGAGAGGGTACACAGATAGCATCATAGAGACTTTTGCTTTATAGGGGAAAGTCCCCCGGTTTTCCTCTGCAGCAATATGTCCTGTGCATTGGTCAATAGATTAAAGGAACCGGGACATATTTAGTCAACCAAAGCTGCGTCATCTGATGACATCACACAAAGGAAGCTATATAAGCGAATGTCTCATCCACATCATTCTCAAGTCCTGCTTGTAACTTGCCATGGCTCATTCAACTACACCCTTGAGCTATCTGCTTTTTGCAATATCAGCTGCAATCCTCCTGTCTGCGGAGGGACAGTCTCCAACCTCTCCTATGGGAAATGCGCGCATGAACAACCGACCCGAGTATGCGATAAACGCCGCGACCAAGACAGTGGACACGACTGCAGATCCTCCTCTTGAGCCATCGTCTACCTTCCCTGGGGTAGAGATAATCACCGCACCTAAGGACGTGGCAAACACTGCGGTCGTGACTGTGAGAGGCACGGTGAACACAACCGTGGATCACGCTTCAAATTCTTCCACCGCCGTTTCAATGATCACGGCGTCTCCGGTTCCTATTGCTGGTGTGCCTCTTAGACTGGTTTGTCCGAGCGACAATCCTGACCAATTTATCTCCACCAGCTGGTTTATGTTGTCAGCAGATGGACCAATAGGGATTTATCGCATCTATGGGCAAAGTAATGCGTCCAGATACGATACATTCCAGGAAAAAGAACTCAATGTGAAGCATAATTTATCGAGTACCAATGCTCTGATAATCTACGATGATACGTGCAACCACACTGCAACCTATCAGTGTAGAAGGTCGGCTAGAGTGGGACGCGTGAGCGAGTTCCATGAATTCTCTGTCGCCAACTGCAGCGTATGGCGGGAAGTCGATCCAAAATCCAATGAGGGTGCCACTCTCGGAAACGCGTCGCCACCTATGATATCCTTCAGTCTCATAATGGCTTTAGGATCTCTTCTGCAGTTCATCTCCTTCTATTAACGTTACCGGAGGCAACGTCCTTGTTTTGCATAGATCCTTACATTCTCACTTGTACATCTTTATCACAAACACTCACTCGGTACACACACAATGGCGTCTGCTAAACCTCTTGCTATCAGATCCAGAGCATCCGCTAAGGACATGGGTGTGCAACATAAATCGGCACCGTTGATCCCCGAGCATAACAAATATGTCTACAAACCAGCTCCAGCGAACTCATTCGTCCAGGACATAGTAAGGATAGCGCGAGCCAAGAAGGTCAACATTGACATCCCAACAACCCCGTACGGGACGTCCAAGCTGGTACACGCCCTGTGCACCGCTGCAAACGGCAATTGCTGGAGCCCTGAGTGTGAGAAAGCCTTGGTAGAGAGTCTCCCCTTGAGAGAGCATCTTCAGGCCTACCTGTCACACAACATGTTTGTGACCATGATTGGTGCTTTGGTCGCCAGAGCTCTAGAACAGGCAACCAGGGATTGCAGAGACACTCTGGACCTGCTGGCTGATCGGTACTATGTGAGAAATATCACCTGTCACGACTGTAGCAAGACCAGTACAATCGAAGCCGCGGCCTATTCAGGCATCATGGCCGTACACATTGAGAAAGAAGCCCTGATTGTCAATCGACAGAAACTCCATCGGCTCAACAAGCGTTATGGATCCAACCAGACGGACGAGGCGAGGCTTGGCTCACTGGATAAACTGTACACCGACACTGACACTCTCACGACAGCCATGGCAAACTTCGGATTCAAGCACCATTATGAGAAGAACCCTCATCACCCAGAGCACTTCCCTGACGGCGAGATGGACGATATGAACCTGGTCGAAGCCATTGTGGATGGCCTGGCCTGTATATTCGAAAGAAACAAGAATCACACAGACGTGAAGACTTGGCTGAAGATGTACAATGTTGACAGATTTAAGGCTCGCAATAAGGACCTTGCCCTAAACATCATAGAAGCTCTCAAGCTCCATATAACGGACGCAGATTATAAGAACCTAGAGGCTTTCAGAATATCCATCTTCGCCATGATCGGGGAATCTATCCCATGGTCCTATGTGAGGATGACTGAATGTTGCAAATGCAAGACTGAGGAAGATGACCATGTACCAAGGCGTGAATTGACATCGTGTTTTTCAGGGGCTAAATAACTCCAGAGTTTATTTGTTTGACTTTACTAGAGAGTAAGTTTGTTAAAGACCTATATGATTTCCTGTGTTTCTGAGACATATTGTATCCCTATATGAAGTCGCTATGCAATGTATGCTTGAACCATAAAAGTCAATAAATGCTTATAAGCTTGAATCAAAGTCTATCTGTGTTATTTACCTATTTCGCTGTAGTCTCAAAACACAAACATATCGTGTATATATATATATATATAGCTCAGGGGCTAGGGAGTCTGAAAGAGCTCTGTGTGTGTTTGTGTCATACCCCAGGACCCCAAGAGAACGCTGGTGGTGCTCAGTAATATACCTACCAGTGACTGTGCTAATAATCACCATGAAGCTGACTATAGCTATGGTTGGTACAATACAGGTGCAATACAGGTACAACTCAAAGCGCTATAAAATGAAGGATAAGGTTCATTGAATTCAGCACAAAAACATCTTTAATGTAATATCAACACCAACAAGAACAAACAACATCAGTAATTCTGGCCTACACAGGTTGCACTTTGTATGATAACTTCTGTACACCAGGAAATACTTCACAGGCATCATCATCACATCGAAAGCGTGTCCGATAGATACTGTCGTATTCTAGCATGTACTGTACTAGAACAGCACAAATAGGTTGCACAGCCTTCATGGTAACTTGCAGAATGTGTGACACATTTTTCAATATATAATCAGTCACGCCCACGGTCCCACGAGGCAACCCGCGCCCCCGTATGTAGATGTCATACTCATTTCCAGGCATTCTCCACACCTCCATCTCTGCAGATCCCTTTCCAAGAAAGGGTAAATTGCATCCATTTTGGCTGAACGGTACATAGGAGGTTGAAGGCCACGTTGCTTTATAGTGATTCTTGCTTATGGACAATGTCACGCTCCAACTAAAAGAATACATACACCACTGTACAACGTCATCTGTGAGCGGAACCACGGCTCCACAGCGCTGGGGCCGGTAGTATCTGGTGAATGGGGTGTTGGAGCAGCCAGAACATCCTTTGTTGCACATGTTGCAGGTTACAAGTCGCCATGTAATACAATATCTTTAGTTTCAATCAGCTTGATGTCAATACTAGCTACCTCGCTGAAAGACGAATTGGGGCCTTGACATGTGCCATCTGAGTTATGTACAAAGTCCTTCCTCTGAATTGGAAACTGTGAAGTGAATGGTAGCTTTGCAAGGTTGTACGTGTACGCACTGTCGCCGTTAACAGCTAGCAGGTAGTACGATCTTGCATTCTGCTCTTTGTTTACTATGATAGTATAAAAGCAGTGGCTCTTGTGTTCAAGCCCGTATACCTCATGATCCCCACCGGGACTCCAACATATAAAAAGGGTACATTTGAGTCCTATCGCTATCCTTTCCATCAGTAAGCAATGACAGGTGCTTTGTGTAATTTCTGCGTAGGTCTGAATTACATCGTTGTTGACTTGTAAGAAATTCAGTAGAGTATGGACAGGTTTCTCAGTTCCTAAGTTCACAATCTTAACTTCGTATTCTTTCATCGCTAATGTCATGTAAGCGGGAATCCTCATGTTCACGGTATTCATTTCACTAGGTTCTAAGTGAAATGTGTAAACGGCATTGTGGTCGTCACCATGTTCCTGGATTGAAGAAACCCGGTTACCCAGTTGCATTAATTGACTGCTTTCCTCTTTGATGGCACCCTCCTTCACGTCGTGTTTCAATTCGTGTTTCAATTCCTGTTTCAATTCGTGTTTCAATTTGTGTTTCAATTCGTGTTTCTTAAATGTGGGTTGATCCCCTGTGCAACCCTCTCTAGTGAGTCCCAGTTTCCGTTTTGAGGCAGACCTCCTATGTGGTGTTTGTGTATGGACCACATCCATGGGTACAGACTCAGAACGCAGAGTACGTATGATGTCGCATATATTGGTCTCGTACTCTTTAAACATACTACTCCTATGGGGGTTCCTCGTGTGGTCTTCATTATCATCATCATCTTGATCATCATCGTCCTCATCTTTAATTGCCTGAATGCACGTTCGTTTAAGTAATTTTCTAATCCTTTCAACAGATCCGTCTTTTGTGGCTGTGATTACATCAACTATAGTTCTATGGTCATGCACGCACTCTTTAACACCGATGTACTCCAGTAGTGAACACAATACAGTATTACAGTTGACAGAGACCGAAGTCCTGGTGATCAGGGTCTCGTTTTCATTGGAAAGTTTTTCTACAGTCTCGTTGAGGTCCTTTATTGTCTTATCGTAATTACAAATGATACACTTGAGTTCCGAAATGTATTTATCATTTTCCTCCATTTGGCCTTTCATGACACTTGTTTCACATTGAGCCTCTTCGATCTTTTTATCATAGTTACATTTGGTCACTGCCAAATAATTTTTTAGTTGTGTCGCTTTCTGTGTTTGAATGTCCTTACTCTCGGTAAGACTCCTAGTTTGCCTTTCGAACTCTGCCTCTGTGTCTTCTTTTGCCTTACACATCTGCTTGATTGCGATCTCTTTTACCTTTACTTCCATGGCTAATTTTCTACATTGTACTTCCCATTGTTGCCTCTCTTCCTCGTGTGCAGATGTGGTTTCGTGTAATACCCTTTTTAGGTTTTCTTTCTCTTCATCGGTCTTCTCACACAACCCTGTTAGGTAAAGGTTGCGCTCCATAGCCTGTGACTGCTTATTCTCCATCGTTTCTCTGTATAGAGCTAGGTCGTTTTCAAGTTTATCCTTCACCTTTGCCTGCTCATCTTTGAGTCCAGTCATATTTGACATGGTGACCTCGTGCTGTCTTTGCAACGTGGTGTATTCCCCTCTAGCCGATGTCAAATCGCATCTTGCACTGAGAAGCTTTTTACTGGAATCGTCCATTTGCGGGATGAGAACATGTGCTACCACACGCACTATCTCGATTAAGGCTTTTTGCTGCAACATCAAGGAGTCCTTGATCTCGAGCATTGACGATCGCTGGGTTGTGTCATCACACAGTCGATTGACAGTAGTCTGTAGGTCCTGGACCTCGTGGTGGTTTCCAACATCCCAGCGGTCCAAGAGAGCCGTCAAATCGTTTTTCAATTGACGGTTCATGTGTCCGTTTAGAATATCCTCAAAGTACTTCAGCACTTGGTCAGCGTCTTTAACCTGTTGTGCGCTTTGTATAAAACTACACTCTCCAAACGTGCCTCTGAGACCATTTCCAAGTTTACGGATGACAAGATCGTAACAGCCACACAGTTCCATAGCCAGATCGAACCCAATCACGTTCCGAGCTTTCGTACTATCAAACCATTGAAACCACGTAGCCAGGTCTTCGAAAGTATTCTCCAGTGCCTCGACTGCTACTAAGGTGTCATCCAGGGAGTTGGGCACGAGGGGTCTTATATTCGACGATGTGGCGACGTCAGGCGCTGTGCTAGACATTGAGGATTCCACCTTGATAGCCGAAGGGAAGAGTTTTGATATGATATTGAAGAGAATGGCACGAGAATCGTTTCCAGTAACTAATCGAAGTGGAGGGTCTGCTGCGTTCGTCTCCCCTCTGCTGTGATCCTGAGAGGTAGAGCTCCCAGAACCTGTGTTTGCGGTCCGTTTGTCCATTACTGTTACACACGAGTATCCCACGTTGTTTCTCTCGACATTCTTTCTGCCATGACCACCAGCCTGGGTCTGGGGCCTCTTCGAGATCCTTCCTTCCGCTCTTTTGCTTCTTTCTCGATTCTTCTTCTTTTTCTCGGTCTTCTGATTCTCGCCTGTACTTTGCAAACATTTGCTTTGATCTACATCTTTGCCACTCGTCTTCTCTCTCCTTTCCTCCTTCTTCTCTTTTTTGTCCCCAGTAGCACCTTGATTCATTTTCCCACCACGAGGCGATCTGTCCTGTTCTCTCTCTCGGCTCACGGGGCGAGAGGAATCGCGAGCCAGGTGTTTGGACGTTTTCCACTCTTTGTATTTGGTTGGTGTCTCTTTTCTTTTCTCTTTCTCCCCACTCTTCACCTTGATACCACTTCCACTTGTCAAGCTCGAACCTCTCCTCACTGCTCGCACTGTAGACCCTGCGGTGATTGAGACAATATCTAGGTTCCCATTCTGTCCCTCCTCGGGTATGCAAGGAGTCGAGTGCTTCCTTTCCCGCGATGTAGCCATCACCGGTTTCTCGGGAGACGGTCGCACACAGAGTGGTGCAGATGCTTCCCAGGAGTAACCTGTCTATCTGCAACACAGCCGTAACTCGCTTGGGCTCTGCTTCGCACACCAGGGGCAGTACGCGATAAGCGTACCCGCAGCGTTGACACAATTGATCGTTCTCTCGATCACAGAGTAAATGAGCTTCGACTCTCAACGACGCCAAGAGTTTGTCTAGCTCACTCGTCCAACGTTCCAAGGCTCCACAACACAGCGCCGTGAGAATAATTGCCCAGTAGGGAGCCCTTATAACGTCTTTGATAAAAGCGCCTCCTGTGCACTTGGTCACCTCTAGACCCACGTCTGTGAGCCTCACACGCAACCACTGAACCGACGACATGACTGGTCCCGGATTTCTCTGTTGGTTAACAGTTGCACATGAGATAGTGTGTAGGTCTGAGTCTAGCTGCCACAATATGCACGTGCCCCAAAGAGCGTATTGTGGATCGGGTATCACGAGGATGTCATGGTCATCATTGCACCGCAGCCGCTCCAGTGTTAGTCTGCTCTGTTCGTGTAGGACCTTGAATGAAAGTGGAGCGCCGAGTGTGGACAGTGTCTTGCTTACCAGTTCTGAGGCCAGAGTGTCCCTTTCTATATAGTCCGCATTGTACGGGGAAGATATGAATGTACTTTGGACGTGACGGTTCATAGTTGCGTATATCCTCGCAACAAGCATTTCTGGTCGGAACCCACAAACCCCGTCGCCTGTGAAGGGATACGTCCGGTGGCGCCTGTTCGCATCGGGAGGTGTGTTTATCTTCACCCAGGCTAAGGGTGCGCTGGCTAGAACGTTGATCCTTTTTACCTTGTGGCCCCTGGGGTCGGTGTACGTATTAGAGAAATGTTTGGCTGTGACAAGACCGTAGCTGTCTCCCCCGTTTGTGTATACCGCCCGGAGAATGATGTAACATGTATTTGGGATTACGGGGGACTCGACAGGTATGCGAAAGACCCAGTCGATCCCTGGCTCCGGCAGGGTTACAGACATCGGCATCCGTTTCTCTATATCAAACATGTGCACCCAGGTGTACTCTACACGGCTAACAACATCTACGTCATCAAACCTCACGGTCATGTGTCGCATAGAGCTCCAGTCGTCTCTCTGACAGTGTTCCATGCTCAGCCGCTGTGTACTAGATGGAAAGAGGAAACAGGAGACTGATGTACGTGTTGTGAAACCATTTTATTTCAAGTGTCAAAAAAAATGAGACATCTCTGTCTTTAGTATAACAAACCCCAAGTGTACACAAAGGCACAAGCAGTCACTTCTCATCAATGATAACCTTAGGCTTATCGACAGTATAGTCTTCCAATATACCCCGACACGTGCCCTTATCAAACTGTGACACGTTGACGTGGCCTCGCTCAGATAGAGAGTACTGATCATCATGACCGGAACACTGGTCGCTCCCCTCGTGGTCGCAGTTCTCGTCGAAAGGGTCTTCACGTCCATGACACTCCATGTCCCACATTTCGAGGCAGCAGCTGCGAGTGGTATTACATGTGAAAGCCTCCAGATACTCGCTTACATCCTCGGCGTCCCAGAGTTCCATGACAATCTCGACTGCCTCGCTCACGGTCTCGTCCAACACGATGGGCTCTGCGGGCTCTATGAGGGGCTGTGTCTGTTGTGATGTCGAGGTCTCACTTTTGTCATTGCTCCCAGGTTTCATTGCGGTGATCTCGCTATAAACCCTCATAATGTCTACTATAGCCCCGTTATTTCTGCCCAGAGTCTGCGTGATCGTTAAATAAAAGTAGAGGTTATTGCTACCGCTGTCAGAGCCTTGCAGAGTGCCTAGAGCCCTTTGCCATTCAGCATCAACGTGTTTAGCTCCGTAATGTGTGCAGATGACTTCTTTCAACCTCGCAAAGGGTATAGTGTGCACGGCTCTAAACAGCTCCACATCGGTGTGGTACACAGCACCTGACTCGGTTTCAGTCATAGCCTCGTCCGTGTATCTGTGATAAGTGAGTGAGTGTACATTCAGGGCATATCAGGGGCATTGGTCCGTGCACACTACACAGCGCGAGTGGATCGTTTCCATGTCAACTAGTACTTCGGAAAATATGGGCCGATTGCATTTCATACAAGAGGTGTACATCTGTTTCATCTCAGTAAACGTGCAAGTGTTGACATCTTGGGTGCTCAGCGGTACGTTTACCATGGGTGCAGAGCAGCATGACGAGCCAAATTTCATCTGCTCGAAATCAAATTCCACGTCGATGTTCCTTGGATTACCCTCGACTTCGGACGAGTGGAAGGTCTGATTCTTTAGACATCTGGAGCACCTCAGGTCTCCCTCCTCACGATGAGGCTGGGTGCTTGGTTGCCCGGGTACCAGGAGTATCTGTTTGTGGTTGCGGTCCACCCAGTTGATGTGACAGTTGAGCACGGCGTATAGCAACATCTGACACTCCAGCTTCAGTTCACTCAGTTTTTGAAAACGCTCACTATGGATAATAGCAACGGCTTCACGAAGGTCCGGTAGACACGCTGCGGCCATCTCCAACGGTTGATCTGTGGTGTACGCCACAGCCAGGTTGTAGTAACAGCTCAATCCCCATTCAGAATTGAGGGTAAGCATGGTGTGTCCAACGGTTTTCACCACCTGGAAGGCTCTTATGAGCTTCGTGTAGTATGGTTTCCTCCGCATCGAATAACAGTATTTTGACCATGTTATGGAATCTTCCCCGTATCTGGCGCGCCCAACAGGCCTTAAGCGGAGGTTCTTCTTGTTCCCATCGATCCCTTTGTTCTTCTTAATCTTACTGTTCTTCTTCTTCATGTCCTTTCTGTTCTTTGAGCCTTCATTGTCCAGCTTGCTCTTACGCGACAAAGACCCACACGGTCTGGGGTTCGGTCTGTGTTGCAGAGCTGTGTTGCAGAGCTCTTTGGTAACTGACTCTCTTGTGACACTGCTCTGAGACGGAGTCGACACTGCTGCCTCATGCGGACTACAGTACAGATCCGCTTCTGTGTGTCCTGTGGGCAGAGTGTATCCTCCCATAAACTCTGTTGCTTGGACAAACGAACCGTGGTCAGATGACAAAGGTGAACTTAATAGATTCAGCGATGGTTGGACAGAACCACTGTGGCTTGAAGGTACAATCGCGCATGGGTGTGGTTTGACATGTGCGCTCCACTTAGGGGTCGTGGTTGGGTTTTCGAGCTGTGGTTGAATATGCGGTCCCTTTGTTAACATGCTCAATGCCTTGGCTCTAATTGCGCACAACTTCTCTGTTGACTCCTCCTCATTTAAAGCTAGAGCCTCCTTCTGGTAGGTATAAAAATCAGCCAGGAGAGCCAGTCTGATCACATCTTCATATCCCTGCATTTGGGCTAACTCGTCCTTATTTGGTAGCACAGCATTCGAATCTTGGTATTCAAATAGGGCCAAGGACAGTTCATCCCACAGATCAAAAAGGAATTTGTAAGCGTCACCACAGTTGGATATATTTGTCTTAGCTGTCAACATCCTCACTAGTTTGGTTTGCATTGGAGGTGTTGACCCGTCATCTTTTCGTTTGTAATGGCGAACTGTGTTAAGACACTCCAAGTAAGCCTGCAACAGGATGGATTTTGCATAGCGACGGGACCATACGACTCCGGTATCATCTACCCTTGTCCCGCAAACCCAATCGCGCCGGTGCTCCTCAAGTCTCCTGTGGTGTTGCATCTCCATTGTCCACACCTCTTCCCCGACGAGGTACTGAAAGTGCACGCAGAACACCTGGGTCACTTTTTGGCTTTGCAGAGTGTGCCTCGGATAAACCAAACGTTGGAACGGACGCTGTTTCTGGGCCTGTGCAAATGGTTCACTCGGGAGAAAGTGCTCTCGCTGTACAGGTCAACCCTGACTGACCAGGCTCTGTGTCAAGAAGTCCTTGATGTAGCCTCCAAAGGGGATGGGGGTGACTCACACCCAAATGTTTTTGTCAACTTCCACAAAAACAAAGCAGCTGAGATTGTATCTTTACTGCGCAAGTTACTGGAACTGTTTGAGCTGGACGAACTTCGCGATAACGATATAATGTATGAACATGGAGAGGAGCCTCAGCACATGATTTTTCTGTACCTGATTCAGCTTCTGGTTATATTTGTGAGCAGCTGCATCAAAGAGAAAGACCTCGCTACCATCATGAGCATTGCATCGGCTGCCTTCCTGGAGGCAAATTTCTGTGACCCATTGTGTGCCGCAACTCTGGTTAAGCCCATGTTCATTCCCTACTATGATCAGCAAGTGGGTAAGAATAACAGAAAGAGTGCGACCGTTGGAGCCGAGCAGGAGGAGGACCCTGAGGCTAGATTGAAATATTACAGGCTGTTCACAGGGTACACAATGGACACTCAGGGGTCGGACATGTCCAACAGGATGGATGGGAATCTCAGCTGGACAGATCACAGTATACTGCAAAGTATACAGGGGTGTAGGATTGTAGAAAGCCAGAGCAAAACACTTTGGTTTGTGGCACCCCAGATGGGCGACAGGATGCTCATGGTTAAGGATTCAGGTCAAAAAATGATGGGAGGACAAAGAGACGCTAAGGGACTGGATATCTGCTCCTACCTGATGTCTGATAACATAATGGCTTACATGCAGTGCGCAATATTTGGCACAATCTCCAACATGCTGCCCTGTTATGCAAACAGCGACTTTACTGAGTCCGTCATGGCTGCCATCAAAAGTTCTATGACCAAGTTTTCAGCTGTGGTTCAACATCAAAGTGCAAACATGATGAAAGAGCTGAGCAAAATGTCCGAGAGCTGCCTGCACACCACTGGGGTAGGGTTCACTGGACAGAAAAGAGGCGGCTCTCTCTACTTTGGTAACGTTTTCACAGGTCCTGATGAGAAGAGACCCACTCCGAATCAGGCAAGGTTGGGAGTTTTCACTTCAGTGACTCTGGGGATTACGGCCAACACCATGATGAGCACTATGCTGACTATTGCCCTGGAAGATGAGTCTAAGTGCAATCGTAATAGTCCTTTACAAAGCATGCTGTCTACAAGGTACAAGCCCGGCGGGGTTGACAGATTGGTGACGGATTTGTTCTTTTACGGCCGTTACCAGCCCAGGTTTAACACTAGCGAATTCACAGAGGTGGCCAACGTAAAAGCCATGAGCGACCTGGGCTACCATAACCTGGTCCATGAAGAGTCTCTGAATATCAACTCCAAGTATCACTTAATACTGACCCACGGGGCTTTGCCCATGTGCATGGTCACCCTGGCCATGACCATAAGACAGGCTGTGATGATGGTCATGGGGTTCCACTGTGCCGAACTTGCCCGTATGGTTTACACTCCCAAGGTGAATAATGCCACCATCTGTAAACATATCATCTCGCTAGCTGTAGCTCCAAAGTTCAGATTTGGAAAGGACGAGGAGGACAACCACAACAACAACGTGTTCGAGGCATCTTATGGCAGCTTGTTGAAGCTGTCAGGATCGGTCTTTAGCAACCCAGGTAGGACCGGTGTCAATTATCAGGGGCTGGAGTCATTGGAGTGGTTGCAAGCAGACAACAACAGTCTCCCCGATTACGTACGCAATTCGCTTAATATGATAGGGAACACAAAACAAGCGGTCCTTAAGATCATGCAGGAGAAGACCATGTCCTACAACAGGGTGTTGTTCCTAAGTGATACGGGTGTGTTAAAATTCACTTCTGTGTTTGCTAACAAGGAGTACATGATCCATGCACCTATGATGGTGAGGTCAAGCATGAGGATCTTTTCGAACAACACCAACAACAGCTATGGCTCTCTCAAGCTGTCTAAGTGGGGTTGCTACTATCATGTGAAGGTCTTGAGCAACAGGTGCGTGGACACAAAGCTGTATGTGTCCCATAGCATCGAAGACTTCAGTGGGCTCAACAGTGAGAACAAGACCACGATTGCTGAGATGCTCGAAAGGATCAAAAGAGAGGTGTCTTGTGTGTTGCCCACAATAGCCATGAACCGTATCAAGATGATGGCACCTGAGCTGAATGAAACAGAGTTTGGCTTACTAGTGTCCGCTATTAGGAAGGACAACATCAAGGTGACCGGACAAGGGCAATCTTCTTCTTCTCCTTCTCCTTCTTCTTCTTCTTCTTCTTCTTCTTCTTCTTACCCTACACCCTCAGAAGTGAACAGTCGTGTTACTCCTGATCATCGTGTCGGTATTAAACGAGGCCGAGAGGGACTTGATCATAGCCGCAACGGGAAAGAAGCCAAGAGAGGTCCCGTGCTGACAATATACGAAAGTGGTGCTGAGTCTGGGTTTGAAGAATCTGACTGAACCCAAGGGTGTGTTTGTGTCATGTATCATCATGTACTACATTTTGTGTGTTGTAGTAATCAAATACAGAGTCAGACAGAAACTTGTGTAGCTGTAAATGTGCTTTATTGTACATGTACAGGGTATTTCTTTCATGTATCATCATGTACTGCATTTTGTGTGTTGTAGTAATCAAATACAGAGTCAGACAGAAACTTGTGTAGCTGTAAATGTGCTTTATTGTACATGTACAGGGTCTTTTTTTTCATGTATCCTTATGTACTGCATTTTGTGTGTTGTAGTAATCAAATACAGAGTCAGACAGAAACTTGTGTAGCTGTAAATGTGCTTTATTGTACATGTACAGGGTCTTTTTTTTTTCATGTATCCTTATGTACTGCATTTTGTGTGTTGTAGTAATCAAATACAGAGTCAGACAAAAACGTGTCTACTTGTGAACCTACTTTATTGAACATGTCCCAGCTAGTTCACCCTGGAAGTGACCCCGGGGCACACAATCTAGGAATGTAGGAACTGAAGCATGCTTAGATGTAGGAGTTCAACTATAACCAACATCTGCCTGTAAGCACATCCGAGTGTGTGCAGGTCCTCTCTCACGGTGAAGATGAAGCGGTTCTCCATGCTGCTGATTGTACTCCCAAGGTTCCCCTTGTACACTCTCGGTACCCTCATTTTACTCCGAGAATCGAGTCTAGTAAACTCCTCGGCAGCCCTGTGGTAGTCTGACTCTCCACAGTGAGTGAGCTCTAGCTCCCCATGTTCAAGTCGGGCGCTGATGAGGGGATTGAGTATTCCACTGACGGAGATGAGTCTATGACAGTTGGAGTTAGAGTTGTCTTCTGGAAAGGTGACCTTGGTGAACTTACAACAAAGAGGCTCTCCCTGTTGGTGTGAGATCCTAGTCATGTTAGGTGGGTTGAACGAACACATTCCGTATATATTCATGAAGTCATAAGAGGCGGATACCGCGCTCAGTTTTTCCACGTGCTCTCTCACCAGACCCTTTATGTCGGTGAGCACTTTACTCCTCAGTTCAGAGTAAAGTCTTTTGTACTGCACATCAACGGTGTCACATAGGTGCTGCCTCAACGCGGAGAATGTCTGTTCATTCTGTATCCTGGGTCTCTTTTCAAGTGAACACTCCTCGCCTCGCATTAGCCCTGTATGCTCAATTGATTCCTCCCAACAAGGCAGTTTTCCGTAACACGCTTTAATGGCAGTAGCTACGAAGAACAGTTCAGGGATCCCCTTAACCGACCCCGCCGTAAGATGTCCCGGCCCGCACGTTGACATAATAAGGTACGATATCTTTCTGGAGTACCTAATATATGAGCTGGAGTGCGCTGATGGTAACGAGGCCCTGCTCTCCAGTGAAGCCTTAATAGAGTGTCTGCTGAAGCACCGAGAGTTGATCTCTGGGCCTAATATTTGGTCACCTAAAGCTCGTGCCTATGTTCCCTTTGATCAGCAAACCCACGGAGGGTTTGCGTATCTAAGACCCGGTGGCCCGACAGTGGTTCAGTTCCTGAGAAAATTACTACCCGTGTACTGTAGGCTGTGCTTATTGTCTGAGTGTCATGACCGAGCCAAGGTGGCGGCGCAGGCTTTGCTGGTGCGTCTGACAGGATCAAGGGGTTTGCGGGGTGAGGTTGTGGAATTCGAAATCAGAGCCCTTGAGTACCTGATTGACAACCTCTCAACCACGCCTCCTGCTGAATGGGGGGAGGTGTGTCTGTCATCCGATGTTTCAGCTGAAACCAAGATCGCGGTGGAGCTCCTCTGGTCTCATTTGGTTCTAGTGTACGCTGGCAATCGCAAGCTTTTGCTGTGTAATCTGGAACTGTTCTTCCTCAGACCGCAGGACTCTTTGACCCTGTGTCCAAGCGAGTTAAGGACTGCACTGTTTGTGCACGGTAAACATGAGCCATTGTCTCAGCGCAAGGAACGCCACCAAAGACGTCGGACTTCCTACGCGAGGAAATGTCCCATTCTTCCGCTCCAGACACACCGCGACAGGCCTAGATCTAGACTCACTGTTGTCAACCGACTGTACGAGTCTCGAGTGTCACGCCTTTGCTGGCTGGGGGCCCTGTGGATCCTTGACATCGAGTGCAATAAGGGCACCCTTCACTGGCTTTACAAACCTGAACCGCAGCACAGATCATAACCCGATTGGTCAACCTGAGCTGCAACCACATTACCTCACCTCTCCCCACAAAACTAATGAAACGCTTAGAGCTGCAGGTAGCTGCGTGGTGGAACTGGAGAACAACGTGCTCCTCCATGTGCTACACGTAAATACCGTTGGTAACCAGAAGTACAGTGCGACCATATTCTCGAAACATCTCCGCAAGTATGCCATGATACAGTCCAACACCACTAAAACTAAGCAACTGAGCAGACTGAGGTTTGTGTCAGACAAGAAGAGGTTGTGTTCCCAACACGGATATAAAAACACCCGCATAGAGTTCTCGTCCAAGCCTAGTCGCAGCGCCAACTACACATCCAACGCAAAGTACCTGTTACAGCCCTACTTTAGAGGGGTGTTTGAGACCATCGCCTTATCTCAGGGAACCTGCATGGTGTCGACTAAACCCTTCATGATTAGCAATGAAAATCTCACCTCTTACATGTATGGAGTGGCTAACCCTATGACCGTGGTGATTCACATGAAGAACTCAAAAGGAGAATTTTACAGACCCTTCTTCTTCACCTCTGTCAACGTGGCCGGGGTGAAAAACAGACACCAGCTCTTCTCGTCCATGTCTATCAACTCACAAAAAGTGAGGAACGTAGCCACAGAGCTCCCGGAGGCGTTGGGTAATGTGACCAAGTTGGTCGAGTTACATGTCCATCTCAACCGGTTGTGCTGTGAGTTGGCACAGGAGCGGCGCGGTACACTCACCTCACAGGAGAAGATATGTCTGGTGTACCTCACGGAGATGTACTTCATACAAGTGAAAGACCGCAGCCACATCAAGTACTGGCCTGGGTACAGAGAGTCTGTGAGAGGCGCATTCATTGAACGGTACCGTAGCAAACTCTCTTCATTCCAGGATAAGGTTCTCAACAATTACCATTTGAAGAACCCAGAGTTTGTCCACCTAGTCCCGTGGCTCCTCAATAATCCAAGCACTCTGCACGAGAAAATGATTGTCTCCCATGAGGCGTACCTCAGAGAGGAGGGTAAGGTCAATGCTAGAGCGGAGCTGATCGCCACAGTAGATAATCACCTAAACCACAACCCAAGCTGTCACAAGCCCCTTGGATTTCCTGGCTTCAAGGATATTAATTTCAAAGGCCTCAGGTGCAGTGAGGACACTCTTCGACTCACCTTAAGTGACTGTCGTTGGCCCGCGATAACCCAATCTCACTCTAAAGGAAGCAAGCGCATAGCCTCTTCAGTGACCAGAGTGCTTACGACAAGCAATGCACATGTGAGACATATTAAGTGAAGGGACAACGCAGAGTTGCATATAGATAGGCCATGTCAAGTGAGAATGCAACCGTCAGCTACCAAGTAGCACCTTCAGCTGCTTCTAGAGCATCGATTTTAAGGGTATGGGATATAGTGAACAGACACTTTGAATCGCTACTCACGACCGCAGAGCGCTCGGCTACAAGGACCAGGGCAGAGATCAACATACAGTCTCAGGTTAAGGAGATTCGAGATCTAACGGAAGCTTGTAGTCGACGGTTGAAGGACGTAGGGGCTTACGTATCGGAACTGCAGACACAAGAAATCTGTGTTCTGAGCAACAACCAAGCTACGCAACACAGCCCTCAGTCCGAACTGTCTGGAGAATGGCATTTTCTCTACATGGAAGACAACAGGGTTTTTGGCTACATGAAGCTGGTCACAGAAACCGTTTTTGTTACAAGTGAAACCGGTAACGGGCAAGGGTCTATCCCCGTAAAGAGAGCCAAATTCACTATCCCATCTGTGGTGCAGAGAAATGCGATTATGCCCTCGGGTGATGATGATAATGATAATGATGCTTTAACTTATCCGGAAAGTCGTTGTGACTACGCATTGTGTCCTTGTTGTCAGGTATCTTTCAAGATAGCAGAGTTTTGGAAGCATGCACTGTTTGAAATTGCAGAAAGGGGTAACAGAGTGCCAGCTTGGCAGTCCTTGGATCGCTCTGAGACACCAAGGTGGATAGTGGAAGAGAGTTCGGGTTGGAGCAACCCTATTTACAGACCAAGATGTTTGGAGAGCACATGCGACATTGGACAAAGTCTCGCTGAGCTAAACCTGAAAACCTTTCTTTCTGACCACGACTTCTCTCAAGCTCTCGACAGCACATTTGAATTTTTGGCTTTACAGTTGAGAGGCTGAGCCATGTTAGCCTACTCGTATCAACCTCGCACAATGCCGTTTCCATCTCCAGCCCCTCCTCCTCAGCCCCAGCAGCATGCCGTTCACAATTCTGATGGTAGGATCTTGGAAACCATAGGCGAAGATCTGGTGACGCTTGACTACTTAATTGGAGTAGCATTGCTAGGCCAAGAGTACTCCTTTGTGCAATACAGGCCTACCGAGAAACACAAAAAGTGTGCAGGGTTAAAAAGTCACCCCGTTCAGCAGATCAACATGTTCATCCAGATGTTGAGAGACAAGTCCGTACCGATAGAGACATCCCTTCATACACCCATACCATCAACCAAGAAGACCTTCTGGATAAGAGTGTCCCTAGCAGACCTGACAGAGCTTAGCTTGGAACCTCTCTGGATGATCCAGGGGAGAGTCCAGCTGTACTCGAAACAGCGGTGGATCACAATTATGATAGACGACCAATCGCTCAAGTCCTGCTTCCTGGACCCTGAGTCTCAGTTGCTCTCCTCTAAACCCAACAGAAACCACACGGAGGAATTCCTCAAATTGGCCAAGGAAGGTCTAATGGGTCATGACCAAGAGCAGAAACGTAATGATTGTGACGAGACAGATTGTGACGAGACAGATTGTGACGAGACAGATTGTGACGAGACAGATTGTGACGGAGATTACCACAGTGAGAAACGTAATGACAGTGATGAGACTGATTGTGACGGAGATTACCACAGAGATCAAGAGGAACCCTGTGGGGAGTACAACGAGGACAGGGTTCGAGCTAAGCCAATTCGCCAGATGTCTAAAGTCAAAAAGGATGAGGTCTCGGTGACTGCAATGCCACATAAGAAACGTAAACTCCTGGTCAGGGGTTCTCGTGGGAGCCTACGCTCTGAATCCGAAGCGCAACGAGAAAAAGAAAGAAGCAATACACCACATGTTGTGCAGGCAAACTTTAATCGTGGAATGCAAACCAGGATGAAAACGAGACAACGTCAAAACATCAAACGAGGAATGAACACCACGTACAATAAAACCATTAGATCTCATCATATCTACCACAACCCACACACTGTCTCCTTGCACCACGAAGACCAAGAGCTATCACCTCCATGTCCTTCACTGGCCATCCCAGCATTCCCACAGCAAGAGCCGGTTGCTCAGGATATCATGTCCAAAGTCAAGCAGAGTGTGTGCGACCCTGACTCCGTGTCTGCTGCGACCCCTTGTGTAGACATCTTGCCAATTGTACACCTAAGGTCTCATTTGATTTCTCAGCCCCCCGAGCCTCAACAGAACCCAGTCCCTCAGCAACATACGGTTGAGGGTCCAAGGACTCGGGGTTGCCTGCTGATGTAGCCGAGAACAACCCCTGCATAGACTCCACCGCAATATCCCGTCGCGTCTCCTGTTCCTGTACATCTTCACATCTCACATCAGATGGCCTAAGACCTAGCTTGTTCGCCAATAGTAACCCATACGCGATTGGGTGAAGAGAGTTCCGTGTGAGCATAATGTCATTGACCGTGAGCGAAGCCTCTGGCTTTCTTCCGGATAGACTATCTGCGAATGTCACCCCCGACGTGTTCAAGAGTGTCACCAGCATACAATGGAAGATGTGAACTGGTGATCCCGATGTTAGCTCTCTCACCGTATCCCTAGTGTTGTACTGGATGGTATTGTGTCTTCTGTTGAACTGGCTAAATCCGGACAGGGCGCTCCTCCAGAAGTTGGTCCACATGCTCAAGGTCTCCTCAAGGTGCGCCACGCTGACAGAGGACGGGTAGTTGCACACAAGTCTAACATCGGAGCCGAGCTCTGTGACGGACTCGTCGTATTTGGTGTCACCAGCCTCACCGAAGGCCTTTTCCAGCTGCCTTACAATGCTCTCGGCCATCTGCAGCAGCGCCCGATCCTTACACTCATTCTTGAGCCTTTCCAAGGCCAGACGGGGGTGTCTGGTCACTTCTCCAAAAAACTGCCTGACAAGCAGAAGCTCCTTGCCTTCAGAGATCATAGAAGCCATCATTTTACTCAGGCTATGCGAGACGCTGGCGGACTTGTGCTCAGAAACTGTAGTCCCGACACCAGATCTCAGAAACACATCTGGAAGCTCGGTCGTGTTCAGTCCAAACATATCGGGCTGCTGGTCGTTGGTCAGGAAGCGAGACAGGTTGTCCAGTAAGGGTTTGCCGAAAGCATTTCCCGCAACTGAAAGCCCTGCACGATCTCCGCGGGATGAAAGCATCACATCAGCCATGTGTGTCAAAGAGGAGCGATCAACGCCTGTGCTGGTGTATACGTGTCTGGTCGAGGAGATGGTCAGCCCTTGTATGATCTTGTGAAAGAGAGTAGCCCAGCTCTTAACCATCGGATGAGCTCTCTTGGCCAACGAGGACAAATTGGAACCCCATGACCAGCAACTATCCCACATGGAGATGTGCCTGTAGAGGACCCCGTCCACGGCCGCTGTCACAAGATCAGTCTCTGTGTCGTAGAAGGCCAGACAGGTGGAAGCCCTGCACTCTGGTATAACTGGACACCGACCGTGCTCAAAAGTCTTCATTACACCCCACAGGGTCACGGTTGCCATCTTCAGCTCTGTTTCCTTGACTGGGTCTAGCTTGAGCGTGACGTCCCGTTTAACCCAGTCTCGGATAATCTTGCACACCACTGAGACCTGCGTCGCCGGCACCGAATTGCTCATCAGTAGCTTCAGCGTGTCAGCAAGTTGATCAAGGGGTACATCCAACACCGAAGGAAGAGCCTTCTCGTGAGCCTCCCGTTCCTGCACGGCCTCGGACGCGGCGTCAGGGGGGCTGAGACCGTCCCTTACTGTCTTGAAGCAAGTCGCAAGATGCTTACTTTCCCTCCTGCCAGGATGCTTGCCCAGGGCTACGTGACCAGAGCTACACTGTTTCCGACAGGTCTCGGTTTTCCTCCGTTTACTTTGGTTATTATACCTGTCATCATATTTGTCACCATTGTCCTTACTTTCCGGCTTCCTATATGCATCACTGTGTACCACTGGATTGGACTGGATTATGTTGGCTAGGGTAGCTTTACCTGACAACCCCAGGCCGAGAGCTCTGAGTTTCTTCCAAGGGAGAAAAACACAGGGTACGAAGCCTGCCAGAACGGTCCAACGGATCATGTTCCTCAGGGTGGTCTTGATATGTTCGCACACGTTGTTGGAGGAGTAGTAGTTGATGAGGTACCGCACCAAGCAAGTGGCACTTTCACTGTTGCTCCCTAAAACGTTGTAAAGTAGCAACTCCACAGAGAGAGCCGGGCTGAATACGTTGACGATCTCCTCAATGGCTATGGCCAGCTGTGGGTCTTCACTTACATAGACCCAAGAGTCTACATCTTGATGGATAGGCATCAGACCGTAACGTTTGTAGTCAACGTTGTCAGACCGACCCTGTTCACGTTGACAAAACTCTCTTCTTCTGAAGCGCTCTAATCCGTCAGAGATCCCTCTGTCTTCCAAAGCGAGCTCGGCTAGCTCCTTCTCGTGGCGGACCAGTTGCTCGCTGGATGTGTTCGTCTCAGCTCTCCTCATCTCGCTTCCCGGTGTGGTTGGTGAGCGCAAGGACTCTATCGGGTCTTGTCCTTAATGGTGTAACAGTGTTCCTGCATCTGTTTTAAATGGAGACAAAAAGTCAGTGTTCAATCAGCAGAGAGGTGTGTGTGTATGTGTGTGTGTGAGTTGATCTGTGAGTTGATCTGTGAGTTGATCTGCGAGTTGATGTGTGGTTAACGATACCAACAAGCTTTATTTCTCGTAAAGTTGAAAGGATCCAGCTTATGGGCACAATCTTCAACATGTTCTGGATGTTGTTTAGAGCCTTCTGTTGTCTGTGCAGCAACAGGCGGAGCCTAAACCAGGGCAGGGGTTATCACCACTATGAACAGGACAACAGTGACGAAGACAGTGATGAGGATGAAGACACACGCGCCAAGTTTCGGACACGTGTGGTTAAGCTCTCGAATCTCAAACGCAACGCAATCGACGTGACCACAGATGTGATTATTGCAGAAAGCATGCTGCGACGCCACGGTAACGATTCGAGTTTACTAATGTACCACAACAAGTGCTCCAAAGAGATGTATCGAGCTCTCAATAAGCTCCCTGTGACATCCCACGGAGCGGAGGTCAAGAGGCCTTACAGTTCCTCACGCAACAACATTGTGTAGAAACAAGTACACGACCTAACAATGCACAGCGTCCTTCCCATGGTCTGTTTGAGATTCACACCATCCTTGCTTCTATCACTTTGAGTTAGGACCTGCCTGTTGCTTTGTGCCTGTAATTCCGTATAGTTCAGCTCACAGGACTGTCTGTATCATGAGTGTGGTAACCATGGACGTGAATAGCTATACGCTGAAACCGCTGGAGATGATTTCGCGATTGGTGAAAGCTCCTAACTTTCTAGCCAACCCAACCAGCACATTTGCGGAGGTCATGATTGATAAAGTAATCAGAGCCTCTGCAACAAACAGCTCCATCTCAGCTGAGGCCGCTGTGGTGATTTCGCAGGCTCACATGGGAGTTAGCCTGTTCAGACAACAGAGAGACACAAGTCGCCTACTCGCCGGATTTGTTTACAAGATGCTGGTCCCGGACGAGGCAGTGCCCACAGGTACGAGATTCTGCAGGCGCTACAGGATCACAGATCAGCGTGAGGCTCAGCAGGGTACCTACGACACAATCAGCAATGGAGTGCAGACTAGAGAGTACAGCCAAGTGTTCCAGCATACATCAAAGGTGATCACGATGCAATTTGGAAGCCTCTTAAGCGTCACAGTGCCCTCGTTGGCCATGGATCTGATCAGCAGAGAGTTGGAAAGGGTTAGCACTTCTTGGGAGCTAACTAGGACAATTGATGTGCTCAGATATTGTGCTGCTCAGCCCACATTGACGGACAGGGTTGCGCAAAGGACCAAAACGTCCACTCGCGCAGAGAAATTGGACTCCATATTGGTGATGGCAGAACTCATGTGTGGTATGATCAACGTACAACCCGACTCCTTTGTCTGCGCACTGGAAAATGCTCGGAGGATACTGGGGAGTGATAAGCCTGAGGTCATGATCGTGGGTGACACTCTGTTCCGCGTCATCTCCCAGAGAAGCTCCAACGGCAAGATATGGTCTCTGATCATCAGTGAAGACACCAAGATCACCCCCGAGTTCTCTGTATACACCATGGCCAACGAGAATGGTAGAAATGGAGGAGGCTATGAGTTCACCATGGAACAGGTCACCCAGCGCACTTTGGCCGACAAGGACCTGCCCTTCACCAACGAATCCTCCTTCCAGGACAGCTCAATTGACATGAAGGTGAACTACATTCAAGTTGGAGGAGGTCCCATTGATAGGATCCCCATTGTGCACGTGGACGGGGTGCAGATGGAGCACGGAACCAGCAGAGACACTTCCACTGAACACAAGGCTTTCTGTAACTCCGAAGGTTTCAAGTGGGAGTACTTCACGGTGGGCTGTATGGCGCCTGCTCTCAATCAGATCAACCCCTCCCACATCCTCTCCACCACAGACTCAGACGACATCAACTACAAACAGCTTGCCCAGCGATCACCCTCAACCTCGTATCTCCATCAGTATGACGGATCCGTCGCCTGCATCAATCTACGTAGCCTACATGCCATGGGCAACCCGAAGCAGCTGTTTACTAGTGACCGGCGGGTGAGACTGCAGAATGATGTGAACGCATTGATGAGAAGTGAACCCAATGCAATTCCTGTAGAGAAACTAGCTTGTCTCGCGCACAGTAGAGATTGGTACAGTAAGATAAATAACCCCGCGTCTGTACTGGAGTTTGACGCTCGCAACATGGTGGTACCTCGCCCGTCTACTAGCCCGTCTAATCAAAACGAACGACACACTGCATGCTGGGCTGTCAGGCCACGGGTTTGTCTTTTTAACTCTTCCCCAATGAACAACATTGAGAATGAAATTGCTCAAATTGGCAGCGAGTTACTCACTCACTTCAGCGACACTGAGTATGCCAAACATGTGAGAGATAACTTGGTATTCCTCGAACGCGCGCTACATTACGAACAAGGTATTAAATCAATGCTTGACATGAGACGGACAATCCTCTCATCTGAAAATGGTTCCAATTTTAGGGATGCGAATTGGACCAAGGAGAGATTATTTTGGTCTTGGTTAACCGACCCGATCTGTACCGTTCACATACGCCGTACCCTTGCGAATAAGGAGGTCACAGGCGGAATTACCACTGAGGAACGCACCGTATTGGTACAATTGGAAGGTTTCATAAACGGACTCATTGGCCTGTTTAAGGGCATCGTTGGAACCAGAAACAACTCTGTGATAGCCTCCATGCCTACATTTTTCAATTCCTCTGGACCAGACGTTACAGACTATGGCTACCCAGATTACTTCACTTTGGATGAGGTGGACTATTGTAACCTCATGTACTGGATCATCCTTCCAGTCCTAGGAGCTCGAGTATACAAATGTGGAGCTACTGATAGTGAATTACTAGATAGTGTCCACACGCCTATCCCATACAGAGAGCACGAACGCAATCTAACCAATGAGTTGAACCTGACCAATGAGAGCTCTCTCACGGTGCTGCGGTTGGATAAAGGATGTTTTTTCTCTAAGGTAGCAATGCCAGACTGTGTCGACGTGAGCGAACAGTTTGAGCCTACCGCCAACTCACACAGGTATTGTACTGACACCGGATTTAGCGACACGTCGGTTGTAACCTACATGTGGGCCATCAGAGTGCAGAAGTTGGCAGGAATCAGCAACAATTTAGCCAAAGTCTTACTGGGGATACATTACAGCACCCTGTTGACGCACAATGTAATACAGGATCACTACGATACAAAATACTACTCCGGCATGTCCTACCTTCTTTTCAGAGGTGTACGGTTCACGGGATGTGGTGTCTCTCTCATGCAACAAAAGTCCGCTTTATACACACTGGGCACAGAGATCATATGCAAACCCACAGCTCACAATACGCACCAGGTGCACACGGTGAACCAATACTGCGAGTCTGTCGTGATACCAGAGACTCTAGAATCTCCCGGGGTGTACATCCCCAACCTGTACATGAAAGACGTAAGAGGAGGAGATGTTCACATAACCACCGGTGGTCCCTTTGACATGGTGGTGGCAGACGCGTTCAACGGGTTCTGCCCAGAGTCTGAGAGTGCGAGCGGATACCGCAGACCTTACATCTTCACGACTGGCCGCTCAGAAAGACTCAGGTCTATTACGCCAGACCCTATGATGCGATCCGAAGCGTACACTTGTATGCCAACTCTACTCCGTCCGTTCAGCTCCACGCTCAGCATTAGAAACAAACACACTAGCCGACACCGCAACAATGAGGAAAGTAACCATAAGCTGTTCTGCAACACCCTTCACATGGTGGAGGTTGAAAAGGGCATCCTCGATCCCATCGGAGATCCCTTTAAGGATACCGTTGAAAGGGTAAACGGGGATAAGCGTACTACAGACATAATGCAACCAATACTGGGAGTGGCCTTCTGTGGTACTTACAGTATAGGGCTGACCTCTGACAAGAAGCTCATGTGCGTGAGCGATGCAACCCAGGAAACCCTGGTCGATAGGCTTGCGCCTAGAATCAGCGGAACAGGTATATTCGCCTGCAACCCTATCCCGACAACCTATCGCTTAATCAACCCCATCTTCAACAGAATATTCGAGAGCACCCGATACTCTCGTTTCCTGCAAAGTTAGATGGACACTCACCGTATGCCAGGACTATTGGTTACAAGGACTCATAGGGGTTAACTTGCATTGTTCGCGGTTCCAACAACAACAACAAGATTATGGTCAGTAGCCTGTTCTCACACAACATAGCCAGAGGACTGTGTGTGTTGACAGATTTCGTACTCTCCTGTGGGGTAAATTTCTTTACCTCCCTGTACACACACCCCATGGACCAAGAGAATAACCTAACCCTGATGAGGAAGAAAGAGGAGGCTGAGGTGGACATAGCAATAAATATTGTTTCAAGATCCATAGCAAGCTTAGACGCAAACATAGCTCTACTCAAGGAATCCATAGACACGACCATCGTGGAACACGATGAGTACAACAAGCTCAAGAAGGAACTTGTTTCTGCCCAGTTGCAGAGAGCTGACCTTCGTTACTTACTGGGTGCCCTCCGGGGAAGGCTCGACGTGCGGCGATTGATCGGCGCAGTAAAGACTCTCTCTGACAACGTGGGACTGCAACTTAACGCCTCTGCATACATCAACAGGCAGGTGGTAACCCTGGCCGTGCAAAGAGACTTGGATGACATGAGAGAACCTGTCACTAGAGTGAGCGTTCAAGACGCTTACCGGGAATACAGTAGACCAAGACCTATGACTTTAGATAATGTTGTATAATGAGGTGTGTATCATGTATCAACATGTCATCTCGGCCTAGTGTTGTCTGATCATTTTCAGCTCATGTGTCATGTGTATTGATGACAGATAAATGAATAAAACTACATAGTCCTGTATACACTTTGTCTATGTGTAATGTGTGTAGTAAAGGCAGACATTGCGCACGCCTTCTTCAATGCCTTCTTCAATACCGTGAATTTGAGATGATCTTGGTTCACAAGTGTCCAGCAAGGGGTCAACAGTGTTAGATAATTCCGAGGTTTGCGCTATAAGGAGTATTACGTGATATAATAGACAACACCAAGACCTATGTATGCAGTAAGCAGTTTTATTAGAAAAAGCTACAATTCTAGATTTCTGTTATAGAAATGTACCGAAGGCTCTTCGTACAGTAGGTGTATAAAGAAAACACATAAAAGAGGTACGTATGTCATTTGGTATAAGAACACAAACACATCAAATATCACCTTACATATATCATGGAATGTACAGAACACAAGTACCATAGAGTACAATTCATTCATATGTTACTGTTATGCGCAGTTGTAAAAGCAACCTACAGTCAATCGATCTGATAACTGCTCAAACATGTATCTGTCAAGTACCCAAAGTACAATATACACACTATGTAAACATTACTGATGCCATTTAAAGCTGAGTGTAGCACTCTGCTGTGGCGTAAAGACGTGTGAGACCAGAGCAAGCATCACCATCTTCATTGTGGTAACAGTTGAATTCCTGAGCAATGTCGATCCAGTGTCCGTCATGCAGTTTTATTAGAAAAAGCTACAATTCTAGATTTCTGTTATAGAAATGTACCGAAGGCTCTTCGTACAGTAGGTGTATAAAGAAAACACATAAAAGAGGTACGTATGTCATTTGGTATAAGAACACAATCACATCAAATATCACCTTACATATATCATGGAATGTACAGAACACAAGTACCATAGAGTACAATTCATTCATATGTTACTGTTATGCGCAGTTGTAAAAGCAATCTACAGTCAATCGATCTGATAACTGCTCAAACATGTATCTGTCAAGTACCCAAAGTACAATATACACACTATGTAAACATTACCGATGCCATTTAAAGCTGAGTGTAGCACTCTGCTGTGGTGTAAAGACGTGTGAGACCAGAGCAAGCATCACCATCTTCATTGTGGTAACAGTTGAATTCCTGAGCAATGTCGATCCGATGCCCGTCATGCCCGTTGTCATTGACATCAGAGGTGTATGTGAATATAGAGTTGGCACCCTTATGGTTAAACAGGTATTTCCAATCATCTTTGACCCCATTCCGGGTTAGATTAGGGGTTACATTTTCCATCCCACATTTCGAGGCCAGCAAAGCTATCATATGGACCAAAGTGGAACCTTCAGAAGGTTTACAATCCAATACCACCTTGAGCTCCCTCTCTCTCGGTGACATATACTGAGCTTTAAACCACATAGATAAATAGACAACCATCTGTCTGAACTCTAAAGCTGAGGTCAAGGGTTTCAGCTTACGCACGTTAGCCACAAATGGTAACACAGTACGCTTTGAAATGCACCACATAGCTAAGATTATCTGTTTCTTCAAAACAAAACAGCACCAATGAAAATCGTAGCCTTTGAGCTGCACATTGAACAGTTTCGGCAAGTACTGATCGGGACTGATCATGTCCTGCGTCTTGGGTGGAGGACGGGTTCCCACCAGAACGTGATCCCAGAAACCCGGCACGTGAGGAATGCACACATATCTATACGCCACCTCTTCCGGCATTGTTTCCTTTACCCAGTACTTGAAGGACATAGTGTCTTTCGCATTGATGAGATCATTGAAAGCTGCATGGGGAGAGAAAACAGAGACCATTGTCACTCACTTTCAGGTCCAGTGGTATGAACCATAACCATAATATACCCATATATATGAGAGAGAGAGAGAGAGAGAGAGAGAGAGAGAGAGAGAGAGAGAGAGAGAGAGAGAGAGAGAGAGAGAGAGAGAGAGAGAGAGAGAGAGAGAGAGAGAGAGAGAGAGAGAGAGAGAGAGAGAGAGAGAGAGAGAGAGAGAGAGAGAGAGAGAGAGACAGAGACAGAGACAGAGAGAGAGAGAGAGAGAGAGAGAGAGAGAGAGAGAGAGAGAGAGAGAGAGAGAGAGAGAGAGAGTGAGAGAGAGAGACCTACCATGTCTCAGCTTCCCAATGTCAGGGACTTGCTTCTCATTCAGGATGTCTTGCACATATCCATTGAGCTCGTCTTCACTCTTGAACTGGTCATTGATGTTCAGTTCTAGATCCCATGATCCTAGATAATCCAGATCATGACAACTGGCTAGGTCGCTAGCCGTGGTGTTTACAGCGCCATGTGTAGATGATATGCCATGCATGCGACATCCTCCCTGTCTACGGTAACAGAGTGTGCAGATTACACAGCCACAAGCACACTGAATTGGTCTATTGAGCTGAATCAAGAAGTCGTGACAGATGATGGCCCTGTTGAAGGTCTTTCTACAGTTGAAACACAATGTATATTGTTTCACCATAGCCAGCAGTGTGTTGAGGGATGTAGCACTAGCCCCCTGATTTTCCAAGAGTTGGCTACGGGGATAAGGGGTGAGGTCATGATAGGTGACAGCTGCTTCGGATTGCGGTGGGGTTGTGGTTACTAACTGTTGCTGCTGCACAGATGTACCCGGCTGGGGATATCCCTGGTGTTGCTCACACCAGAGAGATGATTCCTGTTGTGATGGAGATGATTCCTGTTGTGATGGTACAAGCACCCGCTGCTGCTGTTCAGGTTGTGGTGGGGTTTGGAATAACACCTGTTGCTGCTGCACAGATGTACCTGGTTGGGGATATCCCTGGTGTTGATCATACCAGTGAGGGGATGCCTGTTGTGATGGTATAAGCACCTGCTGCTGGTGGTCAGGTTTCGGTGGGGTTTGGAATGGTGAGTGTTGCTGCTGTACAGATGTGCCCTGGTGGGGATTGTAGATATTGTAATTGTGTATATGACTATACTGCTGGTGATCCCGATGCACTTGGTACGTATTGGGCTCTACAGGCTGTACAGATTGGGGTTCTTGACTATGCTCACTGTATTTATACACACTAGAGGTGTCGTTCTCTGAGCTTCCACGGTCATAGCAGTCTCCGGGGTAGGGTGTGCTTCCCATATCTGTAGGCTGGGAAACTACATTATCACTCAAGCTCGGAGTGGTTATGCTGTGAGCAGGCTCAGATGCAGCAACAAAAGGGAGGTCCGGACAAACAGGGAGTCCCAGCCAATCCAGCCCAGGGAGTTGGTTATTTGGCATATCACAGTCTTGGGTGTTGTTTGGATGTAAGATATCCCCTATCGCTGATGACGACCCCGGATCCCTCACCATACTCCTGTAACAACAGAAAAGTGATGGACAAGACATTCCCATTATAAACAAACACCACATATTTAAACCACTTGAGAATATGATACGGGTTATATGTACATACATCTCAAATCTAGTCATGTATGATGCAATTTCCTTCTTAAGATCTTGATGCTCAGGTATATCAGATACAAAGCCTGGTTCAGCTGTAGGTTCAGGTACACTGTTAAACGTTTCATAGCACGTGGTCTCAGCAGATATGGACTGCTCAATGGACACAGCCTCGGCCTGAGCAGATGCTGCCTCTTCTGTGTCATCGGAGGTGTGGCGCTTTGGCTCTGTGGACACTGCCTCGGTTTCAGTAGAGGCTACTTCCTCAGTAGAGGTGACTTCCTCTCTACATTGAGACCCATTATCCGCAGATAGACATTTTCCAATGTTGGCCTGCTTTGTGTCATCTGGGAGGTGGGACTTGGGTGCAGTAGACACTACATTGGTCTCAGCAAATGTGATGTCCTCCATGTCTTTCACTGCACTCTCTGTACCATCCGGGTAATGGGATTTAGGAAAGGTTGACACTGCCTTGATCTCACTAGCAGCGGCTCCCACTCTACAATGAGACTCATTGTCCACAGATACACACTTTTCACTGTCAGCCTCTTTGTCAGCCTCTTTGTAAACCTCTTTGTCAACCCCTTCAACTCTGTGATCATTGTTGTCATCAGAGTCACTGGAGTCTCCAGAACTGCTGCTAGAACTGCTGCTTGGACTGCTACTCGTGCTGCATTTTGAACTGTCGCTTGAACTGTCACTTGAACTACTGTCATCATCTTCATGTAACACAGTAGATACTTTGGGGTCATCATCTCCATCACTAACAGATTCTGGATGAGCAGATGTCCCGTGATCCACATCTCTACTGTTGTCAGGTTGTCTGGTCTTCATCCAGTGTCTTTTTCTAGTCTTTGTCTCACATCTACTGTCTTGACTGCCACGGATGGTGGTCTGAGGTCTTGAACTGTAGCTTAAACCGCCGCTATCATCTCCATGTGATACAGAAGCTACTTCTGGGTCATCTTCTACGTTGCCGACAGATTGCTGAAAGGCAGATCTGCCATCCTCCACACATCCACTGTTGTCTGTTTTTGTTCTGGTCTTCATCCAATTTCTTTTTCTCTGATGAGGTGATGTCTCGGAATCATGGCTTCTTATAGTGTCTGTCTCCCATCTGCTGTCCTGACTGTCACAGATGGATGTCTGAGGTCTGTTGGTCTGAGGTCTGTTGGTCTGAGGTCTGTTGGTCTGAGGTCTGTTGGTCTGAGGTCTGTTGGTCTGAGGTCTGTTGGTCTGAGGTCTGTTGGTCTGAGGTCTTGACCTGCCGCTATCATCTCCATGTGACACAGAAGCTACTTCTTGGTCATCCTCTCCATTGCCGACAGATTCTGGAAAGGTAGATCTGCTATCCTCCACACATCCACTGTAGTCTGTTTTTTTTCTGGTCTTCATCCAATTTCTTTTTCTCTGATGAGGTGCTGTCTTGGAATCATGGCTTCTTATAGTGTTTGTCTCCCATCTGCTGTCTTGACTTCCAAAGATGGTGGTCTGAGGTCTGTTTGCCTGAGGTCTCTTGGTCTGGGGTCTGTTGGTTTGGGGTCTGGTGGTTTGGGGTCTGGTGGTTTGGGGTCTGGTGGTCTCGGATCTGCATACGCTGCCAAGCTGTCTGAATGTATTAACAGTGTTGCGCCTTTTTTTGATAGGTTCTCCTATGGAATGTTGCAGTATCCATTCTTCGGGTATACGACGCTTAAGCGTCGACTTTCTCTTTGCAGCAGATGGAGCATTGTAATCATTTGGCCTTCTGTTGTAGTCATTTGACTCTCTTCTGTTGTAATCCTTTGGACTTATGTTGTAGCCTTTTGGCCTTTCATTGTACTCCTCTGGTCTTCTGTTGTAATGTAGCCCTGTTGAAATAGCTTGCTGGTATCTGTGTCTCTCAGGCTCACATCTTGATGTTCGAACATAAGGCTGGGGTTGTCTTGGATACATACAATCCTCTGTTTGGTACTGTGTGTTATTAGAGCGTCTTTCATAGGACCTTCTCTGTTGAATATTGCGTAAGGGAGAGGGTATAGATTCTCTCAGTTCTCTATGGTCTTGCGCTCTTACGTCCATAGCCTGGTCATATATCTTGTGTCCCTTGTTGTTTCTTGAATAGTATACATGTGCCATATTATCTTGTCACTCAGGCTTGTTGACTAAAGAAGTCCTTGGTATATTATCTTAAATTAATATATTCCCAGTCTTGTTTGCTTAAGAAGTCCATGGCAATGCGTATGTATTATCCTCACAATCTGAAGGTGTGGTGTCTCCTGGGGTTTGCACAATTGGTTCATGGAACTGTCTTATATATTTCATAAGCTCCTCCTAGAATGTTCCTAACGGCTTCTTAACGCAATACATTGGCTGTAGATAACAGTCTTTGACAAATAGGCTTTGTCCATGCATATCTATGTCCGTCCAGACTGAAAAAGCCGTCCAGACTGAAAAAGCCGTCCAGACTGAAAAAGCCGTCCAGACTGAAAAAGCCGCCCAGACTCAAAAAGCCGTCCAGACTGAAAAAGCCGTCCAGACTCAAAAAGCCGTCCAGACTGAAAAAGCCGCCCAGACTGAAAAAGCCGTCCAGACTCAAAAAGCCGTCCAGACTGAAAAAGCCGTCCAGACTCAAAAAGCCGTCCAGACTCAAAAAGCCGTCCAGACTCAAAAAGCCGTCCAGACTCAAAAAGCCGTCCAGACTCAAAAAGCCGTCCAGACTCAAAACGCCGCCCAGACTCAAAAAGCCGTCCAGACTCAAAAAGCCGTCCAGACTCAAAAAGCCGTCCAGACTCAAAAAGCCGTCCAGACTACAAAACGCCGCCCAGACTACAAAACGCCAACCAGGCTTGAAACGCCGTCCAGACTCTAAAAGCCGTCCAGACCCGAAACGCCGCCCAGACTCAAAAAGCCGTCCAGACTCAAAAAGCCGTCCAGACTCAAAAAGCCGTCCAGACTCAAAACGCCGCCCAGACTCAAAAAGCCGTCCAGACTCAAAAAGTCGTCCAGACTCAAAACGTCGCCCAGACTCAAAAAGCCGTCCAGACTCAAAAAGCCGTCCAGACTCAAAAAGCCGTCCAGACTACAAAACGCCGCCCAGACTACAAAACGCCAACCAGGCTTGAAACGCCGTCCAGACTCTAAAAGCCGTCCAGACTCAAAAAGCCGTCCAGACTCAAAAAGCCGTCCGGACTCAAAAAGCCGCCCAGACTCAAAAAGCCGTCCAGACCCGAAACGCCGCCCAGACTCAAAAAGCCGTCCAGACTCAAAAAGCCGTCCAGACTCAAAAAGCCGTCCAGACTCAAAACGCCGCCCAGACTCAAAAAGCCGTCCAGACTCAAAAAGTCGTCCAGACTCAAAACGTCGCCCAGACTCAAAAAGCCGTCCAGACTCAAAAAGCCGTCCAGACTCAAAAAGCCGTCCAGACTACAAAACGCCGCCCAGACTACAAAACGCCAACCAGGCTTGAAACGCCGTCCAGACTCTAAAAGCCGTCCAGACTCAAAAAGCCGTCCAGACCCGAAACGCCGCCCAGACTCAAAAAGCCGTCCAGACTCAAAAAGCCGTCCAGACTCAAAAAGCCGTCCAGACTCAAAACGCCGCCCAGACTCAAAAAGCCGTCCAGACTCAAAAAGTCGTCCAGACTCAAAACGTCGCCCAGACTTGAAACGCCGTCCGGACTCAAAAAGCCGTCCAGACTTGAAACGCCCTCCGAGGTCAGTGACGACGCATATATATAGGCACATGTGATATGCACACTTCCACATCTCCACTGATCAGACAGAGACCAGAGAGAAGAAACTCGAAATGGAACTGACCCAGAAGTTCAAGATTGCCAGCTACCTAATGAGAAATATGGAGATCTTTAACAAGGTGGTCGCGGCTCTGAAAGACCACAAATCACTGTCACTGGATAGCAAACTAAGCCAACTGATTGCTCATATGCTTAGGAGGCATAGCTCAGACACATATGACAAACACCCGGAACGTCTGATCGACATGATGTGGAGGTACTTGTCCGGGAAGGATACATGTAAAGTCTTGGTCGACATACTCAAAGGATACTGTCCTGAGTTTGAAATGACTGATCTCGAGGAGCACAACCTTGAGGAGCTTTTGAAGTATGATATGTGCCAGAAATACAACATCCGATCATCCTTACGAAAGACACTCTGGAACCTCAACGCAACTGATGTCAAACGAGTGAAGCTGTTGCTCACATGGGAGATTGTCCAGGGTTACGGTAATATTCCATACGGAGTGATTGAGGAGGCCAACGTTGGGGGATTGGCAGATTATATTGTCTCAAAGTACTCTGTACACACAGTGTTTTTGATGAGTCTGATCTTAAGGCACATTGAAAGAATGGATCTGCTGCTGGAACTAATCACATGGATTGGTTAGTTGTAGCTGTAATGTCAATCTGTGTAACCTGATGTTACTCTACAATAAAATACAATCTTTACGAAAAATGTCCTGTGTCTAGTGTCTATGTGAAGATGGCTGTTAAGTGAAACGTTCTGTGTTGTGGTGATACTGGAGAAAACAACTGTTAATTGTAAACCAGTTCTTTATTCTAAGAAAAGGAACCTTGGTTTTTACTGTGAGCCTTGGATACAAGAGAGCTTAAAAGGCCAGTCAGGACATCACACCTACTGAGGGCGACGTATCATCTCCTAATAATGGTCGAACAAGATGACTACTACAGTTGGTGGTTTACCAACAAGGATGATTGGCTCACAATTACCTTGATAGCAGCTCCATTGATGATTGTTTTTGGCTTGGTACTGATTACTCATAGGATCCACAACAGGTCTTCGTCCCATATTTACAAACCATGTACACGTCTACCTTCGACTACATATGAACCTGTCTATGTTCCTACAACGTGCGCCCTTAATGACACAAAGTGTAATGTGAGCAACCAGCATGACGAATATGTCATTGACGCTAAAGACGCTTCGGTGATTGGCAGTTTTGGAAAGCTGGTAACTATAACAGACGTGACATGTGAGATGACAACAACAGTAAGGTAACAACTGTGGTATAATGTTTGTCTCATCTAACTCTACATCACAAACAGGACCTAAAAAGAACGACAAGTCCTTGCGACATCCTACCCGTGAGCCGTGAGCCCCGTGAGCCCCGTGAGCCCCATGAGCCCCGTTGAGGACAACCATGATCGTGGCAGCCCTTCTGAAACCTGAAGACGATCTTGGTGTCAACATCAACATCAAATCTATGTTATACACTTTGTACCCCGTGTTTGTAGGTTGTTATTACATGCTTCACCTATGACAGAGAATAAAGAGAAGAATCAATGACATTGTCTGTGGATGTTTATTGACAGATACAAGGCTGGACATGACAGAAGTATCATACAATCAGAGTAGTCAAAGGATATCACACTTTGATCAAAGGCAGTCTGCTGTATCTTATCTTTCTTTCACATATCACATAGATAATGTAAAACGAGGCGTAAATAAATGAAATGACACCCCCTGTTATAACTACCATGCTCAATTCGTACAACTCTCTGTCACTAAGAGTTGTGAACGAGTGGTACAAAGTAGAGTTATTAGGAAATGCAGATATTATCTCAGACATCTCTGGTCCTCTGACACTCTGGTCCTCTGACACTCTGGTCTTCTGACACTCTGACCTTCTGACACTCTGGCACTCTGGTCCTCTGGTCCTCTGGTCATGTGGTCTTAGGGTCCTCTGCTAGTGCACAGTTTGGCCAGATGTAGCGCCTTTACAACAGTGACTTGTTTGGTACCTTTCTTGGAGCACCCACAATCTAAAGTGACATAGGGTAAGATTCACATTAACTGTATCCACTGAAATATATGACAAGGACAAATATTACCTGTAACACGAATGTTCACTTGCCCGTCGTACCTCTGCACCATTAACCTGACACCATAACGGAACTAGGATAACAGGCTGTCTTGAATATGCTCAATGTACATGGGCAGAGGCCACTTGTTCGTCTGATATAGCTCCTATGACACAAAGCATATACAGTGGCACACATAACCTCCCTTTATTTTTTATATGTTAGTAACAAACATAATACACATTATACAATCTCGTACCTGTAGGTCTCCGATAGCATTGTCACAGTAGTTCTCTGCTCCATCAATGCTTGTGCAGCATGAGCTCTGGCTGCTTTTTTTGAAGTACCGGTACCATTAGCTGCATGTGATATACTATCATGAAACACTTTGACTTTGAAATTGAAAGTTTGATTATGGGGTGGACTACTTGAACACATTTCATAATATTTGAAGAAACATTTGTTGGTATCAGCAAACTCCTTCAGTATGGAGCACCACTTTACACCTGAACCATTAGGCGTGGTTCAGTATAGAAGCTCCAAGGCTGAGCAATGGTAGTCATTACATTATAGGTCTGCAATTCAATATGATTACATGCAGCACATCGATTCCTTACTGGTTGAACAAGACACTACATATAAGCCTGGACGGCGTTTCGAGTCTGGTTGGCGTTTCGAGCCTGGTTGGCGTTTCAAGCCTGGTTGGCGTTTTGTAGTCTGGGCGGTGTTTCGAGTCTGGACGGCTTTTCAAGCCTGGTTGGCGTTTTGTAGTCTGGACGGCGTTTCGAGCCTGGTTGGCTTTTCAAGCCTGGTTGGCTTTTCAAGCCTGGTTGACGTTTTGTAGTCTGGACGGCGTTTCGAGCCTGGTTGGCGTTTCAAGCCTGGTTGGCGTTTTGTAGTCTGGACGGCGTTTCGAGCCTGGTTGGCTTTTCAAGCCTGGTTGGCTTTTCAAGCCTGGTTGGCGTTTTGTAGTCTGGACGGCGTTTCTAGCCTGGTTGGCGTTTCAAGCCTGGTTGGCGTTTTGTAGTCTGGGCGGTGTTTCGAGTCTGGACGGCTTTTCAAGCCTGGTTGGCGTTTTGTAGTCTGGGCGGTGTTTCGAGTCTGGACGGCTTTTCAAGCCTGGTTGGCTTTTCGAGCCTGGTTGGCGTTTTGTAGTCTGGACGGCGTTTCGAGCCTGGTTGGCTTTTCAAGCCTGGTTGGCTTTTCAAGCCTGGTTGGCGTTTTGTAGTCTGGACGGCGTTTCTAGCCTGGTTGGCGTTTCAAGCCTGGTTGGCGTTTCAAGCCTGGTTGGCGTTTCAAGCCTGGTTGGCGTTTCAAGCCTGGTTGGCGTTTCAAGCCTGGTTGGCGTTTCAAGCCTGGTTGGCGTTTTGTAGTCTGGACGGCGTTTCGAGCCTGGTTGGCTTTTCAAGCCTGGTTGGCTTTTCAAGCCTGGTTGGCGTTTTGTAGTCTGGACGGCGTTTCAAGCCTGGTTGGCGTTTCAAGCCTGGTTGGCGTTTCAAGCCTGGTTGGCGTTTCAAGCCTGGTTGGCGTTTTGTAGTCTGGACGGCGTTTCGAGCCTGGTTGGCTTTTCAAGCCTGGTTGGCTTTTCAAGCCTGGTTGGCGTTTTGTAGTCTGGACGGCGTTTCAAGCCTGGTTGGCGTTTCAAGCCTGGTTGGCGTTTCAAGCCTGGTTGGCGTTTCAAGCCTGGTTGGCGTTTTGTAGTCTGGACGGCGTTTCGAGCCTGGTTGGCTTTTCAAGCCTGGTTGGCTTTTCAAGCCTGGTTGGCGTTTTGTAGTCTGGACGGCGTTTCAAGCCTGGTTGGCGTTTCAAGCCTGGTTGGCTTTTCAAGCCTGGTTGGCTTTTCAAGCCTGGTTGGCGTTTTGTAGTCTGGACGGCGTTTCGAGCCTGGTTGGCGTTTCAAGCCTGGTTGGCTTTTCAAGCCTGGTTGGCTTTTCAAGCCTGGTTGGCGTTTTGTAGTCTGGACGGCGTTTCAAGCCTGGTTGGCGTTTCAAGCCTGGTTGGCTTTTCAAGCCTGGTTGGCTTTTCAAGCCTGGTTGGCGTTTTGTAGTCTGGACGGCGTTTCGAGCCTGGTTGGCGTTTCAAGCCTGGTTGGCGTTTCAAGCCTGGTTGGCGTTTCAAGCCTGGTTGGCGTTTCAAGCCTGGTTGGCGTTTTGTAGTCTGGACGGCGTTTCAAGCCTGGTTGGCGTTTCAAGCCTGGTTGGCGTTTTGTAGTCTGGACGGCGTTTCGAGCCTGGTTGGCTTTTCAAGCCTGGTTGGCGTTTCAAGCCTGGTTGGCGTTTCAAGCCTGGTTGGCGTTTCAAGCCTGGTTGGCTTTTCAAGCCTGGTTGGCGTTTTGTAGTCTGGACGGCGTTTCGAGCCTGGTTGGCGTTTTGTAGTCTGGACGGCGTTTCGAGCCTGGTTGGCTTTTCAAGCCTGGTTGGCTTTTCAAGCCTGGTTGGCTTTTCAAGCCTGGTTGGCGTTTTGTAGTCTGGACGGCGTTTCGAGTCTGGACGGAAATGGAAGCCTGGGCGGAATTTGAAGCCTGGGCGGAATTTGAAGCCTGGGCGGAATTTGAAGCCTGGGCGGAACTGGAAGCCTGGGCGGAACTGGAAGCCTGGGCGGAACTGGAAGCCTGGGCGGAATTTGAAGCCTGGGCGGGACTGGAAGCTTGGTCTGACGGCTGTGTGGGTGGATAAGCAGCCTCGGTTGGACAGCAGTCGGCAAATAAAGAGTCCTGTGGGTGGATACCGCCCATAACCAACCGATGGAGCTCTCCTTCAAAGTCTAGCACGTAAAAGCGCTTGCCCAAGCCACATCGACAGTACAGTCTGCAAGGCTTTCAAAGGTGCATGACAGGCTCAACTCTTTGTCCTGAGACTACAGTACACTTACTGCTGTGTACCGGCTGGTTGACTGAACTAAACAAAAGACCTTATAGCTCCATTGGAAACCTACTGTCCTTATTCATCGCCATAAAGCAACACGATGGACAAACCACCGCTATTCATTGTGACAGAGGAACCTCCGTGGTATTCAACCCATTCTCCCAAAGATCGTTTCAGCTGTGAAAGCGCTCAAGGACTGTTTGATAAAGTGGTCAACCTGATGGTGTCCAAGCAAGGGGACCTATCAGAAAGAGAGCGGAGATTCAAACCAAAAACCACGTACAAGACAATCAAGGACATGGTGATCCGGGATGCTGAAACTATAGAACAAAGACCTTCGCGCTCGCTACTGCTTGCACTAATGGACCTAGTGGACATTGAAGGCGGGAACAACTTTGGGTCTATGGAAAGTGTAGACAAGGCTGGTCTCAAACACCTACTGCTGTCATACGGTAACTACACGGCCTTCTATATACAGAATAAAATGCTGATCAGCACCAGTGGCAAGAGGGTGATTCCGGTGGTCACGCAGTATTCTGACAAACACAACTTTGTTTACTATGACAGCAGCAGGTCCATGATCGGAACCTACAACGTCCGTCTCGGGACAACTGGGAACATCAAGACGAGGTCGTACTTTGTACAAGAGGTACTGTTAGTCCCGGGACACAAGAGCCTCAAATTGTTGAAAATGGTCACGGGTAACAAGTTTGAATTTTGGGACATGGCCCTCGAGGTGCCCACACACATTACAGCTCTCACTCCTTCCTTTCAAGACATCCGTCCTTGGCAGTTGTTACCCACGGAGGACAAAACCCCATCTACCCAGAGCGACGACAATGCGCTGGTCTCTCAAACGGAAGACATACGCCCCATGTGCTGTGTGGTAGGCTCGGCATCGGCTGACATATTGAAGAACAAGCGGGAGAACTGCAGGGATTGGTTCACCGAAAACCAAGTGATATGTGATCTTAAGGACTTTCAGTGTGAGAACTATGGCACCCCTACTGTCTACTTCAGGAGGGGTGGTAAGTGCGTGGATAACAAGCGGGTGCACCTGCTACCAGTTGTCACTTTGAGAAAGGGTCAGGATAAGTCAACCAATCTGTACGTGTCTACCACAATGAGATTTTGCAGGGCCATGCAGCAATGTACTGTGAAGGGCAACGGTGAGCCAGTGAACTGTTGGAATGTCACACTACTGCAATTGAAGAGGGATACGTTTGTCACCGGAACCCAAATGTATCAGGAGATATACAACCCTGCCTTGACATCATTCATTAAGCGTGTGAATCCAAGCAGCTGGTGCACTTTCATACCCAAGCATGTGGAGAGCACGTTTGTGGACCCCATGATGGTGGAGGTGGTGGAACTGGCCATTAAATTCATGGACAGCAAGATCCCCAACGCCTTCGCGGTGGCCGAGTTGCTATATTGCCCGATTGAGAAAGTGCAAGAATACCTGAAGGCTTGGGCCATGTATGCATCTGACAACAGCATTAACACCACTGTAATGAAGAATCGGGTCAGTATGTTGGAGGAGCAGATGACCGCAGACTGGACCCAGTTGACCAGAAGTGCATCAAGTTATACCCAAAAGAGATTTGGTCAGAGTGGTAATGCTAAAGTTGTCTCAGCGTGTGAGAAGTTATTCAAACGTGAGTTGTTTGAACATCAGTTCCTGGATGACATAGTCAAAATCCAGAAGAAGTGGCAGGTCCTGGTCAAACATGATAGAAGTAAGATTAAGGACAAGGACTTGGTTTATATGTATACCATGACCAAGATGCTCTTTTCAAAACTCCGCACTTGTCACACCAGATGGAAGAAAGAGTTAAAGAAACTGATGAAAAAAGATCTGAAGAAAGGCCTGAAGAAAGGAGAACAAGCGCGCAGCAATCCACCAAGTGGAACGTGCTCCCCGGAGTCTACAGAGCCCCATGATGCAGAAGTGTCATCTAAGTGTCCGGCTGAGGTCCAGGGGCACAGTAAAGATGAAGTGACCGGTGGCAGTGAGACTAAAGAACCCTTGTGCTCCATCGTGACATCGGAATCTATTCCAGTTCATATGTGGATTAAGAACATGTCTACACTGCTGCTGAGCGAACCGTGGTTGCATGGCGATGAGGATCTAAGGAGAGAGGCTGTTTGCACTCTCCTGGGATTGGACAACACTCTACTGGCCAGGCAATACAGTAACATCCTTCGCGACTGGGCCATTAACAACAAAAGTGTTGTTGATGTACTCCAAATCTATGGCCTGCAGGATAGACTCAGCAAAGCGCTGGTGGATTGCTTAGAGTCTACGTCTTCCGACAACTGGAGACACAAGGTGATGTTGTCTTTCCATGGTACCAAACACGTTCATATTTGTGCTAAGAAAGAACCATTTCAGCACCAAACCCCTGTAGCGCACGATCGCCCAGCTTCTAAGCCTAGCACTCCAGCCTCTAGATCATCTGGCTCCAAGAGTGACAACAATAGCCTACATGTATCACCACACAGTTCCGGTCGAAGGTATAGTGACAACACGGCATGCCTTTGGGATAGAGAGGCGGATGAAGTTACCAGCGAAGAGGAAGTAGAGGATGATTATGACGATAATGATGACGTTGCTAGCTTCGGGGAGGATTTGGAGGCTATGACAGATTGCGACTACAGAGAGAGTCACGATGAATATGATTACAATGACGAGTTCATAGACGACGGACCTACCAATGAGGAATCCGTCAGTGAAGAGGAGGCGAGTGAGCGTGCGTTCTGTGTACAGGTTAAAAGGAGAACCAAAAAGGCAAAGTCTAACAAAAAGAATATCAATCAGGGACTCAAGTATAAGCACTTGTTGCATTCAGAGTCCGATGACGAGGAGTACCCACCCGAGCCTTCCTGTAGTGGTATAAAAGAGGACTTTTGTGGCTATAAGCGCACATTGCAATCAGACTCTGAGGATGAGCTGATGAGGCCAGATGTAAAGCGAGTCAAAAGTACAAAGGGGTACTGCCATTCTGACAAGGGTAAAGAGAAGGGTGCCAGGAGTGCAACGGTGGTGAAGGAGACATCTACTCAGCACTTTGTCCGAGAAAATAAGACTTGTGCTAAAGGGACACGGGACAAGTCCAAAAAGAGGTCTAGAAAAGGAAAACCTGTTAAGATCACAGGTGTCCTCAATCAACACGTCCCTCTACAGAGAAGCAATCCGTCAGACTCGGGTAGTGAAGACAACCAAAGGGAGGAGAAATACCGGGAACGTGACAAGTCCAAAAGGGAGTCTAGGAAAGGAAAACCTGTTAAGATCACATGTGCCCTCAATCAACACTCCCCTCTACACAGAAGCAAGCTCTCAGACCCCGGAAGTGAAGAAAACCAAGGGGAGGAGAACTACCAGGAACGTGAAGTGGTCGATTCCTCAGAGCAGGGTGGAAACAGACAGCGTAAGAAGACCCAAAAACGCAGGCGTGAAAAGACAAACTGTGTTAAATCCCTCCAGCAGCAAGAGGCTACCAAAAACCCCAGCACTACTGACACCATTGGACATGAGCCAGGGTGGGAACCTGAAGAGGAAGGACTGGATAGTGAGCGACATCCCGTTGACACTACAGCGGATAGATTAGACAACAGACTTGAAAATACAGGGGACGGTGACTCTGAAACGGACTCTTACAAGAACGAGTGTATGTTTACTATGTGAGATTTGTTATCATGTCTTCCCATAGCATGACAAAAAAGACGCCTGCACCCGGGCCCCGCAATGCTTGCATGATACGATATTTAGAGGGGCTGGCTAATCGTGTTTGTGTGTCTCAGTTAGAAGAACCTTGCTCCTCCTCTATAGTACTGTCTTCTACGTACTCGAATCCAGCCGTTAAAGCTGAGGAACCGAAGGTTATTCTTAATAGTCTGGATAGGTATTTTGTAAGGAAGTGATAGAGATTTCTAGGTTTAGTTTGATACATAACATAACAATGTATACCACAGCTGTATGGCATTGTAAAAGCCATCATTTTATGGCATATATCTCACTCTTTCTGCAATAGCTGCATTAATGTATACATCATGCTTATATGAGATAATAAAATGTCATTAACTCTGCTCAATAATAATAAAAATAATCACTACGTCTTCATTGCATCCAGTCTCGTCTTCATTGCATCCAGTCTCTTTCTATCATTGCTGCATATATGTTCACATTATTCTTATGCATTATGATAATAACAATAATAATAATAATAATAATAATAATGAGGCTGAGATCACCAGTGATTATGTATCAAAAATGTATTAACCTAGACAGAAAACATGGACAAACATGAGGTTACACCAACAGTAGTATCACAGTTGTACAGAGTTGTCTTGTCACAAGATGTTCAATGGAAGCTGTTTTTCATACGGTACATTAGCATGTAGGCTACTCCGTCATACACATTAGATCTGGCTTCGTAGGTTTCCGTAACTTCATCCCAGGAGCACAGCCTCACGTGAGTGTCATCTGCAAGATACCAATTGTCATGGTCCCGCACATAAGCAGTGTAATGTCCACAGTAGGGAGTACCACTGTGGGCTATAACAGCGTACAGCTGGTATAGGGCACTGTCAGTCACTTGGGTTTCACGCATAATGTATTTCAGATCAAGAGTCTGGGGGTAAGCAAAGCGCTTCTCTACCTTGACTATGTGAGCAGTATCTTTGCCAACATTTTTAACACGTCCAATCCTCACGCAGACAACAGGGGGTAATGACAAAACCTTGCTCGTCATTTCAACCTGGGTTCTCATGTGACATTCTGTGCAATGGTAGTCACAAATTGAGTACTCATTATTGGAGTACTGTTTGATGTATTCCTGCAGCTCGTCAGGGAGATTATCTTCGATCAACACAGGGATTGTGTTGAACCTATTGTGTGTTGAGCATACTGTGTTGCAACCGAAGCAACGCATTCGCACCTCCTTCACAATGTCCCACAGAGTTCCAATCTTATTAGCAGGCTCACATTCGTCTGCCAGAGCGTTGATTATGCACTTGAATACAAAGTCCGAGTCCTCCTGAAATTCGAAAGATACTCCACTGTACACCCTGATCGAGCCTACAAGAAAGCTTGGGTCTAACGGTATCTGTCCGTCTTTGGTCATGTCATATATGAGACGCTTAAGCCTCACCGCTACGGAATAAGGAGCCTGACATGCCTGATCGTGAACTTGTCCAATGAGATCCCGTAGCTCGCGTGTCGCGTACAGACACTGGACAACACTGTTGACGCTGCAATAGGTACCAGGATTGGTCAAGCCACGCATGGTTGAATGTGGACAGGTAGAGAGCTGCCAAGCAGTGTGGTCAGTAGGCACATTGTAACAGAGTCAAGGGGGGGTTCATTGTCGTAAAACAGTAAGCGTTGACGGGAGCAAGGGTCTGACTGAGGCATCATAATCGAACGTAACATGGTTGTACATTTAGTAGTCTGTCACACTGAATGTCACCACACCGCGGAAGAGCTCTCTGAGAGATTTAACTGACCCCTGAGGGCTTAGTAGAACCATGATAATTGTCATACTGTAATATCTGACAGAGATCTCCTGCACAGGTCCCGGCCTCTTATGTTTTGTGAACATTATAACAGGGGCCCACTTAGACTCAGTCTGTGAAACCGCATCGTGTGTGAAAAAGTCACCGTTGTCGGTGACTAACCTCGACCAGTCCAGTTGATCCACGCTCGAAATCCCAGCAAGTGCCAAGTTGTTGAGAGTTATCTTTGTCAACCCCTGCGTACAATCCAGTGTCGTCACGTCGACCCTAGAGGATCTAAATATCTTGACTTTCATCCTCAACACTATGTTCCTAACCAGCGTACTCAGCTTGCTATCACCAAAACCCTCTGTTCTCTGGTTGCCTCTGAAAGGCTTTGGGTGTCCGTACACCAGCAGTTTAGCGCTGCTTCTACTACCGGCTTCCTCTTCCTCGCCCACGCAGGTCAGCCAGTTGCTCATGTGGGACACATAATCCCTGAACGTGAAAAATTCACTGTCTAAGGTCAACAGGCGCGGGGTCGTCCTTTCTCTGAGATCCAAGCTCTTGCTTAACCACCCGATTGAGTCGGTCAGCACGTGTGAGGCAGGCGTCCTGATGTCCAGCATGCGAAGCCATTTGTGCAGCTCTGAGTCCTGTGAGTGCTTTGCCACCATGGCGGTACAGAGACCGACAAAGTTGTTACAGTGTTTGCCAAACAGTGAGGATTGCGGCTTCTTAAAGTTCTTGACGAGATAAGGGACAATGTCGATCATCACAGAACCTTTACCGATGAGGACATCGCTCCAGTCAGTCATGTACACGGGTAACAGCTTCAGATCTAATGCAGCCTTGAGTGTGAGAAAGACTTGCAGCAGGAAACTGTTTACCGAATTAGGTGCGTCCGAGGTGTCCCAGTTGAACACCTGCTTGCAACTCGTAAAGAGCTGTGCGTACTGGAAGATGAAAATGTCATTGTGCCTTGAGCATTTACATAATCCATTTCGGGGACCAGCGAATATGAGAGGGTGTCCCCGTGTCAAGTTTTGCGACAGTACGATTACATTGTCTTTGAAACGTGCTATCACCTCATCACAGTGGCTCTTCAGAATGACCATGGTCGTGTCTATCTCCCCCTCGATTTTCTTGCCTCGCAAGGTCACCGTACTCTGGGAGTCGTCGATTTCGGTCAGGGTTGCATCAGTGCTCGATTCACTGGTTGATGGTGGTGCATCTTCGACACCCGCGACGAGATCGGCCCCTTGGTCTTCGTTGGTGGTAAAGGTGTTCACACTTGATCCTACTTGACTGGTGGTCACATCCAGAGCCCCGTTAGAGATGTCACTCGTTGTTAAACGTGTATTAGAATTTCCACTGTCGAGTAGCTCATCATGCACATCAACATTGCTGCAGCTCAACAGTTCAACCACGTTCTCGCTCCAGTTGAGATTATTCGACACGAGGTTAGTTACCTCCGCCGACACCTGTGCAGCAGGGTCTGTGACCGTTCTTTCTGTGCCATGAGCCTTGTTGAGTCGAATTTGCGGTGCTTGCTCGTGTTCCCGGTATATTGTCTGTGTAATATCCGTTATGCCGGGTTGAGGAGAAACCTGAGGTGGTCTACCCTGGACCATTGTCGAAGTTCCATCGTCTGGACCGTCTACCCCCGGGGCCATTTTCCAGCGCCTCGCATCGCCAGGGTTGTCTCTGTCACCGGCCTTGCGCTTCTTAAGCTTGTTCTGGTATATACCCTCAAGCTCTTTGACCTTCTTTGAGTACCACTCGTAGGGCTGGATAAGATCAGGTGCCAACCTCATAAAGTCTATGCCGTAGTATACTTTGGGGTCAGGCTTAATCACTGTAATGGGGGATCTTGTAGACGATCTATCCGTTACCAGTTTAGCGAGCCCTTTGGGGACGCAGTCGTCGGCAACTATGATATCGGTTGGCTTATACTCCCCCACCTGTACTGACAAGGGCATCTCTTCAGAAGGCGTCCTTGCGGCGCTGATATCCCGGCTCAAATACTGATATCGCATAAGCTTGAGCAATTCGGAAGGAGACCATCTCTCTTGAGGGAACAACGTAATACAAAGCACTCCCATGGAGACAAAATCCCTGTCTGTTATGTTAGAGCCCATGCAATGGAGGTTTTTCAGTATTGTCTTTGAAGTAGGCCTTCTGTCTTTGTGTCTCGCGTGAAGGACACGGGCATTGATAGCTTTCATATAGCCAAACTCAAATGTTTCATCGATATCTGGGTTGTAAACCCCGACCAATTTCGATAGATTCTCAGCATATGTCCTCTTACAATATCCTTGCTCAGGCGTCTTGTATTGTATCAAGGGTGAGCCGTTTCTTAACTCCCACATCACACAGTACCAGCTGAATATGTCGCTCCCTGTGGCTGAGTTCAAACACCACAGCACTTCAGGAGCCATGTTAGTGCGGTTCCCCCGTGGCTGATCCGGGGTAGAGAAGTTGCACGCTGTGCCAAAGTCACTGATCTTGAAAGCAACAGGTAGGGGCGTTCTGTCTGGCTGGTGACAGACCAAGACATTCCTGTACGTGAAGTCCCTGTGTTGGATGGTTCTGGACCTCAAGTAATCCAGTCCCCCCAGGGTGTCCAGTTCAACAACTGGTACAAACGATTTGACCTTTACACGCGACATGAACTCCTGCAGTGAGCATAGAGCTCGTTCCATGATGATTACACCTCTACCCCCCAGCTGGTAGCCGGGTATTTCACACCAAAAGCCTCCAAATGTGCGCAGAATGTTGGAGTGCTTCATGGAGACACCAATCATGACTTCTTCCATCTGAGAGGCGATGTGTGCGTAACGGCTGAATTCCTCGTCTATGAAAGAAACGCTCCAGTTCACCATTTCAGGAAACAGGTTGGCTTTTGCAACAAGGGAAGGGTTTAAGGGAACTGTCAACCCGAAGCCTCCTCGACCCAGTATCTTACGCTGTGCGGTTATAAGTTCCTCTATGTCGAATTCACATTTAGAGCCCTGGGGTACACCTATGTTGCCGTACAAGCTCCACGGATTGGCCTTTGCGGTACACTTGAGAGGCTCGTATGTTCGGCTAAACTTGTCTGTCGACACAATCACCTTCCTACACTTGGTCGTCTTGTAGCTTGATGGAAGGAATGTATCTATCACAGGATGTGCCTGCTGAGAAAAAGGTTCTACACACAAGGAAGGACACGTCGAAAACGTGGGGAATAGAACACGCTGGGGCTTGCTGGCTATTTCCTTTGCACGAGTTATGGACGTGCTCACATGCACAGAGTACGGGGCTCTCATATTGCATTGGATCACAAGGAACAGTACAATGGAGTCCAGCCTACGGTTCCCACCTGATTGATCATTCTGTCGTTTTATGTGTACCACCAGGCGATCTTTCCCTTTAATCCGAGGTTCCTCATCAATACCCATCACCCCAACATTTGTGAGGTTATGCTGGTGGACAAACCTATTAAGTACTGTTACGGAGTCCTCACTGCGTCCGAATGTGAAATCAGTCAGGTTTACCCCAAGCCAGTGCAGTACACCTTGCATGTCATCATAATGCAAAGTCTTAACGTGATACAGGTTGTGACGCTCTACCAGTTCTAGCAACTTTACCATATTGCTCCGGGATTGGGTCTTCAACTGAGCCATTTTCTCTGAACATAAAGGCTTGCCACGGGATAGCGTAGTTCTCCGAGACTCAGTTGGCTCAATAAATAGGAGATGAACAGTTTAGTTTGTAGAGAAATCGTATAACCTAGACAGAAAAACATGGACAAACATGAGGTTACAACAACAGTAGTATCATAGTTGTACAGAGCTGTCTTGTCACAAGATGTTCAATGGAAGCTGTTTTCATACGCTACATTAGCATGTAGGCTACTCCGTCATACACATTAGATCTTACTTCGTAGGTTTCCGTAACTGCATCCCAGGAGCACAGCCTCAGTGAGCGTCGTCTGCAAGATACCAACTGTCATTGTCCCGCACATAAGCAGTGTAATGTCCACAGTAGGGAGTACCACTGTGGCCTCTAACAGCGTACAGAAGAAGAAGAAGAAGAAGAAGAAGAAGAAGAAGAAGAAGAAGAAGAAGAAGAAGAAGAAGAAGAAGAAGAAGAAGAAGAAGAAGAATTACTTTATTAATCCTGCAAGGGAATTTAAATTGTTTCAATCTGTTATTATTCATGTTAACACACAGGCCCAAAATACACACACCTGCATGTGTGGACATGTGGACTGTCAATGGATCAGTGTCAAGGAGTTGGGAGTTCCACACCTTGCTCAACAGCACCTCAGTAGTCCCAGGAGATGAACTGGCACCTCTCCAGCCACCAGTCCACACTCCATTCACAATATCCATCACCCCAACATTTGTGAGGTTATGCTGGTGGACACACCTATTAGGTACTATTACGGAGTCCTCACCGCGTCCGAATGTGGAATCGGCCAGGTTTACCCAACGCTAGTGCAGTACACCTTACACTTCGTCATAATGCAAAGTCTTAACGTGATACAGATTGTGACGCTCTACCGGTTCTAGTAACCTTACCATATTGCTCCGGGATTGAGTATTCCACTTCAACTGAGCCATTTTATCTGAATGTTAAGGCTTGTCACAGGATAGCATAGTTCTCCGAGACTCAGTTGGCTCAATACATAGGAGATGAACAGTTTGGTTCGTAGAGAGATCGTATTCTCTGAACATGCTTCGGTATCACTGTTCGAATGTCTGATAGTGGCAGGTGCGCCAGCTACAGGGTTGCTGCAGGACACAGTACTCAAAGACGGAGGGACGCTCCAGATGACATTGCAACTGTTGCGAAATATGTGGCAAAGAGCTGACATGTTGTACATACCCAGAGCGGATATTGTCTGTCTCCACCGCATGGAATCTAATAGCACGGTGTGTCGGGAGACCCCTATCCCTGATCAGATATCAATTGAAGCTCGCAAACTCTCCAGATACTACATATATCTGTTGTTTCGGTACTGCATGAGCTCGGCCTGGCCTACAGGATACAACAGGCAGGGTTTCATGTCTAACCGCTTGATTCGCCTGTCTCAGTCGGGTCCGAAGAACAACCCAGCACCTTTGGTGGATATACCTGGGAGCTGGCTCGAGACTAAATTGTGTACCAACTACCCTTTGGCCCCACCTTTCCTAGAGGGCACCTTCCCAAGCGAGTTCCCCCATTTTCCCCAGCAACAACCTCAGCAGCTACTACAACCTCTAGGGTATCATCGGTATACACCGCAACAGCAGCAGTCTCACCATGGAGAGATGGACTACACAAAGCAGGAAGATCGTCAGCGTTGCAAACCTTTCAAGGAAGCGGATAATAAACCTAAAACAAAGGCTAAATATAAAGGATGTTACGAGTCAAACATTGAGAGTGAGGAAGAGTATTGAGGAGGTGTGCAATACATGGAGAGATATAGATGCCTTTCAATGAAGCGTGTACGGGACTGTGGCCCTTTTGTTGTCTCAAAGCACACTGTAGACATTATGTAATAGCAAAGAATGTACAAGGCCACTCACCGATGTAAGATACTCAGATGATCCTCCTGGTCGTTGGCTGTTGTTTTTATTCATCCACAGTCAACTTGTCCAACTGCGAAGGTTTCTTTACCATCTACAGATATTTTGTCCACCCACAGCCAGTTTCTGTCCATCAACGGATAATTTGTCCATCGGGTGAGGTTTCTCCATCCTCGGTTACTTGTCCTTCAACAAGTGCTAATCTGACCACGGCTGTTTTTGACCGAGCCACTTCTGTGACTCTCTGCCCATGGCCATTTTTTGTCTAGAAGAAGAAAAAGAAGAAATAGAAGAAAAGAAAAAGAATTACTTCATTAATCCGGCAGGGGGAAATTATATTGTTTCAATCTGTTATTATACATGTTACACACATGCACAAACAGCGCAAATACCAGTGTTTTCTCTGGTTGTGGCTGACTTGTCTGACTGCAGCTGTCTTTGGTTGGATACATGGTCGTATAAAAGGTCAGTGATCAGAGACAATTGTTTCAATAAGCTCACTACCATTACCAGTGTGCACACGAGTCAGGCTGAGCACCACAAATGGCAACAGCGATATCTTCATCCACAGGACCCTTGGCAATGGACAAGGGAGACTTTAATGAGTCTCTACTAAGCCCAACATCCAGTGAGCTGAATGAGTTCATGAAGACGGAGGGACAGCTCTCAAAGTACAACCAGGATCAAGATGCAATCTCAGGTGCAATTTTGCACAGTAGAAGCATGGTGTGCTTTGTGTGCTTGGATACGGTGTTAGACAAGGTCGTTGTGAGCGACCGAAAATTCGGAATTCTGACCGGCTGTAGACATTGTTTTTGTCTGAAGTGCATCAGCACATGGAGGCGTGGCGAATCTATGAACGCCAAATTGTGTCCAGTATGTCGAACCTATTCACAGTTTTACATCCCGAGTCTGTACTGGATTGATAATGACGAAGACAAGCAGAAGCTGACTCAGAAACACAGAAGTGTCATGGCGAGAACACCATGTAGACGCTTTGATGAAGGCCGTGGAATTTGCCCCTATGGATCAAATTGCCTGTACAAACACTCGCGTTTCCAGGGAGTTGGGTCCCCGACTACACCGAAGCCACGGATCCTGCCTGAGTGGATGCTGTCTAGACAGGGTGGACTTCCTAGCCATCCTAGCCATCAGCCATGAAAGAGAATGGGGGTGGGGGTTGGGGACTATGTGTACTGACTGTGTGTAGTAGTAATGATATATGGTGTTGTGCATGTATTATAGAAACCCATAAATGTCAAATAAAGCCTCAGACCATCACATATCGGTGTACATGTATTTATTTTTCACATCACAAGGATATAGTCACACATAGACTTGAGTGAAATAAACTTGACTGTGGTATACTCAGATACCATAGGTGGTCTTGAAAATGTCAGGTCTTACTTGACCCAGTGTACACAACTATGTGTGAATCTTTTCTATGACTAGTAGCACGGTAGCTGTCATTTCGTGCTGTGCCCATCATGATATTGGGGCATTCAGAACTCTCTTTGTCTAGCCTGTGTGCCACGCTAGCATGATGTATTGTAGAAACATAGAAATGTTAAATGAAACTACAGACCATTACATATTGGTGTACATGTCTTTTTATTTTTCACATCATAAGGATATGGTCACACAACGAGTGTAATAAACGCAGATATCACAGGTGATCTTGAAAGTATCAGCTCTGGACCCAGTGTACACAACTATGCGTGAATCTTATCCATGACTAGTAGCACTGTTGCTGTCCTTTCGTGCTGTGCAACTCTCTTTGTGCAGCCTGTGTGCCAATCAGAACCGGGTGCCCAGGCGATCCTTTACAGAGACACGGTTCTTACGGGCGCCAACGCTAAGGTCTGTCGCAGAAAGCGAATCCTTGAGGGGTCCTTTCTTGATGCCCAGGCGATCCTTTACGGAGACACGGTTCTTACGGGCGCCAACGCTCAGGTCTGTCGCAGAAAGCGAATCCTTGAGGGGTCCTTTCTTGATGCCCAGGCGATCCTTTACGGAGACACGGTTCTTACGGGCGCCAACGCTCAGGTCTGTCGCGGAAAGCGAATCCTTGAGGGGTCCTTTCTCGATGCCCAGGCGATCCTTTACGGAGACACGGTTCTTACGGGCGCCAACGCTCAGGTCTGTCGCGGAAAGCGAATCCTTGAGGGGTTCTTTCTTGATGCCCAGGCGATCCTTTACGGAGACACGGTTCTTGTGGACGCCAACGCTCAGGTCTGTCGCGGAAGGCGAATCCTTGAACAGTCTTTTCTTGATGCCCAGGCAATCCTTTACGGAGACACGGTTCATTCGGGCGCCAACGCTTAGGTCTTTGGCAGAGGGCGAATCCTTGAACAGTCTTTTCTTGATGCCCAGGCAATCCTTTACGGAGACACGGTTCTTTCGGGCCCCAACGCTTAGGTCTTTGGCAGAGGGCGAATCCTTGAACAGTCTTTTCTTGATGCCCAGGCAATCCTTTACGGAGACACGGTTCTTTCGGGCCCCAACGCTTAGGTCTTTGGCAGAGGGCGAATCCTTGAACAGTCTTCTCTTGATGCCCACGCGATCCTTTACAGAGAGTTTCTCGACGCTCGATGCTAACCAGTCCAGGTTTGAGGTTTTCATTTGCCGTGGACTACGTGGACTACGTGGACTACGTGGACTACGTGGACTACGTGGACTGGGCTCTATCAGATCGTCAAAGAGCTTCTGCGTGAGCACCTTTCGCAGGGGTAGGTTTGGATGCTGCTTAGCAAAAGCTTCTCCGTATGCATCCATCACCTTTTTGTGAGGCATGGCTAGAAACTTATCAAAGATGACATTGGTTCCATGTCTTTAAATAGGTGTGCACAGCCATGACTTGATGTTGTGGGTGGCAAACACATAGGTAGGTTCGGGTTTTTATTCACTTTGACTACTTCTGTGATTGGATATCTCAGCTGTCTGGTCTGATGACCTTTCGACTCGCAGAATCTTGACATCGGTTGGACATGGCAGTTGGGTGAACACGTGCCTCCTTTTAGATTACAACTACGGTTGGTTTTTTTTAAGTCAATCCACAGTTGACTTATCCGACCGCAGTAGTATTGTCCGACCAGAGTTGACTCGCCGACCGTGGCTGTTTTGGTCCGACCATGGTTCAATAATCAGACCACGCTCCGCCTTCAGATACCCTTGGTTGGATGGAACCTTGCTATATATATAGTAGCAAGAGTGCCCAGTGGAATGATAACATGTCTGTAGCTCCTTACTATTGCATAGCAATACAGATTGAAATACACAGAGTGCTACAGTCATGTGCAACACCAAGACAACAGAAGACTATGAGCCTCCCAAAGTCACCGTCTACAACGGCTCAGTGTCTGTGGACGTGTTGGTCACCAACATGACCCACGATGGTGTCATTCCGGATGGTGTCATTCCGGAGATGTGCGATACTTTCATAATTGAAGGTAGTGTCATCAATGTAATTCATCCAAACCTGCACAAACCCCACGCTTACGAGTGTACACCGGAGGACAAGATGGAATCATCCAGCACTGATCTGGTCATATCCAGAGATGGTACCAGTGTCCGCTTTGGGGAGTTAGAACATATGACATCAAGGGGCAGAGTGCTCATCTCGAGGGGCACCTCGGCTAAATTCGAAGAAGGGATCGGAGACGGACTTGGCTTACACTATAACATTGAGGAACATGTCAGCGTTGTCGTCTACACCGAGAATGACGACCCTGGTGTCAGCTCACATGGTGTAACGGTCTGTGCTCCTAACTTTATACAGGCTCAAGACAAAGAGTACACCCCAATCCTGACTGTGAACAGACCTGATTATACCAAGATCTTACCTGATGAACATGGAAATACGCGTACCTTACACATACATGGCTCAATGGTCGTTGACAGCTATGTTTGCATCGACAAAACCATGACATGCCCCCAGCGAGGATGGTACTCTGGGCAACACTCGGGTGAGTGGTACAAACCACCAGACGTGATGATGGTATCTCAAGAGCAAACCAACCTGGAGATTGTTGAACGTGGCGACTTGGTGATCTCGAGAGGAGATGCCTCGGTGTTGATTTGCTCAGATGGCAAACTTGTATTTACAGGGTACGTTGCGGTTTTTCGGACGCTGGTAGGAGGAGCAGAAAACTATGGCATGAAGACTACTGTAGTGTTTCAGTGAGTGTCTGATGTGCCCTCACATCACCTGTGACTCGCTGTTGACCAGTGTAATAAAACTGTATTCATATGATTGTGTAAACCGCAGTGAAATCTAGAATTTTTGATAGACACATTACAGTTGATGTCCCTACATTGTGTACAGTGAAACAAAATAAACTTGTGAAATTACAACCTGTGTCTGAAAGCTTTATGTTTCTAATCCTAAGCCTTTGATTCTCCCACAATCCACCTTTCACATCACACAAAAGGAACCACAACAGAACATAAACTCCTTGACATATAGGACATTTATTCAAGCAGGTATCTATAACATTTTAGGCCGCCTCTTAGTGTAGTTTGTGAGCACCCCCCCACCACCACCGCCTCCACCACCTCCACAGAAAAACAAATATCCAATCCCAGCTGAGAGTGTGGTGCACCATGCCATTAGTAGAGATACAGAGGTCCATAGGGCTGCATCACTGGCAAATCCTGAAAGCCAACCTCCAAATGTGACCCGACTAGTCGTGAACTCATTGTACCTCTTGTCAAACTGTTCTAGGTTTCTTGTGATGTTACCTAGGTCTTCTTGCACATCAATGAGCTTTATGCTGGTGTTTATGGCCTGGAGTACCTCCATTCCCGGGATGTCATATTTCAGTATATTTGAGAAGGATATGGGTCCGTCCGATATGTGCGGTCTGGAGAATGGTTTGAGTGGAGGCGACTCGATCTCTACTGCGGCTGCACCCTCCATCCAGGTCACTTTATTATTTTGATAGCAAATACCTCGGTGGCACGGAGTGCATACTGTCTTGCACTCACCGGGATCCTTTATGCATCTGAGGTATCTCTCGTGGAGCTCAGGCTTGTGACAGTATTTACCGAAGCATTGGGATGGTTCGTAGTACTTGCCATGTATCAACCACACTTTGTAATCGGGCCAGCAAGGGACTCCGTCAGTGCTCATTTGGGGCATGGGTATGATCCCTCTAACTACAGTCTTGACTACAGTCCCGGGTATAGAGTGTACTATGAAAAGTTTTCTGTCCTTGTACAGGGCTGTGCCAACGGTGGGGAACTCGGACAAACCGGGGTGCTCCTGCATGATTTTCATGCCGCTAGGGCAGCTCCCTGAGCGCTTTGAAGCTATCTGCCTCAGACAATTTTCCACTCCTCTGGCCATGAATTTAGTGTGCATTGCGGCTTGCATCGTCTGATGGGTGACACTCTGCATCTGAGCGTACCACATTTGATAACTGGCCATGACTGAGAACTTGGTGTTGGTGTCGCGCAAGGACGCCTCCGTGTTCCTCATCATGGCATCTCTCATGATGACAAAGTTACCGTTGGCGATCTCGTTATTCTTCTGTATCTTCTTCTCTTGTTCGTCAATTCTACCATTGACCAGGGCTATATTGGCGTCAAGCTTGTTGCTCACTTCGACAAACCTGTTAGAGACTGCAACGTAAGAGTTTTTAAGGGAGTCTATTTGATTCTCCAAAATGTCCACTCTGTTGGAAACGTGCCATGCGAGCCCCAAGGCTGCGGCCCCTGTCAATACCCCCACAAATCTCTTGTGCCTAGCGTGGCCTCTGTGTGGTTGGTCCAGCCAGGGGAAAGGCGCATTGTCTGGCAGAGAGTACATCTTAGCCTTCTTCTCCTGTACACCCAATTCGTCAAGACCGTCCCTCATCAAACGTTCGGCCCTGCGAGCATCATTGATTATCTCATGGGCAGATTTGCAGAGCCTCCCGTAGTCCTTCCTGCAACTGCTGTCGCCTCCACATATTGCAATCAGACAGGGTTGTAGAGCGCTCACGTCGTAATTCACACAGCTTACGTTCAGGTTGATGTAGTCTATACCCGGAGTAAAGTTGGAGACAAAATAGAAAGCTTCGACTGGTTTCACTATCACCCCGTGGGCAATTTCCACCACTGGTTTGTCGACCGTGTAACCGTCATCCACAGCGACCACGTTCATGCTGTGTGTGGTCTCCCCAGTGTTGTATGCTGCGCACACCTTGTTCACAGGTGGCATGTACTCGACAGCCCGTTCTGAATCCAAGATACCTACCATGTAGTGCTTGCGGTCAGTCGTGGGGATGAGGGTGTTAATGTTGACTGCAAGCTGCGGAGGCTTTGTGGAGATTGTGGCCCTTTTGCCAGGTTCTCCCGGGGTGCACGATTCGAGCTTGTACAGGTTTGCTATGTAGATTTTATCGTAGGTGGTGCTGTACAGCTCTTTGTACGGCTCCTTGAATATACCCAGTGCCCCGTGAGCAGCTATTAGCCCTGGACAAACGATCCTGGTGCTCAAGCCAATGTTGTACTGGGGGTCCAGACAGTTGTTGGACCCAGAGGCGGGGTCCTTGTATTGGGTTTCTTGGCCTGCGACGGGGTCGTCCAGCTTCGCCAAACCAGACGTGAAATCTGAAATGGAGCGGATGCTTCTACTGTGAGGCCCAGATGGAACAGGGGATATGCCTGCTGCCACCTGTTGTCTCTTCCAGTCCCTCAGCCTGTGTACGGCCGACGTGATACCCAGTATCGCAGGGGTGTCAGATCGAATGCCTCGTCTGAAATCCGAATCAACCGGGGCTACGACAAACTGGTTGATACCGAACGCAACTGCCACTAGCTCAGGGAACCGTTTGAGTGTCTCGAATGAGGTCGATGTCACGGTGATATTCACCATGACGTCCCTAGCCCAAACGGTGACACTGGACCCAGAGCAGCATTTGGTGTTTATGTCCTCTTCGCATTTTAGCACAGTGTTGGTTTCCATGTCGGAGAGCGGGAGTTCGCCCAGGATCTCGGCGTGCTGCGAAACTCTGTTTTCCATTGGGCTGATCTTCAGGCCGCCAGTAAGTGACAGTGTGAAGATTACCTTGTTGGCACGGAGTCCTCGCCTTAGCAGAGTAAGGAGGTACGCTACGATCCCCTTGGAGGAGTCCTCTCCGCTTCCACATGCCCACATGTTCTGACAGTGTCCAGGTCGACTCATGTCAACCAACCCCGGGGGTGTGATGAAAGCGTCAAACACGCCCAGTTGGGAGAAGTCTGCGGTGTTCAAGACCTTGTGGGATCTGGGTAGCCTGACAAAGAGTTTCGATACCCCCTCTCTGATCAGAGCCAAGCCTAGATCAGCTGCAAGTCTGGTGAAAATCAAGTCGGACTGGCTTGAGTGAGAGCACTCTCTCGTGCCCCAGTCAGTCGCATCCAGCATGATAGCGGTCGAGTACGTGGACACTCTCGCCTTGGATAGCATTTCAGCGATGGTGTTGATGACCACGGGGTACTCGCGTCCTGTAGATACGATGGGAACGAGGCACTCATCAAAAGGGACCTTCATTATTACATGGCCTGCTTCAGCTACTGTGTGGAAAGTGGCTACATCGAGCGTTATCGAGAGACGGTTTGAAGTGTAGACAGCTTGGTCCACGGAGAGAACGGTGGCATCGCATGATGAGGGTATGAGAAAATCCCTAATCTCTGCAGCGGTGGGTGTGTAGACCGGGTCCCGATCCTTTAGACTTGCAAAACTCGAGACCTCGCAGATGGCTATCGGTGCCGAAGCGGTTGCGTCTGCGTTGGTTATGCCCGCTCCAGAGGCTCTAGAATTGCCTACGCAGAACCTGTTGCCTTCGGACACAAAACAGTTGTCCCCCAGTTGCGCATAACAGGTGCCAATAGACTCTGTGTCCCCAAGGCCCACGTAAGACAGCACACAGGAGTAGGGGGAGTTTCGTATAGTCAGAACATCATCTGTCTCGGGCCATGTTCTGCTTGCAGCAGGTGCATGTAGTGTCCTCCTCAAGAGCTTGAAAGCGGAACACTGAGGATCAGGTCCACACTCGGCCATCATGTCCCCGCCAAAGTAATAGTCTCGGTTTTGAGGCCTGGCATGGAGCAGAATCGATATCTTGTTCAAAGGGGTGTTTACGACAACACGATCTGAACACTTGAACCTTCCTGGCACCACGAGACAGGAAAACCTGTCCAACCTCCTAACATAGGCGCCGAGTATCGGGCTCTCGGTATCGTGCTTAGAGAAATCTACCACCGGGTCAAGGAGCGGTCTCCAGTAAGCGTATATTCTCCCAGGGCAGTAGTGGGTGCACATGTCGCTTGTGCGGTTGTAGCTATCCACAGTCAGAGCAAAGCCGCTTTGGCTTCTGCCTTGACACCAGCCCGTGTGTGGGCTGCATGTGCCAAGGTCAATCCAAACATAGGGGGCATAGCCGTAAGGCTCGTTGTTTTTGACAAGGGAGCCTATGAGGCATGGTAGCTGCAAGAGTGAGAGGGTTATCAGGAGCATCATAGGTGCTAATTTACTGGCGTCAAGTCTGCTCAGAGTGCAATGGAGATACATTGGATAGGTAAACAGTTACAACAAAGGATTAGTCACAGGAACTCTATTATTGTCATCGTGTTTGTATTTCATCAATGCCTGACATGTAGAAGCAAGGCCTATGAACTGTTTAACAGCGTCATTGTGAACCCTAGCCACATCCTGGTCTGGGACAAAAAGTGGTCTACCCATATGTGGTCTGATACGGTTCATGATTCGGAGAGACGCAGCATTTGCTAATGAGTACGATTTGCTGAGCAGGTCTACGGACATATTTTGAATTACCCCAATGGTATTTTCGTTCCTCATGCTATGGGCAAGATGAATGTTGACTTGCTCCTCTGTGAATCTGTGATTAAAGGACCCGAGATAGTCCTTCACTTCGTGGGGCTTAAGCACTTTGATGGAGTCCAAGGTGTTCCTGTCCAATTCACACAAGGGACATCCGGTGCCCTCATTGTCATACTGTATGTCCACTATACCAGGGTGGTCATGAGCGTTGAGGTTCATGTACAGCATCGGGTACTGTTTTCGTATAAATCGATCGTACTCGCTAATCTCGCACAGGTCCTGATCAGGTTGCTCCCCTGGCTCAGGGAACATGTGGAATATAGCATCTGTGGCCATGGTGGAGCGATAGCCCCTTTCCGATACGGCTCGCGAGTCGGGAGCTCCATCACTTGAGGCTTCGTGTGATCCATTGTAGTGTGTGTTAGGATTACTAATAGAAACAGCTGATTGCATCTCACCACGTGAGATCAGGTCATGTCCATCGGTGTGAGTAGTTCGGATCTTACTAGGAGGTTGTTCGTCCACTTGGTCCGGCTCGTCTGTCATCCTTACCCTCTTAGTTCGAGGTCTTTTCTCGTGCAGGAGTACTCTAACTACTTCTCGTGACAATGAGCGCTGGTGAGAGGACAACCCAGGAGGAGACGATGGGGAGGAACATTGTGAAGAAGAGCCGTTTTCGCTCATTGTCAGCTGATGGTTACAGTGGAGATGTTTCCAGTCCTGTGGCGGGGTTTATCGAGAGTGATAAATTCACGGTGTGTGGGGGACTTATCACCTCCTGCTACAGCTCGTGTCGAGGTAGCCGCTGCTTATTCCGTACCAGGTCCAAGCACATCATTGTCATAGTAAACAGTGTTCATTGTAAATGGTGCAAAGGTGCTTCGTCTAGACCTGTGCAAGAGAGCCACTTTGATGAAGTTAAGACTAGGACATACTTACGGGGGATGTTCCAACTCAAGTTGTCAGACGCTGTGAAGCTTTCTGAACTGATATCTGAGCTTACGCACAGCCAAAAGAAAGAGAACCGGCATAGCTTCCCATTCACCAGCACCCCTCCCTATTGCACAGTGGAGAACGTGACACACATCTCTAGTCTTGCGCTCGATAAATTGGTCGAATTCGACAAGGAGTTTGTCTGGGGAGACAATGTGATATTCAACACCAAAAGGGAAGACTCAGAGTCGGGTTCCCACTAAAGGGCAGGTGATAGAGTCCTTTGTGTTCACCTGTTCTGTAGTGGATAGAGGATACAACCGCTATGTCCACAAGGAGCGTTACCCCCTTGGTGAACCCCCCCGGGCGGGTAGGACCCGTGTTCTGCACAAACGACCAGTACGCCTTTGTGAAGGTGTCGAACGATGACACAGTGAGAGCTGTCGTGAACATGGCCAGTATGACTCTGGTTGAATATACCGATGTGAGCAAGTGTCCCACAAAGGTCCTGCATTCAGACCAGTCTCTCTTTGTACCAATCTTCTGTAAAGAGTGCTATGGTACCACCGAGGATGACTACACTGAGGCACTGGCTAGTCTCCTTTCATGTCAGTGTGAAAAGTTCCTTGTGGGTATGTGTAGCGTATTTGGAGTGGCACAGGGTGAGGTGTACCCAAAATCTAGGAAGGAGTTCATTGTGGGCAATGACATGTCATACTCCGGAGCGTACCACCCCCAACCCGGCAAGGCTGTGTTCTTACACAAAGTCAAACGGGACATTGGTCGCGTCAAGTGTTACTGGCACGTGCACAGTAGGTCTGTTGACAAAACCTACCTGTACTGCTGTGTCGCGTGCGACGACACCGAGTACACCAACAGCATTGTAAAGCCAGAGATGAGCATGGGCTTCAGTTTAGGCACAGTGGGTGATAACAAGTGCGGACCCATGACGGAGGAGTGTAGTTTAGTCTCCGTGCCCATGAGACCGGGCTGCTTTTGCACCCTGGTGACAGGTAAGGATCTGACCCAGACAATGGTCAGGATGGGGTTTTCCACCCTTAAGGACTCGGTCCTTGACGCGGGGATCGATCTAAAGGAGAGGACTGGGGTTGTCTGTACACAGACTGAGACTCCCTCTGATGTGCCACATGAGGGCTCCGAGAAGCAGAGTATCACAGAGACTGTTACATCACTGAGGAAGGCCGTGCTTGCTCAAGCTGCAGATATGCAAGTGCTTAAGGATGTATTAGAGGCCATCAAGGTTCAGAATAGCATACTAACCCAGAGACTGAAATACCCTGACGATCCGGACACCCTGTTCACGGTGCAGGGAGCTAAGGATTTCACCATACGTACTGGGGTACAGACTAAACTATGCGCTGGTATTAAATCTACTGACGTAGACAAAAATGTAGAGGGACCAGACCCTACAGGAGATACACCAGCATCTATTCCTAAACAGGTGGTGGATACAATGCCCGTTACTCAGAATCCAATCGATAGTCTAATCCAGCTTTTGCAGCAGCAGCAGCAGCAGCAGCAGCAGCAGCCGCAGCAGCCATATCTACCTCCACAGCAACAGTCACAAGCGCCATTGCAAGCTCTACAGAGTGTCATGGAATGGGCCCCCGTAGTGCAGCAATTCGCCCAACCACCAAACCAACACATGTGGAACCATCATCAGCAACAGCAGCAGCAGCAACAGACTGGGCAAGGTGTTTACAGAGGGAAGGGTTTTTACGACCCAAGCAGTTTATGTCATTTTGACAATAAAGCAATTGCTTACGGTAGTCTGACCGACGAACAAAGAAAGACCATAGCGATGGAGTACAACAAAGAAGAAGCTGAGAGACAGGTAGCCTCACAGAAAGAGCAAGAGAAGATGCTTGAAATGATCAAGGTCAGCATAAGAGATGCCATACTGGAACAACAACGCAGCTCGGTGTCACAAGAGGCCTCTAGTAACCAGTCCAGTATGGATACATTGCAGAGTCTGGCGAGAGACACCCCGTACAAGCGTGTTCGTAAACAGACCAAGGATGAGCAGGATCCCGGTGATGTCTCGAAGTTGATGAACGAACTACGAGAACTTACAAAGCATATCTCAAAGAGCGGCAGTGGCAGCCACGGCCAGGTGGTAGGGGAATACGTGGTGAGGGACACAGACGATGGAAGCGCGTCCACTAGCTCCGCGTCCAACAGTCAACAGTCTCAGCCATCCTTACAGCAGTCCAATGTGACTGTGACAAACAAACAACAAGCTGGATATTCGGTACCCTCAAGCGGAGGCGGTTCCCTCAACACTTCAACATCTGTGGCAGATTTCATCTCGGCGGTGGTCACAAAGGTGTAAAGCTAAATCTATATGCCATTATCTTGCTTGTTATGAATCACGTGTGAGAATTGTTGTACTACACTCTTTGATTCATGTGCTTCCAATAAACTCATACAGACACACCTAGGTCTACAAGTGTTTATGTTCTTTCAAGAAGTATTCATGATAGTTTCTGTACAGAGAAGTGTTATGACAAATATGTGTCAGTAAGCAAGCCACTTATGACACGCACTCTGGTCCAGTACCACAGTCACACATGAGATAGTCCACACTCCACAGCTTATTATGGCCTCACAAAGGTCGATCTGCTTCATGCTCAATGAGCAAACTGTGACTGCGGTCCCGACGAACAAAAACGGGCCACTGCGTCTGGTGGAGGATGACTGCAACGGTGATCATGTGGTGTTATCGGAGTTGATAGGGTCTAAGGGGCACTGGAACAACCTAGCCCTGGGTAATCTCGACTTCAAACACGCACCCTCTCAACTGATCTCATCGACTGTCAAACATAGTCCTCGAGTTGGTGACGTGTGTGTCAGACTCATGCCCATTACCAGTCACCCAGAGGAATACTCTTCGGTCGTGGACCTGTACAACACATACATCGCAAAAGGAACCTCTCTACTAGCCAAGTTGTGTCTAAACAGCTACACCGGCACCGAAGAGTTGTACATCCCTGCGATTCCCATCCATACCTTTGTCTCTGAATGGAACAAATCGCTCCAACAGTTTCACGATATGATCAGGTGTGACGGTCAACCAAGTCATCAAACTATGCGTCAGCGCCGTCTGACCCTGGTTTCCAATGTGACAGAGATTGCTCTCAAGAATGTACCCATTATCAGTGACCACTTGTGGTTCGTGTTACACTCTATTGTGGCAAAGCCGTCCCTGGTCAAGCACGTTGTGCAGCTGGTGGGCTCCATCGCGTCGATGTCGGGCACTGCGTACCACACGGGTGACGTTGAAAATGTCACAACCCCTGGTAAGGATGCTTTGCACGCTGTGAAATTGTATCTGATAGCAAAGTCTGTGCCCACGACAGGGAACAGTCTCACTATCATGGGAGACGAAGCCGGTGCAACGCTAGGTCTCATCTGGGTTGCGGACGAAGAGGAACTGCACGACCACCTGAGAAACAGCAAAACCTGCTACTACGTGCATATAGGTACAGAGAGCGGGAACACCTTCAGATGCAATGGGTTTTGCAAGTGGCACTATTATAACCACATCGTTTTCGATCGAATGACTACAATCGGAAAGAGTATGGTCTCAGACTTTCAGACTACGACACTGGCCGGCAATACTGGGGACTCAGCTAGATTGTTGAATCGAGCATAGCAGTACCAGTCTACATTATGCTGTTATATGGATTTCTTAAGACAAACACGATACACTATAGACACTCCATTCTCACAGTGTGTCGCTCCCATAGCTTTATCGAAGGGATATGTTGCCCAGAAGATTTCTACCCGATCAGGACTTGATCCTATGCGCGTCTCTGAATAGGACTGTGATGACTACAAACGTTCACCCCTTGTACCTACCCCCCGTCGTGTGCTGGCTCAATCGGACCTGTGTGCAAGTGCGACATGTAAAGGGTGTTGTGTTCAACATGCTCAAGGTTATCTCAACCATGCTAATTCTTGCCACTGTCCTCGTACACTTAATCAGATTATGGAACCTGTTCACATGGGGGTTGCTGGGAACCCTGTGGTCTCTGACGGTGTGCATCACCTTGATTGGAGGTTCAATTCTGACCATCCTGAGCTCGGAGAGACGAAGCGGTCAATGTGGCACAAGTGTTATTGCGGACCCAATGTCAGGTTTATCAACCCCCCAGAAGCTCACCATGTTCATCTTGTTCTTAGCCACCTACATTTACACCGGGTTATACTACTCAATGTGCGGTGGCACTGATTTTGTTGTTTCTCAAATTACATGCTCAGAGAAACGAGGTCTGTCTCTGTTCCCAGTTCTAAAATGGACAACGTGTGTGTTTGTCTGGATTAACACGATCGGTTTCTTTAGACTAGTTAGATCCAATTGACCTCATGTCATCGTACCAAGGGACTCGGCTATATCTTCTCTTCATTTCCATCGTGTACCTGACATACGACCTGACACAGGGAGATCTCACGCCAAGGAACTCCATGTGGCTCGCCGGGTACAAGGTGATCTTCTTAGTCGCGGCTGTCACATCGGTCACATCGTACATATACCTGGAACTGAACACCTTACTAGAGAGGATCAGGCAGCTGCAGTGCTCGGCCCTATCAACCACCAGCAAAGGCGAGGTACTCGCTCTGTATAGGGAGGAGAGACTCTCTGACACTGAAAGCCTGGAGGTCCGCTATAGCAAGCGAGCTTTTGGGCATGGCAAGCAGATACCATTTAACCCACATGACCGATACAACCCGGCGCCAGTATTGTGGTGCAGTCTTTTGACCCTTTTGGTCTTCTACAACACGGTCCATCTTGCCGTAGTTCCCCTGTCGTACCTATCGCCTCTATTCTTTGGCACACCCGCCTTTGTGCTGTACTGGGGAGCCGTGAGAACGATTCAGGTGATGGTGTGTTGAACGTCTTCTGTTTTATTTCATGTTATTAAGGAAAGAGACGACCATTTACCAAAGGACATGGAATGTCACGATCTACAAAGAGCGACCATAGTCAACTCAAGGCAAAGTGAATCTGTTTCATTGGAGAAGTGTCTGGATCGGTGTATTGCTGTAATCTTATGCATACTGGTCTTAGTGAACATTGGCCTGTGGTTCCCTAGACTATGTTTCCATGCAAGCACCATAGTTGACTAACAAAAGGTAGGGTTGACATCTTGTTGCGGGATGAATTGTCTTGAGCAGGACAGCTGGTGGATGAACATTTTAAAAAAGAAGCCCGATGTGCAACAACATGACAACCTATGTGGAAATCGAAATAACAATAGCTGGTGGCTCCAGATGGGACATGTGGAGAATCCGCCCAACATCACAACCGAGTTACGATGTGATCCATGGTGGATGTCCATTGCATTTGATAAAGAAGACAGTGCTGCAGCTGCCAACTTTACAGAAGACCGCCCGGAAGACACTGCATCTACCTCTACCCCCCCCGAGCCCATGGAGGGCGGCCAGGATACCGATGGCACACATGAGAGCTCCAGAGCGACCTGTGATTCTAACAATGCGGTTTCCAGCAGACAGGAACTGTTAAACGACCCATCTGCCATGCTTGAGATTTTGTATGCTACTAAATTAAAAGATGGAAATATGTCATTGCGTCGCCATTTCAAACAGCATAACAATAGTCTGAAGGCTCTCAAAAAGGTTAGGAGAATTGGTCCCGTTGTGCATGACATGGAATATAAAGATGTTACCTAGGGGACCCATAATAGTTTGCTCATGTGATGATAGACTTTGTTTTGTTTATTTGTGAAACCAATAAAGATGAATGGGAATGGTTCATGTTCTACAGTGTCTTTATTTGTTTATCCAATATTATGGTACAAACAATATCATTTACAAATACTTACAACATAGTTAACGTACAACGGTGACACAAGATACATTGGTATTGTTTAGCATAGTAGGCGATGTCCACATGTTGTTGTTCTCCACTGATCTTCTCACATAAGCCATCTGTTCAAATTGAGCTGGGCCATGAATCTGTCACCGGTCTTGATGGTGCCGTAATTGTAACCATTGCGGGCTCGTATCACCTGTCCTCCTGCAAAGCCCTGCACACTCTCCACAATGTTCATGACATGGAATATAAAGATGTTACCTAGGGGACCCATAATAGTTTGCTCATGTGATGATAGACTTTGTTTTGTTTATTTGTGAAACCAATAAAGATGAATGGGAATGGTTCATGTTCTACAGTGTCTTTATTTGTTTATCCAATATTATGGTACAAACAATATCATTTACAAATACTTACAACATAGTTAACGTACAACGGTGACACAAGATACATTGGTATTGTTTAGCATAGTAGGCGATGTCCACATGTTGTTGTTCTCCACTGATCTTCTCACATAAGCCATCTGTTCAAATTGAGCTGGGCCATGAATCTGTCACCGGTCTTGATGGTGCCGTAATTGTAACCATTGCGGGCTCGTATCACCTGTCCTCCTGCAAAGCCCTGCACACTCTCCACAATGTTCATGACATGCATGACCACAGTCTTCAGAAACCTTTTGACTTCGGTGTTATGCACAATCCCGTTGATGGTCAAGGCGTCAAAGTCTTCATTGACAGCCTGAGCTGCACTATATCTGAGTGCATCACTAACAGTGTGATAATCAGCACCGTTGGCCACCAGCGTCATCATTGAGAGTATGCTCTGAGGTGTGTAAGGTGAAATCAGTTGAAACACATCGAAGCCATGTTCTTGAGTAATAGCCTGTATCACCTCCTCCACAGGGTCTCCACCGAACTCACAATTCACTCTTCTAGTTGCCAGGAGTCCTCCCCAGATGCCCTTGTTAACGGACATGTCGTAACCCAGGTCTAGGTCCACATCCAGTTGAGCATCCGTGTCCTGTCTGTTGGGAAGCTGCACCGTGAAGCGGTCTCCTTGCTTCAGGGATTCGTGTCCCGTGTTGATCAGCTCCACTTCATACAGGTGTGGCGTGTTCAGGAACGGTCTATTTGCAATGGAGCTGCTCGTGCTGCAGACAGCCACTTCTTTTAGGTTCCGTATGAAGCTCGCGCTCAGCCCGTGTAGGGTAGGCACGTATGAATCTGCATCCTTGACAAAGTGGAACAGGCCACCGGGTAGGTAGTTCTTAGCTGACTCGTATTTGTAGCACCCATAAGGGACGTCAGTGGTACTAGCTCGACGCTCGCTCAAATTGTGTGTGTATGTACGAATCGGTAGGTGTACTCTGGTGGAAGACATAGCTGATGTCTGATTAGAGGCAGAGGTTCGCTACAATGTGGCAGTCGATGCGCTAGTACAGTGAACTGTCTCCCAGTCAGCTCTGGAATAGAAACCTGTCTGCTTGAGATGAATCTGGACAGGTTGGGTAGTAGGGTATGTTGGGCTGCTTGAGGACAAGTGCCGCGGCGGTGAGTAGTTCCACGATAATTGGGGCTTCTTCGCTTGTCAGCCTGAGCAATCTCAGCGTGAGCGTGTTAAGATTTGCGTCCGAAAGCACACCGAACGTCCGTGAAAACCAAGGGCACCACCTTAGAATGATGTACGAATTGAGATCGTCTTGTGCACCGGCACGGGGTGGTGTGAGACTGTCGTCTGGATCACTAGTAGACCTTTGCTTAGTGATCATGAGCTGCAACTGGTTAGGCTTCTTCTCATACTCTTTGGTGAGTTCCCTCAGAGATTTGGATGAGGTGAGGAATATCAACTCCTCCAGTGTAAGCTCATGCCACGTTGCAGCACCCGAGCTCATCGTCTTGCCTTTGATAGTTTTTCATGTGTGTGGTTCTAGGGTGACGGTGTCAGCTCAAATGACTCCTGCTGACTGACATTGTTACTGTGTAAAGGTACATATTAGATAGGCGGGTCAAGATGAATAGTTCATCTCCACCCTCTTGCGATAGGCCACCAATGTCTCATTGTAAAAGTCAACCGTGCCAATGTTCTCTGCAAAGTTGCAGTTTGTCATTCGTAGATTCTCTCTCTTCAGCACCCTCGTGAGCACAACGTACACCGAGGGCTTTATCGGTGACATCGAGAAATGCCTGGGAGGGTGGTAGAGCACTTGCCCGTGCACGGTACAGCCTTGGCAGTCATACGTGTTCATCGCCAACAGACAAGCTAGAGGATGTGTGGTCACTGTCCAGTTCATATAGCACCAATTTGAAGGAGCAACGTTGTACAGGGCTCCGGTCTGAACCCCTTTTACGTAGAACTCGTTGAACTGCCCCTCTGGCTTGAAATGAATGCCTTGTACCACACCTTCCGTGTCTACCATGGAAGAGGGTTGTTGACAAATCTTATTTCGCTTGCCCAGCAAGGGAAATGAGGATGGTAGCATGTCTTTGTTTGCAATCTTTATACCGTTAAGGTCCATGTGCCAGATCATGCGCACCTTACACCCTACCCAGAGCCTGTCCACTCTGAGATAATCCCTTTGCGTGGGGCAGATCCCTTGACGATATTTGGGCGTAGAGAAAAGCTTGGGTAGCATCTGAGCAGCCTCCTTCAGCACTTCGTACCAAGCCTTTGGCCCTCTGTGGGAGGGAGCGCGACGAGTGACACTGAGGTACTTTTCCCCAATATGGACCTGTGTGTTGTTCACCTTGTTCATGTACCCAGCAGTGTATGTATTCTGCTGTTTGTCCTGGTGGAAGATGCGCAGATTATCTGGTTCATACTCTGGGTCCATAACCTGGTGCTCGTGGACAGACACCTGGCTCCTGAAAATGCGCTGAGACTCTTTCGTGACCATGTTGAACTGAAGGTATGTCAAGGCCTCCGCGTAGCCCGGGTCTTTGAACTGTCGCCTGTTGACAAATAGTGGAGTTGAAGAAGAAAGGAGGCCTTCAAAGCTCCCGGTTTGCCAAATGCGTGGATGAGATCCCACAGGCTGCAATTGTGACACGCTGCCCGAGAAGATTATAAGGGGACCCTTACCGGGTCCGTATAAAAGAGTCAGGCAGTACAACATCTTGTCGAGCAGCGTCGCAGTAAACAGTCCGTACTCATCTACGATCAACACGTTAGCCCCCAGGAATGGCGGTGCGTATGCCAGGGGAGCCGGGTCCGTGGCTTTCTTTGGAACTCGCAACCGTTCGACCATTGCGCTGCATACCGCACACGAAGCCGCTTGTAGCTGCCTACAGGAGTGTCGTCTGATACCCTCACTTCGCTCAGGGGACAGCTCAGACTGGGTCAGCTTATGGAGACTAGAAACCACATTGAAGTGTATCCTGTGGTACTCTCGCGAAAATTCATCAAGTGAAAGCTTGTCATCCAACAGTTCCTTTTTGATACCCATCATCCTGTGGAATGTGTATACGTGGTCCAGCGAGCACGATCTCAGTAGTTCACCCGCTGCCTTGTTGGTCATGGCGCTCACAACCACGCTGATGTTCATGCTCTTTAGCTTCCTTTGCAGCAGTGATATAGCGTACGACTTGCCACTGCCAGCATCTCCACTCAGCAGAGCTAGTTTCATACTCTCACCTCGTAACATGTGCAGTTTCACCATTTCTCTCACCCATTGTTCCTGGCAGTATCTAGACATTGCCAACATTGCTGTAGTTTTCCGGTCCTCCTCTTCAAGACACAGCTTCTTGCTCTCGGACTCTCCCGCCGTTAGTTCATGATACCGTTGGACGGCGGGCCCTGTCATGTCCATGTGGTTAGATGTATCCCTCTTATTCATCTCCCTACTAGTCTCTTCTTTGTACAGCACTACAGACTAGGTAGATTGTTCACCCAAGGTGACTCAAACAGCACCCGCTTTTCAAGGCATCCTGGTACTACACTACACGTCTCCGCCTTAAAAGGGACGTGTCCCTGGTTAGTCTGACGGACAGATGACCTCCCCTCTTTACCGTGACCCTCCAAGCCTCTACGTTTCATGAATGTAGAAAGTGACCGCTCCAACCCAACAGGGTCTTCATGAGAGACCCTTTCCATGTTAACTCTTGCCGATGCACTGCCGATGTGAGGGGGAGCTTCAATCCCCTCCAGTACAGAGCGCAAGACTATGTTCCTGACCGAGGGGGCGTCGTCATAAGATTTGCTCCGATCTACACCCAAGCCGGCGGTGAGAGGCATGTACACGACACCTTGTGCCTTCCGCACTCTATGGGCTCTGTCGCGTACACCTGTGAACCTCTCGTAGGCCCTTGATATTGTATCTCTGAACAGTGTCACATACGAGCTGTACATGGTCTTGCTGGTGGACAAAGCAGCGGCTGTCACCCCTCCCCTCCCTGTGCTGTTAAGCACATTCATGAGCCCTGCTAAAACTTCGATCAGTGGCGCATGTGCACCGTACTCGAACAACAGCCACGCAAAGTCTTCGGTGTCTACCCTGTCAGTGGATTTGTATTTGTTACAGTGCATGTGCGCACTGCAAAAACCAAAGTGTTTAGCGTACCACTCTGGTTCCATTTGAGAAAACATGATGTTGGTATTCTCTAACAACACGCTGAATCCCCTCGCCGGTTTATCACCGACCCTCATCTCAAACAGCTTCTGTAACACGCCCACGGGGGTGACAGATTGACCAGGCTTGAACATGTGGTCATCTGGGATCGAGACCGCCAGGAAATGTCTCCCCACCCAGTCTAAGTGAGGGTGTGAGTCTTCAATCCTGATGTGTGCTTCATGGGCTGCATGCTTGGGTGCCTCCACGCTGGTAATCTGGCTCTCTGACAACTTGATTCTCAAGGCTTCTTGCTCTTCGCAGGCCTCCTGGAGAGCACGTTTTGTGTCCTCAAGGTCCCTTTTACACAACTCGAGGTCATGTAGCGTATGCATGTGGGCATCGCCCAAGTGTTTGATGTCAGCTATGTTCGATGTATTGCCTACCATAGCCACATATCCCCCTCCAGCTGCCAATGATGATGCCTGTTCTTCGTCCCATTGCACACATTTTGCACTCAACACCGTTCTCTCTCGGAGATCCTCAATTCTCTGTTCACGCTCCACATCCAGTGTCTTTGTGAGTTCCAAGACTTCACGTTTCAAATTCGTTATCATCTTAATGTGAGAGGGGTCGTAGCACTGACCCGACGAGTCATCTCTGGTTCTCTTCCTACAAAGAGAGGACCTAGTACGAGTGGAAGACATTACAAGGTTCTTCAGGATGTGTAAAACAAAAGAATGTAAACCCTGTACACAAAGTAAACCTACCTTTATTGGTTTCATAAACATCACATGGTTACACAGGGATTCAGTGTCCGGAAAGTACAGGCCACATCTATATCCACATCTATATATATATATATAAATATATATATTGTTTTCCCCACATGACTGTCATGTGACCCAAGGACAACTCAAGGGTTAAACTGAGCTCAAAGTATTTTCTATCACTGTTAGGTCAAGGGGAATGGTTTTACTCAAAACTCAGCGAAGGTTGGCTATACAACAGTTGTCCATCTGTGGTAGAGACGTGTAGCATCTTTGATAATCAGAAGAGCAAGAGACATGACCATGAAGCTCATCCTGCTACTCGTTTGTATCTCAACATGTAGAGTCTCGGTCGTGGAAAGGACCTACAATGCCAGGTGCCCTAGCGGTACAAACGTAACGGTGAATGCTTCGGCTATAGGACTGATGTCCACATACAAGGATTACAAGGATCTTCTTGTATGTACTGCGTGTCTTGTGATGGACTGTAAAGAAACAAGACTCTTCAAAGGGGACAGTAAGAGAAATGACGGTGACAGAGTCAACATAGGTCCTAGTGATCCACCTCTGGATACCACAAATCGAACCATTGACAATGTTACAGACCATGCTCACATCTACCATGAAAAGGAGATACAAGCATACATGGAGCACTACATATCACAGAGCAGGGAAAGGGCTAAGAAATTCTTGATGGTTTAACATGGGAGGGAAACCCTACTTGTATCACATCTATCAACATATGTCTTTTGTCTATGTACCAAACCAATGGTATAATGTGTATCTGTATTAAAACATTAAAATAAAAACCAAACGCAATGTACAGTGGCCTCTTGCAAGGTGTGTGTGTGTGTAGGTGTGTGTGTGTGTAGGAGTGTGTGTAGGTGTGTGTGTAGGTGTGTGTGTAGGTGTGTGTGTAGGTGTGTGTGTAGGTGTGTGTAGTTTGTGCTAAAGACTTACAAGAACACACATTATAACCACAATATATTTCAGAAGATGTGAATTTTATTTTATGTCATTCGGCACACAGTATACGTCGTTTGCAGTGTCGTCACAGTCAAATCGGACTATGCCATCACACACAGAGAACCCATACTCGGGCCCGGGCCTTGGTCTCTTGAGGTTCCACAGTTCACAGACGTATTTCATGGTCTTGAACATCAACACGCAATTCACTTGAGTCCAGTACTTTGACCGGGTCTGTGCAGGGATCTTCGTGAAACCGGCCAGTATCATACCCATATCAGAATATTCTTTGTCCCCAGGGGACCTGGCTCCCCACAGTAGACCCTCCAGATTTTTGCACCACGAGGCAAATGACTTGGAGTTGTTTACAGCTCCAATCATCAACCTTTTCATTCCCAAGCCCATGGGCACTTTGTTATAATCGGTCCCGCAGAGCACCATGAAAAACACCTTTTTCATTCTCTCTGTTGCATCTTGGATCACTTCATCTTTTATGCGTATGAAAAAGTGTTTCCCTGCTCGGTTCAACCGCAAAAAGCGGCCGTAACTGCCCCTCGGTACCGTACCGCGCATGTAAGCTCCACTCAATCGCTTGATACTGGTCATGACCCTTTTCTGTTCCTTACTGGGGTCCACTATAATACCCAACTCGTCCAGGTCAAGCTCAGGGACTTCCTGCTCCTCCAGACACGAGATCTTTCTCTTCTCACCTGCACATGTGGGATTGCCCGACTTTGATCCCCCCTGTGGACTTTCGTCATACCCCGGGAATAACGTTTCGAAGATGTAACGCACCGCGTTTTTACTTGAACAGTCGTTGACTCCGAGCTCTAGCTCATGCAAAAACTTGGCGTCTGACTTCAGAAACCTAGACAGGAAGACACCATAGAGAGACCCCCTGATCCCGCCCTTGTACAGGTACCTAGCTACGTCCTCCTTGTTGATCTTGCCGTACTCATCGAGAACGGCCTCGAATGTGTTATGCTGCGTTTGAGTCCATGGTAGCAGGCATTCTTCATCTGTCGGGTCGATGTCACATAGCACTCGAAACCTACCCTCACTTGAAGCCATCTCCCCAAATGGTGGCTTGACATTGTGGTTATCAGGGATGCCAAACAGCAGCTCCCCGAAGGAAGACATGTGCATGTCTCGATCCTGATGGTAGCTCTTGTTGTCAATCCTCACCGTAAGGCCTTTTCGGCCGCAAGCTGTTGACACAGCAACCACATCGGAGTCTCCGGTGCACAATGTCACACTACCTTTCAGAACATTGGCCAATTCCACGAGCAGCATGTCGGCCTCGGTGCTTGTACAGGATAGACACGCTTTGCACAGTAAAGACGCTTCTATGGTCTCGGGGTCCGCGAACGTCACAACGAAGACGCCTTCAAGTCCATCAGGTCTGGCTATCGAGCCCTCGGTGTAACTGGGATCTACCTCAGACAGCTCATACTTGGAGGGATCCACACTGCGGTATTCCAGGTACTTCTGGTGCAATGATACCATGTTGTCCACTGAGGTTCCTTCAAGGAGCTTGTCTTTGGAGAAGTCTTCCTTTGCACCGGTCACTAGAAACAGCTTGTTTTTCATACCCATGTCTGCCAACAGTTTCATCATGGTGTATTCTATGGCGTACAGATTCCGTTTACAGAACTCTATGTGAGGTACAAGGGGGCGGTTTGATCTGATGTCTCTCACAGCTGGCTTCTGAGCCCCACACTCGTCCTTTACAAGCACCACACACTGGCTGCCTGCATTCTCTGAAATGTAGACACCTGCAAGGGTTCTAGCCATGTTCACTATGGATGAGGGTGAATCCCCGTCAATGAAGTCCGTTTCCTTGACTTTGTGAATTACCATGAGATGGTCTATCAGAGTCCAATCCTGTCCCTGGGGCTCGTCCACCAATTCGAACGGAGCCAGGTGAGGGTTTGCGAGCATTGCGTGGATAGCCTTGTGTTTCAGCCCCATGTCAGTCAAAGGTGTTATCCGATAAACCAAGAGGTCAATGGTGTAGTATACTGCACACTGACAGTCTAAGCGTGCTGTATCTGGCAACTGATGACCAAATGTGGGAGTTTAGGGCAGCATGGGATATATATACACATGTATATATATATATATATATATATATATATATATATATATATATATATATATATAATATTCTGGATTGATTTCTGAGTCCAGGTTGGACTTGTGCGTCCTGGTGGGTTTGTGAGCCCTCGTTTTATTTGTGAGCCCTGGTTGGTCTATAAGTGGAGAGATATGAGCCCTGTTTAAATGCCTAACCGCCAACCTGTCCCACTGGGCATAAGGAAGCTGCATGTATGTTTATTCCTCAATCGTCGGTACGAGCATTGTCCTTTTGGGTCATTTCAACATGAAGGACATCATCAAACTCTCTGAACATCAACCTTCCTACGGTCTTCATGGTCTTCACTTTTTCCTGGTTGAAAAGTATGTTCCTGTAACACAAGTCGGTACGTTCAAACCAGGTTCTTCTTGTCATTTTGGCCAGCTGAGTCTCCACTCTCATGTTCACACACATAGGAGCCAGACAGTTAAGCACCTGGGAACAGAAACAGTTCAGCCACGGGAACTTCGTGCGTACACGCTTAGAAATCGTGGGCCTTAAACAATTCCTTATGGTAACCTGGTTGGTCCCTGGTCTGACTATCACCAGGTAAGCGGCAGAGCGCTCTGCCATGCTAGGGTACGTGAGCGAGAACATCAACCAGGTCAGCCACAGCTGCATGTTGTATCGCCACAATGTTCCCCGGTCCAGAATGTCATTGTTCCTGGTCTTGATCTCCAGTAGCGCTATGTTGTCATTTACGGCATCATGGGCCACTAGGTCGACCTCGGTGTAGAAGCCCCACGTGTCGTGGATGGACGTGCAACCTCTGGAACAGTCATTGTGGTATGTATAGCGACCGGTAATGCTGAACCTATCGGGTGTTGGGATACCGGCCACCTTAAGGCCTGCACAAATGGGAGATAGGCGAAGTGCTTTGAGTTGCGTGAGAATGAGGCGAGACACGGGACCTACGTCACGCATTGTCTTCTTTCCATTGAACACGTCCTTGCACTGTGTGTCTACCGCAATGCCTATATTGGTGGACATACGGTTCCTGTCCCACAGGCGTCTGCAAGCTTCTGGGGTCAGGGCCTTGCACCAGAACAGTTGCAGCAGTGCTTCCTTGAATGTCGCCCCCTTGGATATTGTTGCATTCAGGTGTCCTATGTACTCAGGAACCCACTCAAGCGAGCTCTCTGGATTGGCGTTCAGGTCCTTGACAACCCTCCTGAACAGATCCATACTTATCATGTTGTGACCGTATGAGCGCTTCTTGTAACACGTGATAGAGCTTAAGGTTTTGGTGATACCCTGAACCTTGTACCAACGGTGATCGACCATAGACTTCGCACACATCACACCGCCTGACCCTCGGAACATGATCACGGGGTCTTGGAGCTTCATTGTATTAAAAGTTGTACGATTTTTAGGTTGTTGTAATAACCAGAGGTAGCCCTTTGGTAGATATAAAAGGTAAGACTACAGAACGTAGTACTCATAGTACCTTAGTATCGTAAAGTGAATACATAAGGACGGGTAATACACCTGGTTCTTCTCGCCCACTACGTGAGATATGAATCGCAAGAAAGTAAACCTGGGGGGCCTGGAGTCTCTGATATCAACGAGCAAGGATCTGTTCAACAACAGAATGTCTGCCATGCCTAACAGCGCCCTCCTGAGCGCAGTCCGTTTCAAGGGCAAGCTGGGGGCGGCTATCGCTGTCATCACCTCTCTCATAGTGGGATTTCTGACCATCCCCAACAACATTCTGTACTTTATCGACAACCAGCACGGGGTTATGAGCACCAGTAGGCTGGACACTCACTTTGTGGCATCACATGCCAACGGTAGACCCGACTATGAGTACGCGTACATCCACGCCGGGATCGCCCTCATCACGCTCGGATGCCTGGCGATGGTTGTGAGCATAGTTCTCAGTTACTTCGCTGCCAAGAGTAAACAGAAGATGGACGACTCTGATTGTTCCTACAGGGGTCAGGAATCCAGCAAGAGCACCAGGACTGTGCTTGTGTGCCTCATCATGATGAATATCGAACTGTTCATGGCCGTCATCGCAGGCTGCATGGAGTTGCTGTACCGACCTCTGATCAGCGATGCGCGGAGGTTGCATAACATGGAATGTGCTATTGCTGTGTTCAACATCATAATCTACATGATGTATGTGGTGACCATGGTGCTTACTTCAACTGTCCTAAGGGAGAAACGTGAAAGGATTCCGGTTGATGTTCAGAGAGATATCCCTGATGTTGTGACCTCCTCACCTCGAGACTACGTGAGCAGAAGCAACAACACTTATTCACAATCCAGCTACATGTAGGGACTCTATATTAGTCTCTCTGATGTCTCAGTGTTTGTGTGATTTTGCTACTGGTCTGTTGTCACAGCGATGTGTGCGCTGGGTGTATTTGCGAGTCATGTGAATAAATAACAAACGCTAGATTTCCTCAGAGTGCACTCTCTCTTTATTGACACACACTCAACACACAAAGACATCAAGATTAACAAGAAGGGGAGTAACATTCATGTTTGTTAGGTTCACAGGAAAGTGTAGCACAGTTCTGTGGTCAACGACACATGGGTGCTGCACTCCACGCCTTTACTACAACCAGCGATGTTATGTAGGAACATGCAGCACTAACTGAGCCAATTTGTTTTGGTATGAAAACCTTTTAGCGGAGACAGACTAAATCCACCCGTGTACAATTGTGAAAATGCATATAGTTCCAAATCAATGATATCCATGACACACAGGCACACGCAAACAGCCCCTAAGGTACTAATCGAGAGTTCAAATACCACAGACAATGCCTTACAATATCAAGAGTGATACCCATAGTGCGAACTCAGAGAGACAGCTTTCGGGGGTAAATGAGGATCGCAATCTGTCTCACAAGCTTTCAACAGAGATATTGCGCAACTCCACCGATACCCAATGTGATACCTTGCGCAGCATCCTTAAGGAGCGCTCGACCCACAGGACTCGTCAACAGCACCAACATAGCAGGATAGAGGGTGATAATCCAGATGAGGGGGATGTGATTAAGGAAAGGAGCGCACATAAGAAAAGGAAAGGAGAAAAAAAAAGCAAAAAGAACATGAGAAAACAACTTCATCGTGTACATTTCAGTGACCCCATAGACAAGACGGAATACGTATCCATGTCCGAAGACTCCAAGGAGGCACGCATGTCCTATTGGATTCAGGTCGCGGTCGATGCGGAAAGGTACCGACGTAGGATACTCCAGTTAGAGCCCTTAATATCTCCGTGCCTAGACGAGGCACATCGTGAGCGCATGAGGGACTATATACATATATAAAATCGGGAAGCTGTAGAAAGTGGGTCGCTGAAAAGCTCCTACCATCACATCGCCTATGTACGAATAGCTTCCTTCTGCAAACCGTCTCATGGTGTAGGACACCGACTCATATTCAAGAGAAAAAAAAAGTTAAGCTGGGAAATTATCACAGCCCCAGCCAACGTGGACCTCTCATCCGTTGTAAAACCTTACCATCTACCCCAGGACACCCCCACAGCAAAATGGCTAACACAATCACACAGTGGTACAACTGCCTTCTCTTAAGGAAGAGGACCCTGACAGATCATGAGAAGATGACCCTCGACCGTGTCAACGTGAAATCGGTGGTCCACAACCAATGTGACGTACTGATTGGACCCAAGGATTCACATTTCACCAGACCCATGTACGTAGAGTTGACGAACTACCACCATCTCGATGCCCTGTTAGCCTTGATTGCATGCTACATTGACCCAACAGTCAATAGCTTGTACGACTATCCCGTAAGACATGTGCAATTGACAACAGCTCAGCGAGGTGTCAATGCATCATCTGTTGATGACAGCGAAGAGAATACGACATTACTGAAAGAAGAGAAGATTCAAGAGATTAGCGGAGCAACGTCCCTGTAGTGAGGTGTTAATGTTTTTCAAACTATGTTGTTATTACTCTCATGTTTGTTAGACCTCTGTAAACTAAATGTGTTACTGTCAACTGCACCTTTTGCAAATTAAAGTCACCATCAAAAGAAGCGTATTTCTCGCATCAAGTGGTTATGTAGATCAATATTGCTGTTGTTGTTGTAGTAGCTGTTATGTGTACCAACTGTGTAACAAAGTAATGCATAATATAATAAACACACAGGTTAAAAAAAACTGTATTACACATGCTTTATTTTGTCAACACAGGACACAATGTAAAATTTGTCTTCACTGTGGCCTAAATATCTAAAAATATCAGCTGGGGCCATAACACATGTACTTTATTCAGTCAACACAGTCAACCCAATTAAGCCATGCCTTTAACAGATGAACTGAACACAAAGTCTGCTCTTTCAGATAACATTGAAACATTTCGTGTCTGGTTTCATTCTGACAATCGGTTAACTTAAAAATACAAGGAACAGCCAATTTGTCAGAAAAAAAGCCATGAGGTGTACAGCATAGGTTGCAGAAGTCCCGTATTATCAAGGTATCATGCATCTTGTCTGTAGAGCCCCGTAAGATCCAAGCAAAACACTTTCTGAGGTAGACCAAAGTCTCTGAAGACCGTGGGTCTTCGGACAGACGATCTGACCACCAGTTACATCGGCCACAAGGACCGCAACGGCCAAGCCTGTGGCTAACATGAATCCCCTGGAGACCGTTCGCAGGACATGGGTCATCTGTCGTCCTCTGGTAGGCAGTAAGCAGGCGAGGCAGTATTTTGTCTCTATAGTAGAACAAGCGTTCACCCACAGTGACCAGACCTCGATCATTACAGATGCATTCGTAACGTGTGTTCAGAGACTCAGTCATGGGATCCAGCATGTGACAGGGTATCCATCCGGAACCTTCCCGAGAGATCTTTTGCTCATGCCTGTCGTTAGTGATTGTTAAATGTGATATTCTGGAATCGTGATAAAATATCCGTAGAACCCCGGTTCCTGCAGTGCGGACAACCCAACGTGTGAACTGTCCCAGTTGGTGGTCATAGCCCAAGGGACTGGCTGGAGAAGACTCAAATTTCAGTGAGGTCTCTATGTGAAAGCTCCCGTCGTGTTCGGTAGGAACACAGTTCACCACACATTTGGTGATGTAGGATACATTCTCACATATTCCTTTTAAAACATCAGCAGCCAGGTTTCCATTGCACATAGGGAAGGTTCCACCACATAGGGAAGACTGTAGGACACACAACACACTGTTCTTTGGCGTCTTACATCCATTTGCAGAAAATGTGATGTGAAGCGAAAAAGTCAGAGACACATTCCTAGATTCCGAACATAGCAATTGACCGTGCGCGGTGGGCCGATTGTACATGGCAACGGGTTTCAAAGCATCATACCCAGTAATGCTGGTCACACATTGAACTGGGACAGACTTCTGCTCTTCTTTGTCTTCTTCTGAAGATGGAACATTGTGCTCAGGGTTGTGGTCCTCTCCATATTCTTCTTCTGACACATTCTCTCCAGAGTCAGAGTACTCTAACTGGACATTTAAATACATCTCATCTAGAATCAGTAATCTTAGGCCAATGACTGTTGACTGTCAAAGATCACCTTTATATGTTAGGGCCCCGCATTTACCATTGGATGTTTGATGTCTGCTAGTCAGTTGACCGTTTCACCGTTGGACATTTTGTTCTCTGTCAGATGTTTTGATGCTTGGTCCAAGGTTAACCCGTTTGAGAGTCCTATAGAGTATAAAAGCAACTGCAATTGCCACGTCCATACAGTTTGACCAAACGTTTGACCCTCTGCAAGTCTGATGCGGCTTAAGCTCTATCTACCCCAGAGCTTCTTTCAAGTTTAGAGATGGGTCTATACACAGCGTCAGGCTCTGCAGTAGCACTGACTGTGTTTCTAGTCCTAGTGTCTACTGGACTAGCCCAACATCGTGATGTGTTATACTTCACCACGTGGGTAGGCAACGGGGAGAATCTGATGCCACACATCAACGCTATCAAGGAACACGCAAACTTCTTCCATAAAAACAGACTGGTGTTGGACACTGGTACGATGGCACACTTGAAAACAATGGGCATTGTGGAAGACAGTGGAGTTGTCATGGAACTGGATACAGATGTGTTCACTAAAGCTAAAGCGAGGATGACAACGGTGAAGGATCCCAGAATGGCCAAAGGACTAGAATCGTTGTACGACAATCTACAGGGTGCATATGAGGAATTGAGAGGGAAAAAGTTTTACGCCTCGGCCTCAGATATCCTGCGCTATGTCGCTTTCACGGCATACTCTGATCAAGCCGATGAGTTGGTGTATCATGACGCGGATGTTCGTTTTAAACCCTTAGACCAGGATCGTCAGACGAACCTGGGCTCTGGTGCAGACATGAAAGTGGTCATGATAGCCTCGACCAAGCGTAAAGATGAGTCCCTTGCCAATCAGCTGTCCTTTGTGGAACCGAGTTACTTCTATGAACTCTCAACCTACCAGTACCCAGAATACACCCAGTTCAACTCAGATTTGATTTTCATGCGCAAAGCCGCTGCAACAAAGTCTGCAGCCGCAATCGGAGCGATGCAGTTGAGGACTGTAGCTGTAAGCCAAAGAGCGATAGTTGAAAAGATCCTGGGGAATGAAAGAACTACAATGACCTTACACGATGCAATTAGGACAACGCATCCTAAAGAGACTAGGTTTGTGATACCTCCCGAAACGTCTATGTTGCTCCACAGAAAAAGTGTCCCCTTGAGGCCTGAGTACACTCTGGAGAATCTGAAAGGTGCCTATGTGAGCGCTGTAGGCCTGAACCCTTTGGATGTTCTACTCAGCAAGGAGATGGAGGCTAAGTACACAGCCAGCGGTCCACATTCGCCCTTCATAGAGATAGGTGGTGAGACATTCCTTAGACATGAAATATGTGTTTTTCTTCGTACACTTCTAATTAAAGGAGATACGGAGACCATAAAGTCGTTCCTGTCTGAATCTGCGCTTAGCCCTGCCGATGTTGGGGCTGTGTCTCGACAAGATGCTCAAAATTGGTATGGTGAGTCCAAGCTTGATTATCCAGATGTGCCGGTGTACACTCTGGAAGAAGAAGCGACCATCACAGTCTCTGACGCGTCCCTCCTATCATACCTGGAACGCTCAAGACCCTCCAGTCCCGAAATGCTTGAGGTCGACACGCCTGTCGACGTGTCCCCTGACGCTCACGACCCTGCCCCTGCTCCTGACGCTCACGGCCCTGTCTCTGATGCTCATGGCCCTGTCCCTGATGCTCACGTTCCTGCCCCTGACGCTCACGGCCCTGCCCCTGACGCTCACGGCCCTGCCCCTGACGCTCACGGTTCTGCTCCTGACGCTCACGGTTCTGCTCCTGGCGCTCACGGTCCTGCTCCTGACGCTCACGGTCCTGCTCCTGACGCTCACGGTCCTGCCTTTGATGTGGACTTGTCTGCTGCACACGAGGTAACCGTGGACATGAGTACGCTCACATTCCGTTCCAACAGAGAGCCTCTCGTTGTCAACACGGAGACAGAACCCCGTGCTTTCGAGAAAGGTATAGGAGCTTGCGGACGCCACAGCAAGCGTAGACGTAGGGCTGCGTCACGCTGTTCCCTGTACGACGAAGAGAACTTCTCTACCACGCGCGAGGGTGAGTTCTTGTTCAAAGAAAAGTGGCCTGTGAAATTTATTAGAGAGGACGGGTCTCTGAGGATGATAGTGGAATCCACTGTCAATGCCAAGAATGTCATCACACGAGTCGTTTCCAAGATTCCAACGGCTCTGATTGAGGCTCTCGTACAGAAGCGAAGGGTAATTGTGGCAGCGGCTCGCACCCAGTTGGAGGAAATGATGAACAACCCCGAAGTGGAAGTCGCCATGAAGGCCATGATGTCCGAAGCTCACAGTGTCATCATCCCCAGTAATCACGGTCGATCGGTGAAACGTATGGGCTCTGCGTACGCCCGCGCGGTCACAAGTGGTCCTAAGTCGCAACTAGCCATCAAAACGTGGGTTCTTGGATCGCGAGCCTACGGCGTTTTCACTAACATCGGTGCCCTGGTGTACGGAGACCCCCTGGTTAAGACCTTTGCTGCCTTGGATCTTAGTCAAACTGTGAACGGATTCATGGCTCACAAATTGGCTCAATATGCAAAGACCAAGGCATTAGCCGAGACATTGGAGCTGTTGGCTAACAATCCCGTTGTGAACATGGCCGGTGCAGCAGCTAACATTTTCTTCTTTGCTCAGAACATCCGTAATGTCGCAGAGGGGCACCACAGTCCTAGCGATTACTACTGGTTGACAAGATCCTCAATGCAGATGTTGACTCTGGTGTTTGACAGTCTGAACCCTGCAATGTTACCTATGGTCTCTGTGGATGTCTTGGTGACCCTGGTAACACAGGGTGAATACGCGACACACATGGTGCGTTCAGCCGCTAACAAACTACCTCTTAATATGAAGGATATGTGGACATTGGGAGCGACAAGTTTCTTCGGGTCTCGGTCGTGGTCTGACTACTATGAGAAAGTAGCAGACTTGGAACGTGTCAATAGTGGACTTGCAAACTGTATGGTTCAAGCCTTGCGCACGGTTAAAGTGGTAGTCGGCTTCCCTGTTTCTACAGTGATCAACGAGTGGTACAATGGGTATGGAAAGCAGTGTGTAGAGAGATCAGAAGAAGTATGGCCAGCGATATTCGACAGGAAAAACGACCCGTCTCCAATAAACTTTTCGATGGAGCACAGTATTTCTCTGAAAGAGGTCTACATCGGGAACATTGAGACTCAGCAGCTGTGTTACCAATTGGCTCAAACAAACTGCCTCCATCCCAACCGAGCCTGGTTCCAAAAGTTTATGGAGTCTGTGGCATTAAGCTCTGCCGCATTGCCAACCAATGAAGAATGTGTCTTTTATGATCAAAGCATACCCAACGCCACCGACCCATGTGGTACCATGGATTTATTTATACATGATGCGGTTGAGAGAAAGAGGTTCGTACCAATAATCACAGAGTTCGGTGATCCGCTTATGGAACCTCAACTTAGGACTTTGACTGTTAAGGTGAACAAAGCCAAGATGAGTTCACGACCTAAGGGATGGATGAAGGAATCTCGTAAGTGTTCCAAATTCATAAAGGTCAAGAATAAACGCCCATACTTCCTCACAACCAGAGCACCGGATGTTAACATCTTCAAGGCATCAAACTGCAGTTGCCTGAGACAGTGTATAACTCGCAGGTATATTGGCACAGACAAAGGGGAGGTCGTTGAACCCTACGTGTTTAGGAAAGAGGATTCGACAAGCCAGGACTTCGTACTGTACGTGAACGCTCCTACTGTGAAGGCATCCAAATTTAAAGACTTACAATCGCAGGATGTAAGTCTATATCGTAATGTGTTGGTGGCCAAGACTGACATGCCTGCCATTATTATAGTGGACGGCAAAGGTTTTTATAAAGGTGCAACAAACTGTAGCAATATTTTCATCGTGTCCGAACACACACATGCTATAACAATTGGCGGCTCGGGTGTCGATACTGTGATCATCGGCAACTCTGAGAAGAACATGTGGATACATATGACGCAAGATGACAAGAAAAATAAGATCAAGGGGCACGATATTGCACTGCAACCCGTATCCATAGAGAGTATCAAGGCAACCCAATCCTCTGTCAATGCAGTGTTGGAGAAAAGAATGGACCTGCACCTAGGTGCCAATTCCCGTGTGGTCATGGCGAATGGGAGCCAGTTTAGCACATTGGAACTGGGTTCCAATTCTACTGTTATAGTGAACGATCAAATGACGGTATCTATGTTGGTAGCACATAACACCACGGGCGTGGTGGTGAGCCCTAGTGATCATGTGGACATGGACGAGATCACCTTGGTCTTACGACCAGAGTCTAGGTTGGTGCCTCAACCAGAGTATGTGAAGCGTGCATGCTCGGCGACGGAGGATGGACTTGTTTTACATGGAGCGGTACTTTTCAAGAAGGGGAGTTTAGCCGTGTCTATTGACCCTGAAGGCGTAATGCTGACGTGCAGTGTCACAGGCGATATGGTATATCGAAGTGCCTACAAGGATCTGAGTATGGAGGAAGGAGAAGGGTTCGATTGTCAGCTGTGGAGAGAGAAACTTGATGCGCTGGTTGCTGCGGGACTTGATGAAATGACCGTGACGACACCGCAGGGGCATAAAGTTATGACAACTGCATCCCAGCAAACAGTGCTGAGGGTTGACAACAGTAATAAAGACATTCACCTAAGCTTGGATCAGCCTTTCACTACTATGGACTTGGTGGTGGATCCGGATGTGGCTCACTGTGACCTATCTTTGTACAGGTCTGGGTCCACGGTGGCTTATTGCTGCATGGGGTCGGATTGTTTTCCAATGGGTTCTAGGGATGTAATTCACTGTGACCTATTTGTATCTGGTGTATCTGTGGGTTCTAACTCTTCCACACAAGTGACCGTTACAGTTACAGCTAAGGGGTTTGGTATAGTCGCCCTAAAAGGTAGAGAAAGCCATATGTATGAAACACCCGAGGGATTGAAACTTCATTACAAACTCGAATATGTCAATACCGTTCGACTTGTGTTAAGTGAATATGTGACTTTGGTGTTCAAGGATCTGTTTACAGGGATGGACAGGGTTATACCCTCTCACTACGGTGAAGTGTTTCTGAAGCGGGGCTACGATGATGAAGACGTGTTGATTCACGGTGTCGAGATGATGACTCCTAGTTGGTAGTATCCTAGGAGTCTCATTAATGTGACACTGATGCTTTGTATTCCATATTGTCCGTTTCACAATGTCAATAAACTTAATACACATGTACCAAAGAGTGTCATGTTTTCATGTTTCATATTGCACATTTCACTTCTGAAATTAAAACAGTAGGGTACACATCAGACATAAGGCCTGTTTCAATACAGGATGAACAGTCCCATTGTGAAGATTCACTATAAAAAAGACAGACACATTGCAACTTGCTGTCAATCTGCATTTGCAACTAGGAGTTGTGATAAACTGTGAGTGCACCATGGTAAACCACTGGAACTGCAGCATTACAGCTCAGCATGACCAAATGGTGCATATAATTCATGGGAGTCCGACAATTGTGAATGTCTCTCAATGTCAGCTGGACATGGCCTGTAACATTGGCGAATTCCCTCAATGTACAACTATAACTCGGATGAATGAATATAACAATACTATAGAATATAGAAGGATTGTTACACAGTGATCCTCTCTCTGGTGGTGAGCATTATGACTGTTGTTTAGGACATACTTAAAGGCTGGCAGCTAGGCACAAAGTCTCAACATTGCACATTATGCAGGAAACTAGTGAGACCTACTGTGGAAACAGAGACCTGGGCAGTGAATCCACTGGGGACGATGCACTGGACACTGAGACTAGGCAACTCATGAAGTGTCTCCTAGTACATTGTACGGAACCTTCGACACATAGGTGGAACCAGAGCAAAGCTGTGCTAACAATGGAAAGGGTTGTGGAGGACATATTGAATAAACACCGATACACATATAATGGTGTGTATTTGTTTTTGTGTGATAACGTTGATGAATATTAGCTACTCAGACAGGTCATTCTGATATGTGTCTAACCTGGCCATTTTCAGGTATCATCAGAAAATTCTCCTTGGATGACAGAGACGATGATGTGAGGTACCTTGGTGAAGTGGCTCACAGCCTCTTTGCAGACGGGACCGTCAACTGGGGCCGCATTGCCAGCCTGGCAGCCTTTGGGGTTGTGTTGTGTCAGAGCTTTAAGGAGAAGGGTAAGGAGAACCACGTAGAGCTAGTGGGACGGGAGATCTCAACATACCTGCTGAATGACCAGAAGGAATGGCTTGTCCAACACAACTCATGGGTATGTTGACTAATGTCTGAGCAAACTCTGCCCTCTTGATTGTCTTTATTTTTTGTAATGTTTATTCCGCTCCTTTCCAGGACGGCTTTGTGGAGTACTTTTACAAAACTGACCTGGAGCCCATATTGGAAAACATACTGGCTTTTGCTGTTTTTGCTGGTGTTGCGGCAACGTTGGCCTTGTTCATCATGTGATTATGGTGAATTGTTTCATTTTTTTTTTGCCTTTGCAAAGATGTGTTGGTCTTGTGTAATGTCATCCCCAATAAACGATTGGATCACACATTTGTGCTGTCTTGTAAATGCTTGTCAGTTCCAATGTAATTAAACCCACACAGGTGCAGTGTATGTATGTAGCTCATGTCCAGAACATGGGTTGAAGCATACAAGGGGTGTAAACAGAAGTATACTCTTTATTTATAATTGATATACAATGTCATACAACAAAAGTGGATTTACGTATTGAAATAAGAAATACAACCAATAATATATTCTACTCTACAGCAAGTAGTGTAGTCTCCAAAACAATAACAACACTCTGTTCAATCCTTACCTAACCATAATAAAGCCTGTTCTAGGTCCTCTGTGTCCATCCAACCAACGTTGCTTGTTGGGCTGTCAAAATCCTTATCTAACCATAATAAAGCCTGTTCTAGGCCCTCTGTGTCCATCCAACCAACGTTGCTTGTTGGGCTGTCAAAATCCTTATCTAACCATAGTAAGGACAGAAGCGGGTTGTCAGTGTCAGTGCAATCATAGTTGCTTCCCGGGAACTCCGTGATGATATCGTCAAGCTGAATGTCCTGCGCTGTCACACTGTGAATGCTGTCGGATCCCGTGATCTCTGAGGTCTGCACGACCTCTGGCAGGGCACTGTGGACAATGTGCAATTTAGGCGAGTCACCCCATATCATATCCAGAGTCTGCTTCCAATGTAACTTCAAATAGGAGTGTGGACATTCAACGGTTTTGTAATAGTTGATTTTATGTTTGATCCGGGTTTGTGTCACGACACCAATTCCCATCAGAATCGCGGTAATGTCAGTTACTCTGCGAACGGGAATGTTCAGTTCCTTAGCCAAGTCCGGTGCACTAAACACCCCTGGTCTAGTGCGCACATGCTGGAAGATAATCCCAATTCTCCTTTGCATGCTATTCCATTTAAATCTTGGCAGTTGATGCCCTTGCATGAAACACGTGTATTCTTGGCCACGTTTACGCAATAGTCCAACACCTTCCAGCGCTGAAATTACTCGGGATAACATGGAAGTTGAAGTGATATTATTATCCAGTGGGCTGATTGTAAACGTTCCGTTGGATTTCTGCACATATGCCATAAACCGTAGTATTTGTTTAGTAAGCATGGTCAGTTTGGAGACACAGGGACCACGTGTACGAGACATGGCTATATGTCACTGTGACACAAAGTCAACTTACATGCATCAGGTTGCTTATGAGAGAGACATCCTATGTGTTGGTTACGCTGCAGCAACACAATATCTATAAACGCAAGCGAGTTTTAAAGAGTGCTCACGGTACATTGGTCCCAGTCCAACGACTCACATAATGTAAATGTAGACCCTGCCGAGTCAGACCTGCGGGCTATATACCCTGTCTGGGAATGGGCATTTAATAAGATGAAAAAAAAGGACTTATCTACATCTACCCAACACATGTCCGCCTTGTGTCATATTCATTATATTTTTTAATGTATCATGTGCAGATCAATATGGTTATGATTAAAGAACGCTGTGCATCCAAACACAAAGCAGTGTACCATCATTTAGTGAGTAAACACAGGGGCATAAACATAACAGAATACAACACCAGGCACGGCCATGTAGGTAAACATTGGTCACCTATGGTAACTGGACCTTTATTGAACAAACAGAGGGATATACAAGTGTACAAACACAACAGAACACAATACCATGTACAGCCATGTAAGTAAATATCGACCAACAATGTTAACCGAAACCAAACACATGGATACGGAGAGGGTCTTCATCGTCTGATTCTGCCAATCGCAGCAAAATCACTCTTCGATCGGTTAACATCTTTGGTCTTGGCCCCGTAGTAGTCGACCTCATAGTGATCATCCTGGTAGTAGTCAACCTCATGGTGATCATCTTCATAGTAGTCGACCTCGCAGTGATCGCCCTCTTCTCTGTCTTTGTCGGCTCCCTCAACCTCCTCATAGTAATGGTCCACCTGAGGAGGAGCCGCATTCTGGTGCAACTGCACATTATGGCTTCTTTGGATTCTGGGAAGCGGGGGGGCATCGGACAGTCTAAGGCTCGCAAGTAAACTGTACACTTCCCCAAAGCTGTTCTGACTGCGTGTTCTTCCGTGTGCACCCTCCAATGCATCCTTCGTGCTACCACAGGCATCTGAATCCACACTCTGGTGACAGCGCACCTTGCGGCTTCTGTGGATAAGGATACCTTGTTGAGGATGTGGTTTCGAGTCCTCTGGCAAAGTGTAAACGTTATCTACACTGCTACAACTCTGTGTTCTTACTTGCACGCTCTCAGATTCATCCAGGTCGCCGTGACTCTGTGCTCCTGTGGACATCTCGTCCATCTCCATTTGTCGTATCATCTCGTAGTCATCACGGCCGTCTTCCCATTGGTCTACGAGCTCAGCTATACTACTGTAACATCTTCCTTCTCCCACCTCCTCCTCCTCCAGTGTGGACATGATGTAAGCGCTATAGTCTTTGTTTGGCCGAATCTTGTAGCAAACCGTCTTGTCTCTGGCTCGCAGCAGCACTGTAAACCTATCACTTTCTGTATTGAAAGGTCTCATGAAAACGTAGTAACCAGCGGGTTTGTTGTGCATGTATTGCAGAGCCTCATCCATGATTCGTGTGTTGAGAACGCCCCGCGAAAGCATTTGTGCAGCCCACGTGTTTAAGAGGTCTCCACGTCTGGCCCCGTCCATACTCATATTTGTATCGATGTCTCTCCCAAACTGGTCGCAAAGCATTCCCGTTGTTGTGATGTGCTCAAGGTAGCCTCAATTCATGTGAATACGGAGATTTTATGCACTGGGTTAATATCCTTTTGGTCTTCCAAAGCCAGTTGCGTACTGCGATCCCTCTCCACACTCCCTCATATAAACGCTGTTGCACTAGGTGTAATAGGTGTGTCTGATGATGAGTCCTTTTGGGGCGCTTTGGAATGAGATTGTCTGCAGGATACTTGGCTTTTATGACATTACTAGAAAAAGGGTCAATCTGATGAGCATTCTAGTAAACCAGTTCCTTCTCAGGTTCAGTGAAAACCGCAACTCTGAACAGTCCTCTTGTACCAACCACTGGGCACCTAGTAGTGACACCTTCTCCCTTATTTTGTCACATGTAGACATGTCCCTAATGAAGCTGAAATACGCCGCGTAAAGAGGCTGTAGCTCGATGAGTAATGTCCCTCCATTCTTTATCTCCTTCGCATTGATTGTATTCTCGACCACCCAAAGGCACTCTGGTGAGATGTCGTGTTTGTCCTCCTTGTTGATTGGCAGAGGGTAATTCGCATACAAATTGTAGAACCTGCCTCGACTCAGACGCGCTGCCTCTCCACATATTTTCATTAGGTTATCGTGAGCCAACTCGGAGGCCCGCAGTGTTTGCCTGCACAGCTCTGGGTTTGTAGTCCACAGGGACAACGCCACGCGCAGGTTTTGCTGTCTTAGGTAGCGAAATTTGATGTCCTCGGAGAATCGATCTACATAGACCAGACGCCCGTCTGTGGTCAACCAGAAGGCTTTCATATCCTGCTGGTAGAAAAACCTGTCACAACACACCCGGCTACACAGCTCAGGTTGTTCCCCGGTCATCATCGCGCGGTTAACGCGGAGTAGTTCACAATCTGTTAACGGCTCTGTTCTGTTCCCCAGGCATTTGGTGTTGCACCAAAGCACCCCAGAGAAAAGCCAACAGTATCTGAAGTGAATCTTGAGCGGTAACACAAACTCTATTACAGTAGACCGAGAGGGACTCAATTGGTCCTTATCCGTGTGACACATGGAAGGGCTGTCTGTGATGCACTCACTGGGGCATAGTGAAACACAACTGTCCTCGTCGTCACTGGAGTCTGGGTGTAACACGTCGCTAGGACTGCGAGCACGCCACAGAGCCCTGTCCACCAACCCAGACGAGACCATGTGGTTGGTCAGAGAGTTTGTGACAGACCCCATTGACAATGCTAGGTTTGTGCCTGTTGGGGTGGCTGTAGACTGTGTGAGAACAAGACTCTCCAAGGATGAGAGTGAAAGAGAAAGGGAGCGGATGGAGAACGGGAGAATGACAGAGTATACTCGCCTGATAAAGGACCGCCTGGCACAAGCCGCCCTGATCAAGGAGCTCGGATTGGAGGGTGCTAAGGCTAGGATGCGCGAGTTGCAGCTTCACGGTGCATCAATGAAGGATATGTCCAGCTCTGTCATGTACAGGTTTGAATGCCTGATAGATAGGATGTTTGAATATTTCCAAGTCAAAAACATGAGGATGGAGCCCTTTCAACTCGAACTCCTAAGGGGGGTGGTATTGGGTGTTACACGGAACCAATTCGGCGACGCTCTCTTCAAGTATAAGCATGCTCTATTGGACAAGCTGAGCTTAGCCCCTTTGGGCTCAGAGAACTACGACCATGTTAACCCTGCCCTCAGTCACCTTTACCAGGTGGAGCGAGAGTTCTCTCGCTATGCGAATCCTTACACTCTGTGTCTAGCCCCAAGACAGTGTGGAAAAAGCTTAATGATGAGGCTGTTACTAGCTGCTGTTCTCCTACACCTAGATATCAATGTGATGGTGCAGGCTCAGAATAAACACATGTGTACCACTTTGAGGTTGGGGGTGGAGAGCGCCATGGAGGAACTGCAGCGACTACCATCTTTCAGACACACGGAGAAACCCATCAACATCTGTGGTAACCCAGAGAACAGGATCTACAGGTTCGACACGGGTTACAAGGGCTCTTCTTTCGCTCACTTCCTATCTTCCAGCAGCGATGTGAGTATGACAGTGTGGGTATAACTGTACTGTGTATCATTCCGTCACAGAGACAAGCTCCTACTGTGCCCTATCCTTTCCTATCCTATCCTATCCTGTTTTATTTCCTTGTTATCTCTACTGGGCCTGTCCCCAGTAACAGGTAAGTGATGGTAAGTCCTGGGTACCGTTTCCTGTAAATGGTAAGCTGTGGCACTGTCACACACACAAGAGTCTTAACTGTATTGTGAAACGTCCGACCGTTTGCAAAATGTACTGCTATGGGCGTGCCATCCAACCACAGGATGGGGTTTCTGAGAGTGACATTGTATAAGTATGTCACTCTCAGTGTATTTCAAGTACCTCTCCCTTCCTGTGACACACTCACCTTTCAGTATCTCAGTAAGTGTCCTAAGTAAGCCATGGCGTACATTGTCACCAAAGCACACAGTTCAAAGAGAAGACAACCCCTGAGACAAGCTGAGAGTAATAAGGATAGCGTGTCACCAAAGCCCCCTGCTACGTGCTATGTGACCCGAGGGAGCTGTGACAGCGAGTGGTGTGTCTGGAACACCTTGACCAAAGCTCTTGTTCTACAAAGAGGTGACTTGTTACATGCACGCCTAGTGGGCTCTGGCTTTGGAGAGACGACCTTTCGCCCTGTACGCGTACTTGAGGATTTCACCATCAGAGCTTTGGAAAGCTCAACCTGCGTGCAGGAGCAGGAGATAAGCTTCCAGGATCCGATCGGAGACCAACAATCCGTGGCTACTCAGGTTGAGCTTGAGGACATGTGTATGTCCAAGGGTGTGAAGTGTGCTATCTTTTTGGAACATTATGTGCAGAACCCTCAGGATGAGGAACTGCAGCTCGGGTCCCGAATGTGCTCTCTCTTCGTCGATATGGTAGACGAGATGCTCAGCAGACAATATGACATAATGCACCACTACCCTCTATTCAACCGAGCTCTCGGCCTGTACTACTCCGATAAAGATAGCTTGGAACCACCAGAACTAAAAACCCTGATTTCAGAGGGACTACTGGACCGTAGTGTTGAGGACCACCAGGCTCTCCATGGGATACCGTTGGTAGGAGTAGATCACACCATGTTTTCACAGTGGAACTACCCTGACAACAGAGAGGAGCAAGAACACCAAGTGCAACATGGAAAAGATGACCCCTTGTCGTATCTTGTCAACGAGACACGAGAAACCCCAAACAACGACGCTGACAACGCGTCAGGGGAGCCGCAGACAGCACTGGATGATCAGATCCACTGTAACACGACATCCCTTGAATTGCCTTGTGTGATGCAGGAAAGTAGTGAAATGTACACCGCCAACACCTTGGAAACCTTCAACAACCTCCCCGGGGCTCTAACAGACAACCCAAGGGCCTTTCCTTATATCGCCAAAGTGCACACGAGTAATGACCTCACCTTTGACGACTTGGTGAAATACTGTATAACGCACACCCGCGAACCCTTGAGGACTCTACCGCCACGTGAAAATTGGGGCTCTATCAACCCTGTGCTGCTAATGGAAGACCCTGTCGACCCTTCAACGGGCAAGACAATGCGTCGTTACATAGTCACATCCAGAGGACATTTGAGTACCATTGTTGCAAATCTAAATGCTAGGCATGCTCTTTGCTACAACGAGGTGTTTCTACCTGGCAGGCCCGTCAGTCGATTGAATCTGGACATAGACCTCAAGTGTTGTCAAAAATGCAACAATAAATTTGCTTCCCAAGCAGTACATTCCGTCAAGCACAAGGTGTCTGAAGCCCTCACCAAGAGTCTGATCTTGGTGATAGCGGAGTCTCTGTTGAGATTTGCAAAAGTGAAAAACAGTGAGTTGGAGAGCGACCAGTCTTTCAGAGAGCTGGCCACGTCCTTGGGTAAGATCGCCGTGTACCTCAGGGTTTCCGTAGACAAGTCAAAGTTGAGTCTGAGGATGCTCTGGTATCTACCGGTAGAACTCTGCAGTTTCGAGGGGATAGAGGCATACAGACCTTTACTTGACGAGATGGAAAGAGTCTCTGTTAACTACGTTTTACTGTCTTACCCGGCCGACGCCAAATCGTGTGGACTGTGCCAACTGGGAGACGCGATGAGAAGGGGAGAGTGTAACCCCTCCTCGGGGTCTAGGTATCTTAGGATTAACTCAGATCACGCAGAGAACAGGCGTTCGTCTATCGACAAAGCCCCATACTCGTTTAGGAAGTCCGTACGGCTGCCCAACTGCTACAAGGAAGACTCCAGGTTCGAGTATGTGGACACGTTCAACACTCGAGACATAGAAAACCCAGGTTTTGATAACCCCTTGTCTCTTTCCGTGGGCCTTTCCTCCAACCCTATGTTGGCCGACGTGACATCACTGGGGAGCCGTTTCCGAGGAATCTTGAAAGTCCCGGGACCCTCTCAACGCTCAGTCGTTTCTGGACTCGGGAGAGTACCAGATTCGGCTCAGGTGGAAAGTGAAGCTCGGAGACTTGCGTTGCTCTGGGGCGTGCCTGTGGCCATAAGGAGGACCGGATCTGGACTCTTTTGTATTGAGGCGAAAGAAAAGTCTACAACGTACCCTTGTCCTATACACAATAGAGTACATTCCAAGTCCAAGCTGGGTGCAGTGATCTGTGCTACGCAAACTAAACCAAAATGTTTTGTACCCTGACATGTATGTATGTATCTATGAATAACATGGTGTCTGTTGAATAAACACAAACAACCGTAACAGCCTCAGTGTCTAGTCTGTATGGTTTAGTTTTAAAGTCATCACTGTCGTTGAAGCAAAAAGGTAGTAACTTACTCAGAGAAGATAATGACACTAGGACACTCTTTGAAGATTAACAAAGTTGAAAGACTTTATTGACTCCCAGGGTGTTAAAATCACAAACGCACACAGTATCATTTAATAATGGGTTCAGGGTGTTTCACATACAACTCTTAAAATCTGCATTGGTATGACACTCTGAAGTATAACACAGTTGAAAGACTTTATTGACTCCCAGGGTGTTAAAATCACAAACGCACACAGTATCATTTAATAATGGGTTCAGGGTGTTTCACATACAACTCTTAAAATCTGCATTGGTATGACACTCTGAAGTATAACACAGTTGAAAGACTTTATTGACTCCCAGGGTGTTAAAATCACAAACGCACACAGTATCATTTAATAATGGGTTCAGGATGTTTCACATACAACACTTGAAATCTGCATTGGTATGACACTCTGATTTCAAATGATCATTAAGCACACATTTCTGGAGGTATAGCTGGTCCACTCACAAAGCCAGGTCAAAAATTGGAAATTACAAATGCAATGTCTATTAAAGGAAAGCTGTACCTAGGAATAGTCAAAATACACACTAGATGTGGACATCTCTGTGTTATGAGTGTCTCCCTGATAGATGTCAGATACATCTGGACGGCGAGTGTAGACTCCCTGATGGCTATGGTTTCCAAAGGTCCCTCTAGTATCTACACTCACACCAGCAGCTGCCCCCCAATCATGGTTGGAGACTGTCGCTGATGCAGAGTCTCGATTCCCGTGACTGAAGATGCCTGGGTTTGGTGCATTCTTCGGTTTTGGTTGTGTGTTCAATGTGCTGCATGTAGGCTTCTTCTTGGATATCACCTGAGCCAGGGGTGGAAGAGGGTCCAAAACAGGCTCCACCATTACGGCTCTGTTCCACTCAAACAACTGGTGGTGCATCCGTATGCGGAAAGGTCCGTAGGGCTGAACATCGGAGTCCATAGTTGGCAACATAATACTTTCGTACTGGGCAGGGCCTAGTATGGCCTCCAAGTCACTCTCATCCGAAGTCTGTTGCCCTGTTGTGAAGTACGTGTTGTACACATAGTGGAGTGAGCACTCATGGGAGACAGATGTGTCCACTGGTGTTCTTTCCACTTTGGGGTTCCCTTTTGAATCGATCTTTGCGCAGCTTCTCAGCAAATAAGTCACATGGGCTGGCAGATAGTGAAGTAATCCCAGTTGAAACATTGTGACATGGATGGTAGCTAAACCTTCCTCGTTACTCCGGAGTGGATCGTCATTCTGCCAGTTATATAAAGTGTCAGCCAGGCAACCGATGAAGTCCAATCTGAATCCAGCAGACCATCTCCATATCCTTGCTGGTTGTATACACTTCAAAACGAAGCCCAAGACCTTGCGAGTTAGGATCTGTGCTTGTACAAGGCATTGCAAGACATGGAAGGCGAGGGTGACCTTCTCGGCATCTGTGAGCGCTGTCATTCCTTTCACACAGCCCAGATTCCACTGTCCTGCCGCCTCACCAACATAAATCCCTACCCCTGGCATTTTGACAAACGGGGTCTCCATCAGTTGCATGGTAAATGTTCTGGGTACAAACGGGTGTACCTGTAGTGAGGTGTGCATGTCCAGTATGTCATGTAAAGTCCTGCAGTCACTAACGAAAAGTTTGTGCACCAACAACCCCGACAGGTTTTGTACGGTGCAGACTGGGCCCAGATATAAGGTTGTTGTACCTGTGATCCTCAGGAGTTTACAGCTATTGGTCTTGGTCACAGTCGGAAAGTCATTGATTATCAGCTGCACATGTTTAAAGCCTCCACGAGGGGGACGACTCAGATCCACAGTTCGATACTCTTTTGCTTCCCTCTTGCAGCTTAGTGTACTACAAGGAATTATTCTGCTGTAGACCAGGCTCTCAGGATAGTTCAGTACACTGCTATGCGCCTTAAGTGATTCCACTCCCATTTTCCAGTTTATCTTATGCACCTTGGGATCTGCACGTAACACAGCAGAAGGCAGCTCAGTGGCTAGATCCTTCGGGTCATCTAGCGGTAGCTCTAACAAACCCCGACAAGGATGGCTTATGGGCTTGGTGTCACTGGGGACAGATGTAATCGTAAGACTAGACCTTCCAAGGGATTCGTCATTTATGACATAATCCATCCTATGATATGGTGTATATGCTATTGTCTTCAGCTCCGTTGTGGTGAAACCGCGTGATCTCCAACGTTTTTTATTTTCCACAAACTCCTTTTCTTGGAGTGTTGGCTGTCTCTTTGAATCTATTGTCAAATCCATACCTTGTGGTTCCGTATCTAGTGTAGGTTGTTCAACAGGTATGTTGACCCGCTGATGAAACCGAATTATGGGTTGATCCTCAGCTTGTGGATCCAAATCTAGCGAAGGCTGTTCAGCAACTTCGTTGACCAGCTGATGAAACCAAATTCTGGGTTGAGCCTCAGGTTGTGGCTGAGTCAGTACACTGAGATTGGGGGTGTTTTCACCACTTGGATTGTCTGTTACAATTCCAGCAAGTGTGTCGACTTCATCTTCGTCCAACTCTGTTAGAAATTTAGCAAGTGTGTCAGGATCATCCCTGTAATGTGTCTTGAACAAGTTATTCATGATCCCGGGTAGGTTTTCGGATGGACAATCGTAACAGTTGATTGGGTCCATCTGTGTCCCTTGGGTGTGGTAGACACTTGAGTTGATTGTAAAAAGACTCATATCAGTATGCATCCCATAGGTGCTGACCCCATCGGAACCCACAACATGTTCAGACTGCATGAGAGACGTATTTGCGCTATCCTCGGTCCATATTGGTTTTGAAATGGTGTCGCATGACGCAATGAATGCCCTGACATTTGTTGTGTCAGACAAGTGCGCGTCTGTTGTGACATCCATGTGAGGAGACCAGTACAGATTCTCCATATCCAAATTGTCCGGGCTTGCGTTTTGGTTGTGGTTTTGGTTAGACAAGCCGCTGTCAGAGGAACTCGAGAGCTCCCGGCTCACCTCTTCGCTTAGCCTTCTCATGTTACTAAGAGGACTTTCAATGTCAACCTTGGTAGTGTCACTGTTCTCAATGTGGCACACCTTTCGTGCCACTTCCGGGATGACTCTGTTCTCCAAACGCTTGTTTTTGTACACGCAGCAACCCTTAGCACTGTAAGAGCTTCTGAAGGTACTGCTGACCTTGGATGTGGTACATGACAAGTTGTTACACGTCTGTGTCATTTTGAAAGCTGTCACCATGTTAACCAAGCCCTGGTAGATCTCGGGTGTAGCTGTAGTAAAGCCTTGCTGTTTCAATTTAAGCGCTGATGCTTCTTTGTCCCTTAGCAGTTCTATAACGCTGACACGTAGGGGTTCACGGAAACCCAGTGCTAGTAGCCTACCCTTCATGGTGTCGTGGGTTCTTGAGTTCTCACCCAACCACACATGAGACACGTCGACCGTGCTCATTTCCCGTACTCCAGCTTCCTTTGGTCCCATTGTTAACCACATAATGTCATCCACCAGACCAGTCCTGCAAAACGTGCAGATGTTGACGATGATCGAGGCCCTATCTTTCCATCTTTGGTCCTCTATTGTAGTCGAGTCCACGTACGGTTCGTCGAAGCCTGGGGGTTTCGCGTCTGAGGACGAATCTCTCCACCAGGTATCCAGCTCCTGCAGTTTGATGAGGAATTCCCCGTCACTCCCTATGTGTGCGTACAGCATACACAATGCTAGATTAGCACACGCAACACGGAAAACGTCCTCGTCCTCAACACTGTTGGAAGACCTATAGAGCCTTGGCAAAGAGACGAATGGTAACGTCGATAGTACATCTCCGGTCTCACTGTGCACAAAGAACGCTGTGGCGAGTGTGGGTTCTCGGTTATCTCGGTTAGTGGTCTTGTCATACATGGATCTGGGGGGTCTCTTGTCTAGCAAGCACATGTCTCTTAGAGAGCCCATTACCCCCAGGAAGACCTTGTTGATCTTATAAGCGAGGAACTCATCCAGAGCCTGACCTCGAACACTTGACATCCAAGAGCTCAGAGTTTGCCATTGTACATCCAGAGTCGTCACGACGTGCATCATCACCGCCTTCACATTGGCTACCTCCTCTAAGACGATGCAGTCGAGCCTGGGTTGCAGTGGGCTGCTACAGTCCATCTGTTGTGAAGTAGCACTGACCTGCCCAGCATCAGGAAGCACATCTTGTCTCTTGTTGCATGCCCTGACGGCGGAATGTAGTATGTCTTCTGTGTGCAATCTGGAGATCAAGACACTCAACGAGTATGTAGACACTTGTCCTTGGGGCAGTGTTTTCATACTCAGTGAGCAAGCATCATCATCAGAGTACGGGACTGCGTCGTTCCACCGTATTTCGTGATATAGGCACTTTTTCGCCAGGAAGGTGTACAGAGGTTCGGGTTTTCTGTTGGTATATGTGTCCATTCTCGGGTTCCACGTATTATGCTCAGTGTACAACTGGAGATATGAAGGGATAGACACCTTCAAAAGTCTTGAACCTCGTCTGTCTTGAAATCGCCACCATAACTGGAGGAACCTGGACGATTCCTCTCCTTGTGCCAATGTGCTTGCATCATCTTCCTTGAGCTGCGTGAAGATGTAGCTTGCGATAGCATGTCTAGCCTCCCTGGTTCTGTGAAAGCTATAGCGTTTCTTCCGCACAAGTCCCAAAAACAACATCACAAAATAAGGCGTGTGCACAACAGCCAAGTGCTCCAAGCGCCTCAGGTTCAAGTCGCTGTCCAGAACCGTGCTCAGGGAGGCATTGACAGTGACCATGGTTTTAAACGTGAACCTGCCGGCGGCTAATGTCACATGCATGTACCTGCACAGAAAGCAACGATCCACGGGGTCATTACAGAAAAACACACTGAGTCCCAGGGGGCCTGCTATGTTGTCTGGGTGATAGTAGAAGTCGTGATGTTGACGTGAGACGGAGCCTTTAGCCCATTTGTCACTCCAGTAGTCGTGCTCCAAGTATCTGAGGGCAGCATGTGTTGATTCGAATGTGTGGCAATGGTTAAGAGCTCCCCTGTGGACAGCGGCTGCAATAGTTTTCCACTTGACCACATCATCGGTACGATCCATTGTAGATACTATAAGGAAATGAGAGATGTGTATTGTTGGTTAGCAAGTAACATAATCGGGCGATATAATAAAACTCAGTGTACCAATGATATCAACTAATGTGATGTGGCCTTTAGATCTGTAAATATTATATGAACTGAAAATCCTTCTGAGTTAATAAGCAGAATATTGTACGTACATGGGAAATGATAGAGTCTTTAAAGTTTAAAAATGTTCAGTGTGCTGTCGTTGTCCATGACTGTGTGGGAGACCATCATCTTGTATTTCATTACCCCTGCATGATAGTACAGGGTGTGCTGCACAGCAATTGCCAGGCAACAAGTTCCATTTTGTTCCAGAGTCCACTCTAACAGTGACCTCTTAAACTCCTCTGTGATAGTCGACGCGCATCCATGCTTGACCCCACAGCTAAATGGTGTGGGTTGACAGTATCCCAAAGCGGGTAAGGAGTACCAGAAAGCGAAAGCTGAGCTGTTCGGACACGGGGTGCCCATTCTACTCCTATGTCCCGGCACCTCACCGATTGTGTTTGTCGCCAAGGTCAAATCTCCCGTAAAGTACGTTTGTATGAAAAAAGATACATCACTACTAGGAGGTGTGGGTAGAAACCCAGGGAACGGTTCCATGTCCATCAGTATGTACCTGACTCCCAGTGCTTCATGTTTATAGTCTATCATCTGCACCTCTTTTGGTAGTTCGTTTGAGAGACTGAAGAGCCATGTCAAGACTTTACACTCAACCTCCTGTATGTCGCCACTGTGGTTGGACCATACCACAGCATGCAATCCTCGCATTCTGGGGATAGCTTTAATGCAGGCGGTTCTAGTGTCAAATCCCTTCCACCTCATATCAATGACACACACTCGCTCTGTCCTCATGGCTACCTCGTGGTGCTCGCATGCGATGCCGTTCGCCATTGTGTCCTGCTCGATGATCCCCATTGCCCTAGCCTCTCCAAACATTCTGTCCCCATACTCGGGTACGGGGATGGCAAGCTTGCGGTTGATCACGTACAGCGCACTAAAATGCTCACGCCCTGGGAACATCTCGATGGTAATGGAGCAGGGTAGCCCTTCACATTCTCTGATGTGGAGATAGTGACTGACAAAGTTGAACTGATCCACAACGATTAAAGGTCTCTCTGCTGTGCAGCCAAAGTGAGATGGGGGATTCCTGTACACATACAGACCTGGGGGGAGACTTCGCGACTTCTTCAGTTGATACACAATTACAGCGTTACAGCATTTGGGGTACTTGCGACTTCGATTTTGCATCAGCCACTTGTACGCAGTCACCACATTGTCCATTTCGTAGGCCCATAGTGTTCTCTTGGTAGAGCCTGAACCGCTTCTCACTCCACTCCTTGGTCTTTTGTTGCAGGCTTTTACGGGGTCCTTGTGTACAAGAGTAGAGTCTTTCACTCCTTCCGACATTTCCTTCTGCTGGTCAGCACAAGAAAGAGACAAGGCGGCAGCTGAGTCCTTGGACACACAAGAGCACTGCCTGTTCCTGGAAGCGTGTTTACGTAACATCACTGCGGTGTGTTTAAAGTTAAACCTGTGTGCGGGGCAAGGGTTCACATTCTCTTCCGTCAGATCGTTCAAACTGAAACCCTCTGCTCCAGGAACATATATCATGTCTCCTATTACTGGGACAGGGTCCAGAGTCAGAGCCTTGTACAGTGGACAGCACAGACCTGACGGCTCCATCGAAAATATGTCCTTCACGGGTGAAGTTCCAGAGGGTCTGAGGACAGATTGTGAAAATAAGCGTAAAAGTACACTAGTCAGTGCAGTCCGAAAAGTAACAAACTTGTACAGGAGAGTATCCAGAGTCAACTATAAGACCATTGGTAAGATCACCAAAAAACGCCGCAAATCGTCCAATGAACCGTCACGTGCAAAGTGTCTTGTGTGCCATGTCACATTGGTTAAAAGCAGCAAAGACAGGCAAAGGGCAGGCGTTAAACTCCGCTGTCCATGTAACGTGAGGGTGTGTACAACATGCTTCAGACACAACCCAGGATGGCATTTGACCAAGCCTCACTATACACAGTGTCCTACTATACAGGGGTTCATCTGCACAATATGCGCTTGTTTCGAAGGCATCAAGGAGAAAGTGTGCTGCCTGTGGATGTGCACTAGGTGCTCTTCTGACCGCAAAGAAGGGGACTATTCGTGTTCAAAGTGTTCTGCGAGATTGGATCGCTGTCCCCAACGTGTGACTCGTACGTTTTGGTGTAGGTCCAATGGATCATCAGAAACCGACAACATCACAGATGGCACAGACAGCGCACATACCGAGGAGAAGAGTGCTGATTACAGGGATCTGATCAGATCGCAGGTTTTTGACAAGGTTTCACAGAGTAGACATCTGTCCGCCTCAGACATTAGAACCCTGTTCCACGAGTGTTTTGCTCCCCAAGTGTGCACATGCAAGTCTGACGGTGAACAAAACCCCATGTGCATCAGCTGCACCCCCGTGCTGACGGTGATGCAGTTGCTGGCCAAACATCCACGTCCTCTAATGGCTTCACTTGCAGAACGCGCAATACCGGGAAGGGTTCTGACCCGCAATGTCTATGACAGGGCCCTGTTGACTAACATGCTCAATGAGCAGGACCTGCCCTTGTGCGCGAACAAACGTTCGTGTAAGGGTATGCTGGTGAACACTCCGACCAATCCCAAGCCGCTACCTTCACTAATCACACCAGAGTGTTACAGTCAGTTTGTGTTGAGAAGAGCCAAGGCAGGAGAGGTTCAGCAGATCACCCCAGCTTGTTGTATCCTCTGTCTCCTGTTCAACCAATCCGCTGCAGTTTCACAGTTGTCCAGCCCTGACAGTCTATGCATGCAGCCTCATCCGAGCGGCCCTGTGTATTACTTCAATGTGAAACTTTCCCCAGACCTGGAAATCCCAGAGGTGCGCATAAATGAGCAACAGGGCTACCTCGTCAACTTTCAAGGTTCAGTGGGTAGCTACAAGCCAACTTTCTACTACAATTGGAGAGACATGCTCAAGGTGCTGCACAGAGATTCCGGTGGGAAAATATGCTTCTTACCTTTACAACGATAACCTTCAATGCTCTGAGATTCTACAGGAGCTCACAAATCAACCACGGCTGTGTTATAATTAACTACATATCACATATCCAACCTTTAAATTGCCACGGGCCCCTTTATGCCACTCTCTGTTATACAATCAGTGCTGTTGGACCACTAACAAACGGACCACTAACAAACCGCAGAGGATATATAAAACCAACTGTTAAACACTCACCCCGGCACATTTTCTACCAAGGACAACCTAACGTTCACTCGATCGAAGCTGAGGACATACAAGAGTCCAACTAAGTTAACACTGATTTCGACAACCTGAACCTTTGTCACACACCAGAACTGCGGAGACCATGGATGTTCTTACTCAAAAAAGACTGAGCTACATAAACAATTCCTTAGGCAACGTGGACCGACTGAACCACATTATAGATGTTCTCCTTCACCATGGGATGATAACAGATGCAGAGTTGTCTAATTTCCAGGTTATAAAGGGCACTGCCGACAAAGCCCGAGCGTTAATTGATTCTGCGAGGAAGAAGGGAGATGTTGCCAGTAGAATGTTGATGACAACATGGGATAACTATCCATGTGGACAAACGGTCAGAGAAGGTGGATCCGCCACAGCACCTGAGAATACTATGTCCTACAGGGACATACTTGACATCTTGAAAGATCTCAGCAGTGATGACTTCGACAAACTCAAGTGGAGCATGAGCACAATACAGGTCAAGGGTGTACAAGCCTTTGGTACAGGTGAGGAGGAACATATGACCACTAGAAACCAATTGGCAGAGGCTTTCCTGTCTCACTATGCTGCTAGAGCCGGGGAAGTATTGACTAGCCTGCTGAAGTGCATCTCTCGTAATGACTTGATCGAGAAACTCAAAGGTCATAAGCACAATGCAAGACATCCAAAGCCTAAGATCTTCACTGGAAGCCGCAAAGTCATCGATGTAAAGAAAGCAGCTGTGATGGAGAAAGTGGCGGAGTTACTCGAGGACCTGGGAAAAGAACAAATGGAGGAATTCAAATGGTCATTGCACCTACCAAAAAGTCAGTCTGAACGTATCAAGAATGCCAACCACGTAGCAAAAGTACTGACAGAGCATGTAGACCATGACATGGTCCTATACCTGGAAATCATCTACAAGACACTGCTTGAAATCGGTGACAACCACAAGGCCCAGCAATTGTTCAGGTTCATAACTCGACTCAGTCGCTGATTTACTTCACATGATAACGTATGCTTCCTACACAGAAAGAAAAGGGAGTTATACCAATTCCACATTGATAAATGTGTATAATGCAAAACAAATGTCTATGCTTGGCTGATATACTGACTGGAAAAATAAAAGTGGTATGCTCACAACCTTCAATTGTCATGTCTTGTCATATATATATGTACATAGCATAGATTAAGACCCAGACGTCCACATATTCAGAGGTTAAAACAGTTTCCTGCTATTGTCACGCAAATAAACGAAAGGTATTTGGAATAACTCAAGCTTAACAAGGAAAAAAACTCCCATCTTCTGTTGGGATTAAAATCATCAATCATTCCGAGCATTAAACAAAAATATATTCCGTCCACTATTTGAACCCACTGCTATAGTATCATTACTTCTAAAATGCATATACAGAGTCATACTTTGTATCACTAGCTTTGTAAAACTGTTCTTTTTCTATAACAGGTCCCCATACTTGTTTTCACGCATACTCTGCCTTTGACTAGACCTGGTCCCTCTCAACACACACACACACACACACACACACACACACACACACACACACACACACACACACACACACACACACACACACACACACACACACACACACATACACAAGTCTGTCTCCAACCGTGACTGTTTACCGTCCAGACTCGAAAGGCCGTCCGGACTCGAAACACCGCCCAGACTGGAAAGGCCGCCCAGACTGGAAAGGCCGTCCAGACTCGAAAGGCCGTCCAGACTCGAAACACCGCCCAGACTTGAAAGGCCGTCCAGGCTTGAAACACCGCCCAGACTGGAAAGGCCGTCCAGACTGGAAAGGCCGTCCAGACTGGAAAGGCCGTCCAGACTGGAAAGGCCGTCCAGACTGGAAAGGCCGTCCAGACTGGAAAGGCCGTCCAGACTCGAAACATCGCCCAGACTTGAAACACCGCCCAGACTTGAAAGGCCGTCCAGACTGGAAAGGCCGTCCAGACTGGAAAGGCCGTCCAGACTGGAAAGGCCGTCCAGACTGGAAAGGCCGTCCAGACTGGAAAGGCCGTCCAGACTGGAAAGGCCGTCCAGATTCGAAAGGCCGTCCAGACTCGAAACATCGCCCAGACTTGAAACACCGCCCAGACTTGAAAGGCCGTCCAGACTGGAAAGGCCGTCCAGACTCGAAACACCGCCCAGACTTGAAAGGCCGTCCAGACTGGAAAGGCCGTCCAGACTGGAAAGGCCGTCCAGACTGGAAAGGCCGTCCAGACTCGAAAGGCCGTCCAGACTCGAAACATCGCCCAGACTTGAAACACCGCCCAGACTTGAAAGGCCGTCCAGACTGGAAAGGCCGTCCAGACTGGAAAGGCCGTCCAGACTGGAAAGGCCGTCCAGACTGGAAAGGCCGTCCAGACTGGAAAGGCCGTCCAGACTCGAAAGGCCGTCCAGACTCGAAACACCGCCCAGACTTGAAAGGCCGTCCAGGCTTGAAACACCGCCCAGACCTCAAACGCCAACCAGGCTTGAAACGCCGCCCAGACTTCAAAAGCCAACCAGGCTTGAAAGGCCGTCCAGACTCGAAACACCGCCCAGTGTGTCTCCAACGGTATTTCCATGCAAGAGTGGGGGCTACTACTTTCACCCACCAGATGACGGATAATATCTTCATGATTACCAAAGACTGTTGTAAGGTATAAAATGGGTTTCGCTGGTCAGCATAAACAAGCATTGGTCGGATAAACGTACCCCGTCGGATAAACACACCCCGTCGGATTAACACTTACGGTCGGAACCATCTTAATGATTGACAAAGAATGTTATCTACAGCCAATGTATTGCATTAAGGCTGGACTTGAGTAATGCTAGGAGGAGCTTCTAGAGTGTATAAGAATAAGTTCCGCAAACTGTGCACATATCAGTGGATGCAACCCTTCCAGACCGTGAAGACCATACAAATGCATTGCTAAGGACTTCTTTAAACCAACAAGACTGAGAATATATTTATCAAGATAATTTAAGAAGTACTTCTTACACCATAGAATAATGGAGTACCACACATGTCTCGTGAGATGGGGTACCAGACCGCTGCAGCACATATACACCCTAACAGACTACGTGACTAAGTGGTACGTAGACCGTTGGGTGTACAAGGCTGATGAGCGTGAGCAACACCTGACACTCGTCAGTGTTCAAATACCAGTTGCAGATCATACTCAATACACAAAACGGATGCTATCTCTAATGGCACAACTGTGGGTAGCTCCACAGAGTCAAACAATGCAAACTACGGACTTTCATATATTGATAAAAGATAAAAAAGGATTCCATATGGCTCTCAACAAGTTTAGTGTCACGCAAACGAACACGATGCCAGGATTCAGCTTCTATGATCACGTCAGTGACATGGTGTCCTTACTGGGCAAACATGGATGGACCAGGAGTGAGTATATGCGCATCGCAGACATCAGGACAACGTTTCAGCTCAACTGTCGCCATGTAAGTGTGTAAGATAGAAATATTATTTACATCTCAACTGTTGACCTTTCATTCAACTCTGTTCATAGTCATTTCAACATGCGTGTGTAACATACCTTGTAGGTGCCGCACACTGCGACGGTTATTGTTCCTGGGACTGTAACCAAGCTACAAACGGTGCGATGTGATGAGCCCCAAACCATATATGAGCTGCTGAAGAAGCACGGCCTGAGATGCTCCAATGTGTGGGATTCCACAGTAGCACTGTCAGCGAGGTCCCCCTGCACAGCACTGTGTGACCACAACATGAACATAATTAACATCAACAGAATCCCGTACAGTGATAAATTTGGCGAAGAAGCTATGATGTCCACTTACTACCACAACATGAATCACATTGGCCTAAATGTCAAGCCCAACGTGCTGAGAGGTTTGCTGAGAGACAAACCTAGGCATAATCCATATTCTTTGCCAAGGACACAGGGAGCATCGTTTAATCGAAACAACACGTCCCAGGACTACATCCCAGTCGCCCTGTACTACGGACATAAAATGGACAGACTGGAGGATGTCATCAGTGCAGATGGTCGATTTGTGCCCTCCGTCAAAGTGGACCCCCTGATCCCACAGTGTATCGTAGAAGTGGAAAATGTGAGGGATATATCAATCACTGTGGGTAAGAATATAATTATACAGTGGACAAACCTAACTTCTAACCTTTGTAAATATATACACACAATACACCAGCTATAAATGCTCACTATTTTCTTTCTCCTCTCCTCCAGATGCGCCAGATGACTCGCTAGATGCACCAGATGCTGAGTCAGACACGAAGGAGGAGTGTACCAGTCCACTTGCATGCTACTGCTGCTACACCACGTCCGATGCACATCTTCCGTGTGGACATCTGTGTTGTAAGAAATGTATTACACTACTAAAACCCACACCTAGGAGGTCTACCATAACATGCGGTGTTTGTAGAGACCAATCATCAAGCCAATCTATAAGTGAGATTCACACATCTCAAGACTCCTATTCATGCCTGTCGTGCTCCAATATGAAAGATTGGGTCGCAGACTGTGGACATGTAACATGTATTTATTGCTATAATAACTACTGTACTGAGTGCAGCAGGGTCATCACTGGCCTTAAGAAAGTGTTTCCTACGTTGTAATAAGTCAAGGATACAGTGTTGAGTGTATTCATCTCTCATCTCATTTCATCTTCAACCGCTCCAAGCTCGGGTCACGGGCAGCAGCTTTAGCAGGAGACCCCAAACCTCCCTTTTCGGGGCCACATTAACCTGCTCCAACTGGGGAACCCAAAGCGTTCCCAGGCCAGTGTGGAGATATAATCACTCCACCTAATGTATATATATGTCGCCACATATGTGAAACCACAACAAAGGGTGAAATAGTAATGATTCCCTCCAGGCACGTTATTTACGCATATAAAGCAATATAATCTGCTGTGCCTAAAATGTACTTTAACCCCTGTGTGTGTGTGTGTGTGTGTGTGTGTGTGTGTGTGTGTGTGTGTGTGTGTGTGTGTGTGTGTGTGTGTGTGTGTGTGTGTGTGTGTGTGTGTGTGTGTGTGTGTGCCACTGCAGCACCCAAGACAGAAAACGATAATTAAACACTGTACTTGTATACATGTTACACTGTCATTTATCATGTTCCAGTAAAACCTCACAAAACAAGTGTTTCTTGGAAGAACGTCCCAGCTATTACGCAAAGGGTACATCACTGTGCCCTTTATTATTTCCAATAAAGAAACAACAACAACAAGAATTGAGTGTTCTTTGTTCTATGTTAGTTCACACACACACACACACACACACACACAGACACACACACACACACACACACACACACACACACACACACACACACACACAGACACACACACACACACACACACACACACACACACACACACACACACACACACACACACACACACACACACACACACACACACACACACACAGACACACACAGACACACACAGACACACACACACACAGAGACACACACACACACACACACACACACACACACACACACACACACACACACACACACACACACACACACACACACACACACACACACACACACACACACACACACACAGAGACACACACAGACAGACAGAGACACACACAGACAGACAGACACACACAAACACACGCACGCACACAAACGCACACACACAAACGCAGACACAAACGCACACACACAAACGCAGACACAAACGCAGACACAAACGCACACACACAAACGCAGACACAAACGCAGACACAAACGCAGACACAAACGCACACACACAAACGCAGACACAAACGCAGACACAAACGCAGACACAAACGCACACACACAAACACACGCACGGACACACGCACACACACACGCACACACACACGCACACACACACGCACACACACACACACACACACACACACACACACACACACGCACACACACACGCACACACACACACACACACACACACACGCACACACACACACACACACACACACACACACACACACACACACACACACACACACACACACACACACACACACACACACACACACACACACAGACACACACACAGACACAGACACACAGTGACGTGCGGTCAGGGGAGGCAGGTGAGGCTGTGCCTCCCCTGTCATCATGAGAGGAAAAAGAAACGAAATAATAAAATAACACAAGTATTAATATGTGTCCTCTGGACTATGATTTTGGTGTGGTTCTTAATGTATTTTGACCGTTTTTATAGTAAAAATGGCAGAAAATTCTGTATTTCCTATTTAAATAAACGGAGTCTCTTCGGAGACGAGAGGTGAGGCACGGACAGCCGAGCCTCCCTCCAGATTGCGCAATCACTCACAAACTGTATTGAGCGCGTGCCCTCTGCGCGTGCTTGTTCCCATTTCTGTTTATGTTTCCAATATGATGGTTGAGGACACTTTTATGTAATAAAAGCATACGTCTTCTTTTCCATGGTGTTCAGTGATGTATTTTACTTATGTGTGTAATATTTACATCTTATTGATGTGACATAAATCCACAGGGGAAATGCCTGCCTTGAGGCAGGCAGTACCTCTGCCTCAAGGCAGGCGGCGATAGGGAGCAGCCTGATAGCCTGCAGCCAGATCACGGTGAACTCTGACCTGTGTGCAAAAAGTAAACACAAGAAGTGGGCTGTGCGACGCTGTAGAGCTTAGCGACAAGCTGCCATTTCTCGCCCTGAAAATGGAGGATTTGATTTCTAAACTAAGACATTTTTCAAAGCTGGACTTTCAGTCAGTAAAGGAAAGATATACTGCAATATACAGATGCACTGGTGTTTTAAAATGGTTTTCAGCATCCTATTCTCTCCTCCTATCCTATTGGCATCCTCCTAGTGCCTCCCCAACCCCAACCCTCACTGCACGTCACTGACACAGACACAGACACACAGACACAGACACACAGACACAGACACACAGACACACACACACACACACACACACACAGACACACACACACAGACAGACACACACACAGACAGACACACACAGACAGACACACACACAGACAGACACACACACACACACACACACAGACAGGACCGGTGTTCAATTATTATTTTTATTTATTTTGTGCCGGTGTTCAGTCATGGCACTGAGTGGAGTGGGGATCACGTGTATGCTGTTACCGCTGTCTCTGGTCATATCGGGGAGCTGGCGGTCTGTTAGATCATGCCAATGAAACCCGGACGCGGACGCAGGTTAAGGGCGCGCCCACCGACAAGAAACAGACGCAGACGCAGCCTGATGTAACGTAAGTGTCGTGCACTAGTCCGCACACTTCAGTGATGTTTGCCCAGCTCCAACCACAGATGTACAAGGAAAATAATAACCCAAAATGGAAAACCAAAAGGGCAAGGGTGGCGCAGAAAAGGCGAGGATTAAAAAGAGAAAAGCCCTGGAGACAGACGCAGCCAACTCTCCTCTCACACTCGGTGACAGCGTCCTATAACGATCATATAATAGTATAATATAATTGTATATATAATATCACGGCCAAAAGCTCTATGCGCCTCCGGAGGCCGTAGCACGAGGAGCTCTCGTAGGGATTGGGCTTACTAGGGTTTGATTACCGGCGTTGCTGTGTGGAGCCGGTCTTCCGCGTTCCACACAAGACCGGATTTTTTTTATTACTGGAAAAAAATAATACAAAATAACTCGGTGTTGGCCTCAACCACTGGTAATACCGCATACCGCGGCAACCCTGATTGTTACTAATAATTGCCATAATAATTTCTTATAGCCTGTCTAACCTAACGTTACATAATTTAAATAATATTATGATGCAACGCCACATAACTGGCCACAAACTTTGATTTGTAGCCCCTCAGATACAAGATGCATCACCAAGCACCAGCCATCAGCCCACAGGTCCAGAGTGTGCAGGTAGGATTGCTCATTAAGTGAATATTATTAGAATTAATATAATGAAGAGTATGGTGTAGACCTAGCCTGGTCCTACCAGACTCGTACTTCATTTCATTTGCACAGAGAGTCCGGACCTACTCAATTGATAGACTTTAACTAACTTGGCAGGCAGGTGTCTGTTGAAATTTAAAACTATTGGATCTGCCCAGTGCCACTCTGGATCTGCTATAACCAATCGCTAACGTTTGGCCGGGAATCACGTTGCGCGCAGGCTGTAAACAAACCAAACACTGCATGAAGATGTAAACGAGAGCTGATTGGACCCAGATTGCAATTGATGATGATAGAGGATTCAGCACTACAATAATGAAACTGACTTGAATTTTTTACTTGAAAAAGGGGAGATTTGTGACGAGATTTATGAACATTTTTATGATTTAGAGTCAGAGGCAGAGCCAGGAGCCAGTGGTGAGGAAGAAACAGGTGAGCTAGTGTGTGAACAAGCAAGCATCAGTTCCCATAAAACCACTTTCTATGCCCCAATGATAGTAGTGGCCAGTTATACTTTTGATCATTAGTAATAGTAAGAATTACAGTAGGAATTACAAGGCTCTAGAGAACAGTGCGCTATTGTATGCTTAACATATAAAGTTATAAGTACATTATTTTAATATAATAGGTCGTGATCTAAAGTGGGTCGGTCTGAGGTATGAAACTCCAGGGCTGAAAATGAGTCCCACTCCGGCCCTGATTTAAATCATAGACTAACAAACACTTACAAAGAAAGAAACCTGGTTATTTCCCAGACACACACAAACACAACTCTTTTTGCTTTGTCCTTTTACCAGATATAACCGTCCTGCACTTACACCCATACAAAACACAGCTTTCTTTCTCTCTCTTTCTAGCTTTACTTCAGTCTTAGCAAAGAATGCACAACATGTATTATAGATCAAAATATATCTTACCAGTTTGTTGGATGTTTGCCATGGGAGGTACAGTTCTCCAAATGACACCGACTTTTATAGTGATCACACACGCACACACGCACACACACGCACACACACCCACAAGCAGACACACGCACACACCCACGCGCACACACACCCACGCACACACACACACACACACACACACACACACACACACACACACACACACACACACACACACACACACACACACACACACACACACACACACACACACACACACACACACACACACACACGCGCGCGCGCGTCCTGTGATGACTTTATTATGGCCCCCTAATGTCTTTATGTCCTCTCTTCCTGTGTACAGGGATGAATGGACATATTGTGCGTGTGTGTGCGTGTGTGTGTGTGTGTGTGTGTGTGTGTGTGTGTGTGTGTGTGTGTGTGTGTGTGTGTGTGTGTGTGTGTGTGTGTGTGTGTGTGTGTGTGTGTGTGTGTGTGTGTGTGTGTGTGTGTGTGTGTGTGTGTGTGTGGCATGATGAGGGGGTGACCGACCCCCACACACGCACACACACACGCACACACACGCACACACACACGCAAGCACACACACACGCGCGCACACACACACGCACGCACACACACACGCACACACACACGCAAGCACACACACACGCACGCACACGCACGCACAATATGTCCATTCATCCCTGTACACAGGAAGAGAGGACATAGAGACATTAGGGGGCCATAATAAAGTCATCACAGGACGCGCGCGCGCGCGTGTGTGTGTGTGTGTGTGTGTGTGTGTGTGTGTGTGTGTGTGTGTGTGTGTGTGTGTGTGTGTGTGTGTGTGTGTGTGTGTGTGTGTGTGTGTGTGTGTGTGTGTGTGTGTGGCATGATGAGGGGGTGACCGAGGTGTGGTTATCTGTGTCTTCAAATGAAAACGGCCTCAGCTGTGGAGAATTAAAAAAAAGTAAATACAGAAGAACAGAAACTATGCCAAACACTTACAAAGAAAGAAACCTGGTTATTTCCCAGACACACACAAATACAACTCTTTTTTCTTTGTCCTTTTACCAGATATAACCGTCCTGCACTTACACCCATAAGACACACGGCTCTCTCTCTCTCTCTCTCTCTCTCTCTCTCTCTCTCTCTCTCTCTCTCTCTCTCTCTCTCTCTCTCTCTCTCTCTCTCTCTCTCTCTCTGGTATATATTACAACCCTTTTGAGACTATTTATGCTTTCGTGGATACAAGGATTAAGTTATAAGAGTTAACACTCAACATAAGGAATCTTCACATGGGATTATACACCCCGTTCTTTCTAACGCGAACAGACAAGTGAGATGAGATGAGCACGGGTAATCAACTCATACCACCTTCCAAAGCTCCAGAGGACAAGCCAACACAAGCGTCTGTCTCAGAAAACAGACCGGT
>NC_139838.1:1326390-1486390 GCF_963691815.1 Echiichthys vipera | reverse complement strand
ATTTAACAGCACCAAAAACGATAGCCTGCAAAACGACCACACTTAATCAAAACCTGAACTTTTAGAACCTTGATGCAAATATAATTTTTCTCTTCTTCAATTTCAACAAACTCTCATACACAGCATTGTAATGAAGAGTTTTTTTTTTCAAACCCTTGACCACTCACTCACTTTCCCATGTCGCCTTTTTCTAGCTTGACTGGGCTGCGTTTGGTGTGATGACTCTGCCCTCAATTGGCATCCCTCTGCTCCTCTGGTACTCCAGCAAGAGGAAGTATGACTCGCCAAAGGCCAAGAAGAACTGAGTAGAGGTTGCTGGGTTAAAGGCTGGGGTTGGGGTGGGGATTGAAGTCAAAGGCTTAAGTGGGCACAGGATCTCTGAATAGCTAAATAACCCATATTGGGGTTGAAAGTAAAGTACAGTGATTTGATCAAAGCAGCGTGATAAAGAACTTTGGATCAGGAAGTAGAACAAAAAAAGTTAAAAAGCGGTTTCAGTGTGGTTTCCAAACCATGAACGTGTACATGAATGTTTTCTGTTCTCATCTACAGCTGTTGGCATTCCTGGACATTTGCAAATGGTTTCTTGCATTTTGTAATTGTGAACTTCAAGATAAATTAATAAAGACAAGCTGTTTTTTTCTAAAGCTGTGTCTGATTGGAGGTTATGTTTATATTCCATGGATCCACAAAAAACGATGTGTAAGCGCTGAGGCAGGTCATTTAGAATGAACCCTTTAACAAAGTTCCTCTGATGTCCTCAATGGCCGGACCTCACTGCACACGATAGCAGCTTATGTTTGTCGGTGAATCTGTTTTTTATTTTGGTGCGCCTGTTCCAAGGCCATTGAAAAGGGGCTGAGGCACCAAAACAATGTCTCGGAGCTTTGAGGTTATGAGCATGTACAACAGAACTGTAGCTGTGCTGTTGGATGGCACTAGTAAAAATGGAATGGTTTCCTTTCAGGTGCTCTTTGGTTGCACAAATATACATACAAACACCTGCATTAAAAAAAAAGGGCAGCATTGTTCCATGATAGGCTTGTTTGAGATGAGCCAGAGCTGCTCAGAATCAGTCACCTGTGATTGCACAATGCATGCTGATTAGATTTGTGCCCTTGATCTGACATCATGCACATGTGGGCACCGATAACCTCACAAGATTAAGGCGGTAGTAGTCAGAAACTAAATGCATTCAGATTACAGATCATCTCAACAACAGATCGCCTGTATAGCATTTTAATATTCTTCTCATTCATAATGAAAACAAACTGAAGACTGATGAGAATGGCTGGAAACTGGCTTGACTGCAGTTTTTTTTATCACCATCCCTTGCTCCTGACGCCTGCTCTCATCCACTTCACAGGTGAGGTGCAGCTCATCTCCAACGAGCTGTGTGAGTGAATGCAGAGCTTCTTTGTGTGTGTGTGTTTTTGTATTCGTGAATATAGTTTTTTAAGATGGAGCTTTGTTGACACCCTGTTTCTATTACTGTCGCAAGTGTTGCAAAGGACGAAAAACGTCTGAAATGTGGAGTTATCTATATGACAGCTAAAGAGGCTAAACATGGCCAGGAAATCCAGAAGTGTGTGTGTCTGTGTGCGCATTATTTGTCAAACACACTGGGAGTTCACTGGTGCATGGGGAATTAAGCTGTTTTTCATGAGCATATTTTACAGTTTGTTCCACATATCCTGTGCATATTCAATGGATTGAGTGTGCACAGAGAGTTGGATACTTGCATGCTATCAGGAAGCTGTTTAACAGTTTCTACGACTGCTCTCGAACTGTGAACAAACTGTGAAACTGGGCAGCAATGATCAGTGAATCCAGATTGTCTTATTGTGTGGCCTATTTTTAGCTGTAAAATGAGTCATCTGGTGGGTGGGACTCTGTTTTTGCTCAACTTGATCACAAACATTCTCATTTTACAGTAACTAGAATATGTTTCAGAAGACACTGTGCATTAAGGTCTTTAAAGTGTAATTCCAGCATAACTGGACCCAATACTCAGCACTTGCATACATCAAATAAGCCATCGAGATAATTTTTTTCATTGATCAACTCTTAACAGAGAAATCCCAGAGTCACTAACAGCCAGACATGGCTAACACTGAGTAGCTGGGGCGGAGCGCTAAACGCATCCAAAACAGCTTTTTAACCACTAATACTGCGCAAAATAGCCCCACATCTCCACAGTAGCATAAAACGAGTCCCTACACATAAAACAAAGCACCAACAATGTAGTTAGAGAACCTGGAGTTTATTAAAAAAAAGAGTTTTCAACAATTCTACAAGCCTTAGCAGTTGGCTATGTCCTTATTGAGAGGCAGACCATACAAGCAGATTACCGAATGCACTGGAGTTCAGTTCAATACTTTATTCCTTGAACTGAACTCCAGTGCATTCACTAATCGACCCATGCTATTGCAAAGGTTTGGTGTTGTTTTGAGCAGTATTAGTGGTTAAAGAATGCCGTTCTGGATACGTTCATCGTACTGCCCCAAGCTACTCAGAGTTAGCCATGTCTGACTGTTAATATCTCTCTGGCATTTCACTGTCAACAGAAAAAATTGTCTAGATAGCTTATTTGATGTATATTCATGCTGAAAAAAGCATGGGTCCATTTATGCCGGACTTTGCCGGACACTTTAAGCATTGCTGAAGTGCCAACAAGGACGGTAAAGCTCTCTGCTTCATTCTAATGCTGTCACTGAAGTAATGAATTCTCTTCTGTTAAGGTTTGTTGGTTGCAGTGTATGTCAATGACATCAGCTGACAGGAAGTGAACAAGGACCCAAGCTGTTTCCGAGCATTATAATTCAATTGAAAAGGCTTGCTTTACAAAACTCCCATTTTAAGGTTCTAAGTGTTGTTCTCTTCAATTGTAATCAACAGCTAGCTATTTGTATATACAAAACCATAGTGGTATAGAATATGATTTTACAGAACTGTGAATAGAATGTGATCTGTCTTCTTCAGAACGTTTGTCTTTTCAAATATAGAATGCTTTAGAGTTTTAACAGTGACTGCAGTTTTCAGAACCATTTTATTAACCCATCTCCAATAAAATTAAGCCTCAACCTCTATTAACAACTTCCTTACAACTACAATGCGAGGTCTTTGCTTCCCCAGAACTGGACTTAACAGACAGCCCTCCCCAGGCTGTGTTGATCTCAAACTCACCAAGTCTACCAAGACTCCAAAGTCAGCCCAACTCAACCTCTTTGGTTACCTCATTCTCAATTCAAATAAAATGGCATGATATTTACCTCTCATTCATTCACTCATTGTATAACAGAAAGAGCCCTGAACACAGATGCATTCACTCCAGCTTTCTTCCCTCTCTTGTTTAACTCTGGTATAGAGCAGGGTTGATACAGAAGTGCAATGAAGAGTGAAATCAGACAAACATCCTCAGACATACAATTAACAATGGCTTTTAGATCACTGGTGACCAAAGTAGCAAGTTCAGCAGATACATTACGAAATTGCTAAAAACAAAGAACAACAGGCACACACAGATTTGAGGAACAGTTGAGGAATGAGGCAAGATAGATGAGATGGAATAACAGGGAGGGGTGATGGGGAGGAGGAGCAGTGAGCGGCTGAGACTTGAGACCACAGCCTGGCAGGATGGTGGAGCTTCTTGGTTGTTTAGCTGAAAACACAAGAAGCAAGAGATGGCATTGAAGTGTATGTCTTACCTAACCGTGCATGCCTCGGCATTGCAAGCAACACAACAATCAGTGGAAGGCCGTTGAACTCTATTCATGGATGAATAGAGTTTGTCATAGCTGAGCTTTTCAGTCCTTGTCAGTAACCAACCAGGGAGCAGTTTCAGAAAGAGCAACTGGGTGGTAGCACCACATTTCACAGATGATTGTCACTTCGATCAGTGAATCTTGTCATAATGAGATAAAGGAGAAATGATCTCATGTTGCAAATCCTGGTTTGCATCTTTGCAAATTTAATGAACAGGGTCTGGATAAAAGTTATGGAAATTGGATACATTAAAAAACTGCACTCCTCCCTTTATGTCCCCTTTATTCAAGAGAACTAGTTCACATTGATTGAATAAATGCTGGTGTTTAGTTGTGGCTGTCGCTGCATCAGAGGCTGATTAGGCTTCTGCGACTAGTAGATACCATATCTTTTGTTCCTGGGGGTCTGTGTCTGTGAAGACTGACTGTCTTTGAAGAACAAATGTCACGAGCTGAGGCTTATGCCAAGTTCCCACTACAAGACTTTCAAAGTGGTCAGTTTGCTGTAGGCGTTCACACCGCACAACTTTTCACTACCAGCAATGATGGCAACAAGGAGTCACCAATTACAAGATCTTTCACCAGGAGGAATCCCCGGGGCAGCAGGGTCTGTCAGTTGCCACACATACAGTGGGATGACTTCAGGTAATGTGGGACAAATAAGCACTGTAATGACTTTATATGTGGTGACGTTTATACTATAAAGCTATAATATAATCAACTGTTATCAGCATGTCACACCACACACTTGATTCCTTCCCCCAACCAAGCACCCAGTATTGTAGTCTATAAACCACAGTCAGATAGAGACATTAGCTCACTAACACATAGGTGGGCCCATCATTAGGCTAGGTTTACAAACGACTTTTAAAGTCCGTGTTTGAAATGAAATGATTGCATGTTATCATTGTGTTGTAATTCTATTACAGTGTTATAACTGAAATGGCTTTTAAAATGATTAGCTTATCCTTAAACATTAAATAACATGGGTGTTCCTTCTTTAATAAAAAGGTTTTATATTCAGGAAGTAACAAAGTTATTGTTTGTTAATCCAAGAATGAATATCCCACTTTACCAAACAAGCTGCCCCACAAAACCTTAACATGCCGCCTGAGTGAGAGAGGGGGTCATGGTATGTTTGAAGGTGTTTAGCTTCTAAAACATTGTGTATTCCCATTTAATTCCAACATAAAAATGTATTATAAATATATATTTTTTTAAAAAAGGCCTAAAATAAGCATCACTGGAAACATCACTGGATAGTCACTGGTAAGTCTACTGGAGCACATACAAAAAAGTGTTCTCTATTACCTGAATTCACCCTAAAATGACAGGTACCCCTCCCTCTTGTCTCCAACCGGCCCGTGTCTTGCACTCTCATTGGCTCTTGGAGTCCCTGACAGCTCTCGATACTTAGCCTGCTAGATATCTGGAGTTTGTTTGCTTGGTTCACCTCTAACATAGGTTGTCAGGTTTTGATTTCAGAAATGTAAGAAATAATTTCCATATTTTATGAAAGACATGACTTTTATGTTTAATGGTATAAGTAAGCCTTTCAGCCATTATGCCTGAAGCAAGCTCATTAATCCAGAGGTTCACAGAAGGACAATGAACAGTTTTCTGTGTCTCATGTCTAACAATAAGACATTCTATGTACATTAGGCAAGATGTCAACAAATTTGCTTTCATGTGTCCTAAGTGTTAAAGTATTGCTGATAATACCAAGGACAAACTGTATATCTGGGCGTACAGGGATTTCTTTTTGGATGATGGAGGAGAATGCTCTGATTATACTCTTTCTTGGACATTTTTACACATTGAGATATAAAACAGGGGTTCTTTCTCTGTTCTACATTTGATACAGGTGTCTGGGGTATCAGGATTAAATTGATTGATTTTTCAGGAGTCATACGGTATACAGTGCATCCCGAAAGTATTCACAGCGTTTCACTTTTTCCACATTTTATTGCGTTACAGCCTTATTCCAAATTGTATTAAATTAATCTCTGTCCTCAAAATTCTACACATAATGCCCCATTATGACCACGTGAAAAAAGTTTTCTTGAGAGTTTTGAAAATGTATTTAAACATAAGTATTCACAGCCTTTGCTTAATACTTTGTAGAACCACCTTTGGCAGCCTCTACAGCCTCAAGTCTTTTTGAATATGATGCCACAAGCTTGGCACACCTCTCTTTAAGCAGTTTTGCCCACTCTTCTTTGCAGTACCTCTCAAGCTCTATCAGGTTGGATGGGAGACGTCTGTGCACAGCCATTTTCATATCTCTCCAGAGATGTTCAATCGGATTCAAGTCTGGGCTCTGGCTGGGCCACTCCAGGACATTCACAGAGTGGTCCTGAAGCCACTCGTTTGAGATCTTGGCTGTGTGCTTGGTCACTTCCCTGACCAACGCCCTTCTCCCCAGATTGCTCAATTTAGACGGCCGGCCAGCTCTAGGAAGAGTCCTGGTGGTTCCAAACTTCTTCCATTTACAAATGATGGAGGCCACTGTGCTCATTGGGACATTCAAAGCAGCAGATATTTTTCTGTATCCTTCCCCAGATTTGTACCTCGAGACAATTTTGTCTCTGAGGTCTACAGACAATTCCTTTGACTTCATGCTTGGTATTTGCGCTCTGACATGCAGTCAACTCTGGGACCTTATATAGACAGGTGTGTGCCCTTCCAAATCATGTCCAATCAACTGGATTTACCACAGGTGGACTTCATTCAAGCCGTAGAAACATCTCAAGGATGATCAGTGGAAACAGGATGCACCTGAGCTCACTTTTGAGCTTCATGGTAAAGGCTGTGAATACTTACGTAAATGTGATTTTTTTTTGTTTTTTAATTTTAATACATTTTCAAAACTCTCAAGAAAACTTTTTTCATGTGGTCATAATGGGGCATTATGTGTAGAATTTTGAGGACAGAGATTAAGTTAATACAATTTGGAATAAGGCTTTAACGTAATCAAATGTGGGAAAAGTGAAACGCTGTGAATACTTTCCGGATGCACTGTATGTTCTCATAAGCCATTTGTATTGGATCAGCTTGAATCTGCTATTAATATAAGAGCCATTCCCAGTCCATCTCTGTGATGTCTGTCTGAAGATCTTCCATCCAGGCCATTCTCTTACAATGTGAGGATTCTGCTGAGGATCTTAGCAATTTAATATAGATTTTTGAATTTCTTTCCTTTAGCATGAGGGTCTGCTTTTGCCAGTTCTTCAATGCAACTCAAGCAGGGCATTGGTATGATAGTTTCCTGGAGTGAATACAACTCATTATATCAAAATATTTAAACAAATTAGTTTGAGGTACCCCAAAATTGTCTTGAATATTTTCAAAAGGAAAAAGGGTGGTTTTTGTAAAGCCAGTTGAGCTCAAAGTCTAAACCCTGGATCTGATGTACCTGGTGTAAACATTGCATCAACAGAAACAGGAGAAAACTGTGTTAACCCTATTAGTTCTCCAGACATCTCTTGCGTTTCATATCAAGCTACAATTGTGGTTTTAACAAAGTGATTGGTTGTATTCTGTTCAAGCCTTTTAAGAGAGTTAGAGTAAAGGTATCTGTCCAGCGATATTCCTTAAGAACTCTTTTCCTCTACCCGGATCCATGGCAGGTTTGAAGGGTTGGAAGACCAGAAAAGTGCTGATCTAACTTTGGCTCCTGTAAAGTACCATAGTAGATTGGGTAATTGCAACTCACCCCTGTCATAGGGTAGGTATAGTAATGTTAAGCAAAGTCTTGATCATCTTATATTCCAAATAAAATGTATGAGTGCTTTTTTCATGCTGGAGAATAAGGCTGATGGGGGCTGAAACAAAAATAAAAATTTTGATGATGTTGAATTTGATAACATTGATTCTGCCTATTTATGTGAGGGGGAGAGAAATCCATCTATTCAAGCTATCCTTTATATGAGCAACACTGGGGTCATAATTGCATGGGACTATGTTTTATATTTATTTAATAAGTATTTGAATCCATTTGTTGATAATGTGAAAGGGTGCCAGACTGTTGGATTATTTCTTCCTTTCTTGTAAATAATAATTATTGAAGATTTAGAATGATTGACTTTATATCCTGAAAATGTTCCAGATTGATCTTTCACATTCATCAGAGTAGGTATTAGGATTTTAGATCTAAAAGATATAAAAATATATCAGAGTTCAATTATTTAAAGTGAATACTTAACATCACTATAATATAGGAAATCAGTAAAAGTTTATACAGTTCAGAGTTTATCCTACTGCTACTTCCTACTATTCTCCCTGTTCCCCTGGGTGAATGATTCCAATGAGTTTATCTACTTCTTATAGAGAGTAGGGGTGTACGGTATAGCGGAATAGATGGTAAAGACAGTATAGATGGAATAGACGGAATACACGTTATATACGGAATAGACAGAATAGACGTATAGACCTTATAGATGGTATAGACCGGGGGTGTCAAAGTGATCCAGTAAAGGGCCGTGTGGCTGCAGGTTTTCAGTCCAACCAAGCAAAAACACACCTGGTCCAACAAATCAACCGTGTGAAGGCAGTTCAGGTGATTGAGTAAGTCGAGTCAGATGTGTTCTTGCATAGTTGGAATGAAAACCTGCAGCCACACGGCCCTTTACTGGATCACTTTGACACCCCTGGTATAGACGGAATAGACGGCATAGACGGCATAGACGGTATAGACAGTGGGACTGTAGGCATATGGCTACGGTATGTATTCTTACTCTACCATGTTACCGGCAGAGCATTTCTGACCTAATCACACATTGCTTGTGGATCCTGGCTGCAAGAGAATATTTACTGTCCCTTTGAGGAGAAGCCTACAGTATGTGACTAAGTAATTCCTGGCTATAGTGGCCAATGTTGACTTGTGTGCTTCTTCATAGTTCCTCTCCGCCTGTCATTGTTCTTGCAATCGTCTTTCAGTCTGGATAAATCCCCACAATGAAGTCTCTTTCTACTTTGAAAAAACAAAAGGTTGACACAGAAAACCAGCAATTGTACAGTGAATGGACAGACAAGTTTGTTTATAGCTGTCACTGTGAGGCCTGTGAGTTTACTCTGCAAAGAGTGTACAGTGGAGAAAAATAAGAAAACAACTAATAAATACTTGATTTATTTCGTGGCTATACCAGTGCTGTACTATCAAGTTTCTTTTTAAATAACCAAAGCACTTCAACAAAAACCTTTATTTTGTGAAAAAAACAGTGATGAAAATTAGAGAACACTTTCAGATCCCTCCCAGTAATTGGTGTGAGTCTGGCACCTGGTGATAAGTGACTTCATTTTTGGACACACCCTATTTATCTGGCAGCTCTCCTGGTACCTTTGCAAGATGGTGAACTGCTCTAAGGTGACTGAAACCCTGAGACAGCAGGTTGTTCAGATGAAGGCCAAAAGGATGAGGTTGGGCGTTCACAGTCTGGGATTTCAAGAAGATTGAAACTTTACAAGGACACAGATTAATTTATCCCACAGATGGGAAACATTATGCTGGGCGTAGGACTGGGGAAAGACTGAACCCAGAGTGTGTAAAGTAGTCAGTTACATTTGGAGGAGGAAGTGTCATGGTTTGGGGGATGTTTTCTGCAGCAGGATTGGGCCTCTTGTACACAATGGTTACTGTTCTCTAATTTGATCACTTTTTTGTTTTCACAAAATAAAGGTTTTTGTTGAAGTGCCTTGGTTATTTAAAAAAAACATGCCAGTACAGCAGTGGTATAGACACAGTGGATATTCCATCAAATTCTGGACACTAAAAAATTCAAGTATTTATTAGTTGTTCTCTAATTTTGATCTTCACTGTATATCAGTGTGAGGCAAACATCTTAATCGGTAAAGTAACTAGTAACTAAAGTTATCAGATAAATGTACTGGAGTAAAACGTACAATATTCCCCACTGATTGTAGCAGAGTAGAAGTATGAAGTAGCAAGAAAAGAAAATACTTCACTAAAAAACAAGAGTCTCAAACTTGTACTTGTAATTGTAAATATACCGTAATATAATACTGTTACCGTCTAGTGCTTCAAATTATACCGTGATGTAAATTTTATACCTTACTGTAATCTAATGGAGAGCTGCAGATTTTCTTTTGTCCATTCTGTAATAGATGTTTAACGACTGCAGGTGCTTCTTCACCCCATCCAACTGCTTACGTTGTTCACGCACCTCCATGGAGAAGAACATAACGTTGTGCTGTTGATACTTAACTGTTTTAATTTTCCTGGCAGCCCTCATTATTCTTTGTTGATCTTGAAGGTTCAGGGACTTCATGAGTAGCACCCGGGTATACCGCTATTCAGTAGTAGGAGCACTGCCAATATGATGCGCTCATTTAATGATAACTGGGCTTGATAATGATGCCCCAAACACATCAGGTAGCCACTTTTCCAAGGATTGAACAGCATCTGTACCCTGTGCGTTTTCCAGAAGGTTTACCACGTAGGTTGGATGGGCTATTTCTCTTCTCCAAATCATCTATTTTGAAGATGAGTATCCATTTGGTCCACCAGAGCTTGCACCATTTTCAGCCTCAGACAGTCTGATTCCGAAGTCATGAATTTCAGTTTTAGGAGAAAACATCTTTCATATCAGAGATGTCTTTAATTACCTCATTTTCTTTGTTAGCTATAGCATCTGTGCCTGGCATAGCCTTAGCTTTTTCCAGTGAGTTTTCCTTTTTGTCAGGAATCTTTTTGGTTATCGTTCGGTTGGTCATTTATGGTTTGGTTTTGTCTTCTGGGATTTTGTTCTTTGTGGTTAAGTTTTAAAACAGCTTAAAACAGGATTTGGACTATTTTGTAGTGGGAGGTCCTGCTAACATTTCTTACTCGCTTGTCACCATGTTGGATCTCCAATAAAGTTATTTTTGATCCAAATTAAAGGAATGGTACACTGGCAGGCTCAATAAACTTCTCTCTGGAAAGGGACACATATCACTACTTACATAGAGGTCATGTCATTGAGGGCGTGGTCCAGTTCCTCACTGATGGCTTTGTACTTGAGTTTCTGTGCATAAAGCTCATCTGTATGTCCGCACACAGTCCAAGAAACAGTGTGTTGCAAAGGAAAAGGAAAAAAAACATAGGAAGCTGAAGTTATTATAGTGAAATATGTGATAATAAAATGTTTAGTGACAAAAAATATCTAAATGTATGGCAGTGCAATAGAACAGAAACATACAATTGGGCTAAATGCTCACATCCCATGTAGAAATAGGGGGATGTTAAGTAGACCTGTCAATACAACTTAAGTAGGCCTGTCAATACAATGAAATGTTATGAACAACTGATCTCAGCTGGTCTCTTAAACATCATAATTCAAACACGATTTGGATTTAGAGTGATATGATTAACAAAACAACTCTCGTTGCATCTGGACAGCCTTTGGTTTCCATATACCTCAACAGCCAGGTAAATTCACTTCCATTATCAGTTATGAACAAAACAGTGATGTTCGCTAATCTGATTCAGATAAATGGAGATGATGGAGAGATGATTAGCTGTGTTTATTGATACTATTCATATCATTCTATCATATTCACCCCCGTAATTATTATTATTCATATTTCTTTTACCTTAACTGCCATTATTAACATCATCCCATATTAACTGCCATAACTATTGTTAGTCATATTCATTTTATTACTATAGATATTATTACAGTTGATGCTTTCATCCCTCGGCCAGTCTGTCTGTCTGTCTCTTTCTCTCTACTTTTCTTCCTCCTCAAAGACAGATGTCCGTCCTCCATAGAGCTAGGTCTGTTCCACGTTCCTGCCTGTTAATGGGAAGGTTTTCATCGCCACTGTGTGCACAAGATTGCTGGATTAATATTGTATTATAGATATTGCAACTTGTTGCTGCTCAAGAGGGAATTGTTGGGTCAATGTAAACCATAAATAAGTCATAGAGTGTGGTCTTTACCTACTTTATATGTAAAGTGTCTTGAGATAACTTTTGTTATGAATTGCCACTGTAAATAAAATTGAATTGAACTAAATTAGTTTATCTGTATGTGTATAACGCTGGAAGCTTCAGCTTAGTCTCTTTTCTGCTTCATTTTGTGCTTTAGATTATTTTCTACCATTTAGACTCCTCATACATATACTTATCTATAAGTTTAACTGCCAACAACAAAATTAATAACATGATATTACATGTTTGAAATAAACTAAACTAAAAACCCTATGTTCACCATGTACTTGAATCTAATTGAAAAATATATTTAAACCTTCAACGCTTGTATACAGTAGGCCTAAACTGAGTCTAAATAAAAGCTGTTTGGTCCCAGTAGAGTTTCAAACTGGAACTAGAATGGGACATTAGTGGAAAAATAAAAGTCAGAATTCTCCTGATTTTATTTATAAACTGGGGGTGGTTATGTATAATGGGAGGAAGCCAAGATGAATGTTACATTGGTGTGAAGCGTCAGTGATGAACAGACTGGTTTTCACAAAAAAACTGGACATAATAACTTATGGGGACTTATGGGACTTAAGGAAATTGTGATCCAGATTGAAATACATTGTACTTGAAAAAAAAAAGTATTATGAAATGGCCCACATGCATGCACTTTGAAACGGTCCCTCCTCAGTTTACGTCTTCACTAGTCGTGCACATAAAGGCTTCAATATTATATCATGTAAAATCATATCATGTAATAAAAACAGATCGAGCGACTTGTTGCTGCTCATGGGGAAATTGTTGGGTCTCTGTAAATCTTGAATAAGTCATACAGTGGTCTTGTCCTACTCTATATGTAAAGTGTCTTTAGATAATACTAAAATTGAATTGAATTGAATTGAACAGTAGTGGAACATCAGTTAAGCTTTATTCCACACTACACAACTAATCTGTTGAAAACTGATGAAAAGTTTTTGAGGATGTCAACTCAAATCACTGTTTTGATGACTTACAACTTGACTTGATAGCAAATGAATGAGTTGAGATTTGACTTGGGCTTGGAATTTAACAGACCTTATTTAGACTATGGCACATGGTCTAAAGTGCATGGCACAAGTTTATTTAGGGCGTGTGCAACTCCACATTTGCTAGTTAGACGGCGCATTTTCTGGGCCCAAAGTAAGCAGCGAGGGGCAACAGGGTTGTATTCGCTCACAACTCCGTAGCTAGCTAAAGTTAGCCTGATAACGATTGATATGCAGTATCTGCCTGATTGAATACTGTCCTAGTTGAGGTGTCGTAACATCAAGTAGACATCAACTCCTAAGTAGACATCAACTCCTTTTACAATGACAAGCTCTAAATCTTGAATGAAGACTCAATATGCATGACGCTATAAAAATTAGGTTAATATGTAAAGCAGGCCTGGTGCCCATGACAATTTACACATTAGTTTCCACAAGTTTTACCAATCCTTCCAAAAATGCTATGTTTAGGCACAAAAATCCAAGAGCCCTGAGCAGTTGGGGGTTCGGTTCCTTGCTCAACAGCACCTTGGCAGTGCTCAGGAGATGAACTGGCACCTCTCCAGCCACCAGTCCACTCTCCATTCATGGTCCACACAGGGACTCAAACCTGTGACACTCTGGTTCTTAGCCAAGTCACCTATAGACTGAGCTACTGCCACTCCCAGAAAACAGCCACTAAGGTGACTGATTCATTGACTGCAATCACCTTGTGACCATCACCAGAATGACCATATGCACTACTATTCAACAACAATCACATTGCATTTCTTATTAATAACCTGAGAATGCTGTCAGATTAAGCCCCAAGCAGGACCATGTGCTTTCTCTCACCCTACTTTGTGTCTGAGCTAGTGATGTAACAGCCTACTCCAAATGTTTCTTTGCCTCCCATTCTCACATCCAAGATCATGTGACCAACCAAATGGAGGTCTTGTTATCACACTCATATCAGAAAGTTATTGTAATATATTAATCTTTTCTGGACAGTTTATTGAAAGGGTATTATTTAAATAGGTATTATTGGGTAATAGTGTAATCAATGCACCTTCCAGATCATCAATAGTCTTCTCCAACTTGGCCACAGACCTCTCCGCAAACTCAGCTCGGGTCTCAGCCTGAGAATTACAAAGCACAAATCACATCCATGTCAACAAACCATAATAAACTAAATATCCAAGGGTGTGTCAACCATTTGTGTCTCAACACATATTTTAAGGTGATGAATAAATTGAGGGTTTACAATATCTTAAGGTCATCATCATCTTGCTCACCTCTTTCAGCTTGTCGGTCAGGATCTTGATCTCTTCCTCATACTTGTCCTCTTTTTGAGAGTACTGTGATGAGAAACAACACTATTCAGATGCTGATCTATTTGTGGCATATAACTACATATCAATTTAATTAAAGGGAATAAATTAAACACACATTTACATTGTTCCATTTCCAATTATTGAAGGGCAATTCTGAAAAACCCTGGATTCCAATCAACACCAGAATATTAAGAAATAATTATTTCTATTATTAGGGTTATGTTTAGGAGAAACATAAAAGAACAGGGGTACTGTACCCTGCTTCATATTAAGTCTAATTTCTATTATTAAAGACTTTTCTTGATTTTTGTGTGATATGTTGAGAATCCAGCTGCTGTGTAAGGTAACACATACTGTACATGGAACCAAATATTTTGGTGGCAAAAGAGTTCTCCATTGAGGATTAATCAGTTTTCTAAAATAATCTAGTCTTATCTAATCCAGCTGCCAGGCAAGGTAACTGATAACATGCTGTGGCCTCAGGATCTAACCTGCCATGTAGTGGGCTCATGACAGTAATAATAATAATAATTATATCTGCTTCTTAGCCAATGAGCAGGGCCGAGCATTTTCAGGAGGAAAAGGAAGCTAATGGAGAGTGCAGAAAACTTCAAAACACTTGTAAAAGCGGCTTAGTGGTAGAGTGGGTCGTCCTCCATTTGCGAAATCGGCGGTTTGATCCCCATGTCGAATTGTCCTTGGGCTAGACACTGAACCCCAAATTGCTCCCCATGCTGTGCATGGGTGTGTAAATGTGGTGTGAATGATAAGATTAAATTAGATGGTATGTAGCGTGCCATCAGTGTGAATGTCTGTGTGAATGGGTGAATGTGAAAAGTAGTGTGAAAGCACTTTGAGTAGTCAGAAGACTAGAAAGGCGCTGGCAACTGGCTGAATCTAAGGCTTTCTATGTGGACTTTGTATGTTCTCCCTGTGCCTGCTTGAGTTTCCTCCCACAGTCCAAAGACATGCAGGAAGGTTGATTGCAATAGCCTGTCTAAAGTGATCATACTAAAAAAAAAACCCTAATCAACGCTGATACTGTATGTTAATAAAGGAGTGATGATGCAGTACATCCTCTAAATTCCTTACATAAACACAGCAGATGACAGAATGCTCACGACAACCAGAAGAGATTTGACTTAGACTTGCAAAAAGACCCAAACCATGTCAGGAGAATACCCCACGCATAAAAACAGAGACACCAGACCTCCTTAGACCTGAATGCAGACGTCACTTTAGGCACAGTTAATTCTCTCTTCTTTATGACTGAAGCTTCTGCCATGTGTGCCCCAACAATAACCCCCTCAGTCAAAGTCACTCAGCATCTTTATACCTTTTACAGAGCACTTCTTGTGTTTCTGCACTCGTTTTTTTCATTTTTATCTGTCAGCCATCTGAATGCAGAATAACAGAAGCATGCCGTGCCATGCTGGTTTCCATAGCCTGGTCCTACCTTCTCAGCCTGGGCCTCCAGAGACTTCAGATTATTGGTGACGTTCTTCAGTTCCTCCTCCAGTTCAGCACATTTACTGGTTTAGTTTTGATTTCAGGGAAGGAAGAGATACAGATGGTAATAAGGACATTTAGATTTGATTGGAAAAACAATGGCTAGGGGTGCACATTCTGAAAAGAGTAGTCAGATCATTCACTTAAGTAAAAGTAGTAAAAATGTATCTGCTGTCTTACTACCAGACCTTCATTCTTCCTCAACCCATCCCCGTATTCCATCATTTTCTCTGTTTTCTTGTGTAGCCTAAAGGATAGCATTGCATCTTGTTGTGCTAACCTAGGTTATAACTTGAACCTTGAACCAAAATGTGCTGCAGTGAAGTACTCATTATGCTGAATGGCCCCTATCAGGGTATTATATGTTATTGTTCATTCATTCATCTTCAACCGCTTGTCCCTGTCGGGGTCGCGGGGGGGGGCTGGAGCCAATCCCAGCATGAGGCGGGGTACAACCTTGACAGGACATCAGTTTATCACAGGGCACATAGAGACGAACAGAGACAGACAACCATTCACACCTGCGGGCAATTTTTTTTTTTGAGTCATCAATTAACCTAACACGGGCATGTCTTTGGACTGTGGAGGGAAACTGGAGAACCCGGAGAAAACCCACACAGACACGGGGGGAACATGCAAATTCCACACAGAAGGGCCCCAGCCGGGATTCGAACCTGTAACCCTCTTGCTGTGAGGCTACAGTGCTAACCACAACACCACCTATCATCATTATTATTGCATTAATGTTCATCTAAGCATCATTTAAATGTTATGGGTAAGGTGGAACTGTTATCCATATTTAAGGAATTTAAATCAACAAGGTGGGCAGTAAGTTGCTGCTTTTAAAATCAAAATGTCAATATGAGCAGAAGTTAGCAAATTAGTTAGCGGGTAACTGGACTATGCACATCAAAAACATTCTCCTTTTGAAAATGAATAAGTATTTTTTCACAGACGACAGCTGAGGAGCTTAACTTTGTAACTCAATTTGTAATGTTTCTCGACATTGAGATGTGATTCCTGCAGAGTGAGGAAGGCCATGTCATGGGGTCAGATTGATCTCACCTCATGACCAAGAATCACACAGTAAAGACAAATCCCAACAGAAGACAGTGGGCTGTGGGGATACTCACGCCTCAGCCAGCTCTGCCCTCTCTTCTGTGCGCTCCAGCTCTGCTTCTACGATCACCAGCTTACGAGCCACCTGGACAAATGCATTATATTTGCATATATATATATATATATATATATTTTTTTAAGACATTATACATCGTATACACTTAAACATAGAAACAGAATCAATTCCTTGATAGTCACCAGTAGTAGTGATTGTTTATTGCATATCATTGGCATATTATGAAGCAACAATACTGTCTCTATTGATGTATTATTGTCAATATGATATAAAAATCACCAGTGCAGCAGTGAAGCTCCTTTCAGATGTTGGCCAATTTGGTTTTTCTCATTCAAGCTTCTCGGTCACCCCCCGGGGACACCGCAGAAAACTCACCTCTTCATACTTGCGGTCAGCCTCCTCTGCGATGTGTTTAGCCTCCTTCAGCTGGATCTCCTGAAGCTCCATCTTCTCTTCATCCTTTTGAGCCCTGTTCTCAATCACCTTCATACCTCTGCACACACAAACTATGACTTATTTCCTCTTCCATGCAAACAGTTTAATAGTGTTTTCTTCTTTTAATATTCTATTTATAAAGCTAAGAAAAAGTCATTGACAGACCACAGGTTACATATTATTATTATTATTATTAGTATCATAAATATCAGCTTATTGTTAAGAAACCGCAAAACAAATGTTTAATAATTCAAGGCGAATACCTGCTTTTTAGATTGATCTTCTAGTAGTTTCTTTTTCAGCTTAAACTTCCACAGTGCATTTGAATAACTATCTAAAGCTAAGTGCATATGACCCAACCTGTGTGAGAAAATAATCTTTTTTGTGTCACAGGTGTCATTCTCAACTCTCAACCCTAAATACAAGGTGAGTTAGTGGTGACTCGTTGACACAGGTCCCTCTGCTCTGCAGTGACTTACTGACTCTCCTTAGTAAATAGTTGGTATTCTACAACTGTGGTTTTTACTCACAATAATCAGTTTGTTCTACTGCCTTTTGCTATCTCCAGGCCGTCACTCAACAAAGTCTAAACCATGACAGACTGTGCTCTGGGATCCACAGCAAACGAATAATTGATTAGACAAAACAGACAAAAACAGGATTTGTCATTAATCGCAGCCACAGAAATGATTCGACTCTGAAAAGGTCCAGTGAATGGGCCCTCCCAAGATGTGCTTTACTTATCATCACATGTGAATGCTCTCTCTCTCCTGCCAAGCATACATGTAAGCTGAGAGAGACAATCTGAAGACACACTCACACAGCAGCGTCTCATATAATGCTATGGCTCGCCAGACAATATCTTTTCTTTTACCATTGTCTTTATAATTCCCAGATTGTGGGTCATAAAGCTTGGGATATTTCTCGACCTCAACAACTAGTCTTATGTCAAAAAACAAAACCAAAAACCAAAATTAAAAAGAAAATAAAACAAATTAAAATAATTAAATAAATGTACAAAAACAGAATAATTTCACAAGTAGTAGTTTATGTTCACTGAGTCTGTGCACTGTCAGGACTTTTCTTAACCTGGCACTTTTAACAGTGCTCAGGTCATTTGGGGGTGGCTGTGGTCCTGAGGCGGTCTGGGGCGGGTCATGTGATGTGGGTTGAGCCGTTGGACCAGCTTGTTGAGGGGACTTTTCTCTGGTTTCAGCTCTCTGCAGCTAAGGGCGGTGTAATGGAGGTCAGGGGGTCACTAGTTTTTAAGGTGTTGATAAAAGCATTGTTAAAAAGTATAGGCGCCCTTTTTTGAATTTTGAATATGAGTGGATATTGGCTGAGTTCTGCTCTACATGCGTTGTTGGGGTCTTTCTTTGTAGGTGAAAGAGGTTCTTACAGAACTCAGTGTGAAATTATTCAATTATGTTTTTTGTTCCATTTGTCAAAGTCCTGATTCAATTTTGGGCCCCAGATTTCACTGCCAGATTTCATGCAGAATAACTGATTCTAACACAAACACATCTTGAGCCAGATTGGAACTGGAATATCAAATTGAATATTTCCCTTAATTGAATAGAAAGCCCTTCTTCTTTGTCTCTCAGATCTTTTTCAGCCATGTTGAAGCTTCCTGTGGAGCTGATGTTCAGGCCAAGGTATGTGTATTTTTTGTGTTTTTTAATTAAAAGGGGTCCAAATAAAATCATGCATGTTTTCCTTCATTCTGAACTGCTTATGGAAAATCACAACTCTAGTCTTCTCTAGGTAAACAGTTACAGACCTGGGGCCTCATTTTTAAAACTGTGCTTAGGATTCACGTCAAAGGTGGCGTATGGACAAAACATAGGGATTCATAAAGCACACTCTCCTACGCCGGTTTCCCTTTATAAATCACAATCAACTCTAAATGTGGCGCAGCTTTTGCGGCTTCATGTCACGCCCATAGATGCCTATAAATAGTCGATGAAATGCCTAAAATTAATATTCATTCATACTGACATCATGACAAAGGTAGAGAGGAAAACAAAAAATACATAATCAATGTGAAGTTGATGTTCTTGTTGGAGAGGTGGAAAAAGAAAAAACATGTTGTTTGCAGGGCACAGTGTGGACATTACTAATGACGGCCGTAGAGTGGCAATCTATCTCAGCAGGGTCAAATTTGACTGAAAAGACATGAATGTAATCATTTCATGAATTTAAAAATAATTGTATCAAATGAAATGTATCTCTTCAATTCATAATTGTAGGCCATAACTTTGCACACAACTTTTTCCACAACTGCCGACGTATGCAGTTCTAAAATTCAATTAAACATGTTCTTAAAAACATGTAGACTTGATAATTCATTTAAACTGCATCTTAACTGTGTGCCAACAGTATAGTCCTATATTAGTATAGCCTATCCACAACTACAGCTAGGCTTTATACAGTGTGAAATACATTTGCTGCCAGTTATTTTATAGTTAATGCGTGTGTTTTTCTCTGCTGACTCCAACATTTGCCACCGCACATTTTACCGCGCATTTCTGTCTACGCAAGGTTTTTGTGCATGGCAAGCTTTATAAATGAGACCCCAGGTGAGCTGAACTGATGGAGGAGGTTCAGGTGCTGCTGTAGACCTTCTTTGGAGACAACAGTTCCAGGTCACCAGCATAGAGACCTCTCTCTCTCTCTCTCTCTCTCTCTCTCTCTCTCTCTCGCTCTCTCTCTCTCTCTCTCTCTCTCTCTCTCTCTCTCTCTCTCTCTCTCTCTCTCTCTCTCTCTCTCTCTCTCTCTCTCTCTCTCTCTCTCTCTCTCTCTCTCTCTCTCTCTCTCTCTCTCTCTCTCTCTCTCTCAAACATACACACGTGGGCGTGTTTGGGTTGAATATCATTAGCGAAATGTATTTTGCCAATTGGACCTTGAGATAGGGCAGATAGCAGTCCATTCTTTGTGAATTCACCCCTGAGTGTACTATACCAACATTGCTTTGAACTGGCCCTGGGCAAAGGGCGGCCATTGTTAACCATGATAATAAAGTGAGCCTTCCCTCTTGTCTTATAACACTCAACCAAATGACTAAACAATCACAGCAAGTAATCACCTCTCGCTCTCATCAGCAGCCTTCTCAGCCTCCTCCAGCTTCTGCAGAGCCGTTGCCAGCCTCTCCTGAGCTCGGTCCAACTCCTCTTCCACTAGCTGGATGCGTCTGTTCAGTGAAGCCACTTCTGCTTCAGCCTGAGCACGGACAAACATGGTGCAGACAGATTAAGACAAACCATTATTCTATCAGCAGTTGCACAGGTCTGGTGTGCCAACAGGACAACAGCTTTTCCTCTTTGTTTCTTTTTCAAATAACAATGCTAACATCAATAACACATTTATTCAGAAACTATTGTGACAGAAAATGCTTTATGATGGTGTAGATACACTGCAGTTTAGAATTAGCCTAGCCTTCCATTATGGTACATCATCTTTGTCTGTGTTGGCTGTATTGGCTTAGACATGTAAACTATTGCTGTAATGCTTTATAATACAGCCTGCACATGGAAATGTATTTTTGTACATACAAGGTAACAATAAAATAATGTATGTATATGAAAAGAAGGAGAATGTATAGAAAACAGTGTGTGCAAATTTAGTGAATGTATTCAAAACTGGGTTACAACACATATTATCTACTGACCATTTATTTAAAACCATGCTTTCAAAACAGTGGCAGTACTTTAGGCTACAACAAGAAAAGGTTTACAAAGTTTGTAAATAAAGATAATCTATATGGGTACAGGGTTATTGTTATTCTGGGGGAATAAATGATATGCTTATTGAATATCCATGTGTATAATAATTGAAGGGTTAGTACAAAATGAAGAAAGCAGAGATGTAAAGGTAGCCTCACAGTAAATACAGCTGGGGATGACCAAATGCGAGACAAAAGGCTGGAGCCAAGGTCAATTATGGCACACACTCATTTCTCTTATATTTAAAACATCTGAGGTCTACTTGGCAAACATCCATTAACACATTTTATTTGAAATTCAAACTATCACTGAAAAACAACTAATATTTGATCTGTAATCATCTGATCAAATTTAGAATTCCAGTGCAAAAGGTCATAGAGCCCCAGCAGGGGTGTTTCTCAAATCCACTATTGGTGTTGCTTCATTATCATTGTTGCATAAACTAGAATGTTAGACTTCCTGATCTCTTTTTGGATCCTGTAACGAACAAAACATCATAAAAATCAAACCATCTGAGAGGAAATGTGTTGAAGCTTTTGGGTTCTGCACATAGGTGGGTTGTGTTTAAATAAATTAAAATGATATAGCATTTTTAATAGTAATTTGTATTTGTTCTTAAAAAGGGAAAGTCCCTCATCATAATATGGGATGATGATTGTGAAGATGGAAGTAAGAGTTGATTTTAGTTGATCAACTATAATTTGGAGCTTGCTAGTCCTGGAACCACACCAGTACACTGGAATTTTATTCCAGGCATTCTTTGTAGGCAGAATAATGGCCTTTGGTGACAGCTGTACCTTCTATATGTAGACTCTGAAATTAATGTTTCAGCATTGACTCTGAAACTGAAAAGAGGCAGAAGATTACAGACTGGAATGTTTTCTTTCATTTCTTGCATGACTGCAGATCAACATGGTTGGTGGTTAACAGGAGCCACAGCTCTAATCATAGATTGTGTAGTATAGGCTTACAAGTTTAAGCCCCAAGCCAGGTTCCCACAGGAGGCGGCAGGGCAGCCATCTCGTGGAGCTTTGTGAGTGGGAAGCTTGTGATCTGCTACTATAGTTTAGGCGTCCTGAACCCAGCATAAGTCAGAACCAGACTAGGATGAAGAGTAAAATGGTGGACTAGCAGATGAATCAGAATGATGAGTGAAGTTGGCATCTTTTATTAATTTTGTTAGCTTGTTAGCTTGTAGCTGTCAGTGGCTGACAGCTATGATGGGAGTGTGTTTTCCTCTGTAGTTACTGACAATCCGGTACCCTGGATACATACAAGTGCACAGACACATCTCTTGTGACAAACTTTGTCCGGATACAAGTCAGCACAGTCAATGTCAGAGACTTTAGAGGAAATAAACAGAAGAAAAACTATTTTTTGAGTTGAGGGGAACTTTAATTTTACTAATAGTGACATTAAAAAAAAATAATTCAGTCTCTCCAAAGGGAGAGAGACTAAATAAATACTGTGACCCTGGAGGAATGGATGATGTACCTAAAATGGACTTAGACCATTGTTAAGCCTGCAGTCAAGGTTGAGTGGCTGACATCATGGCAAAAATAGGGCTCTGAATCCCCCCCAACAGCTGTGAGGAGTCCATGCAGAGCATGATGAGAATGGAATGCAAGGGAGACGCAGGGAATCAGCCAGGCCTGGTTTACAGTGGCAGCAGCTTTTATCAGCGCCTCAGTAAGGGTTGACGTGTGCAGTGTGGGAAGGTACAGAGTCTGTCATATTTAGAGGTTTACTATGTGCAACAGTTCCTCTGCCTAATCAGACAGAAATAATAAACAAAAATAGACAAGGCGTGACCTATACCTCCTAAAGAGGCAAATCCACTCCAACAATTGTTTATCAGGGCCTAGGTTGTGGTGCAAAAGAGTAAGTTTCTGTTCTCTTGAATAACTGGTCATGCAAATTCAATATAATGTAACTTTTTGCATTTCTGGAATTGTATTACTTACATCAGCAGCCTTCTTGTCGGCGACCTCAAGCTTCTCCTGAGCATCCTTCAGGGCTTCAGAGTATTTATCAAGCTCATCCTCTGTCCCTTTCAGCTTCTTTTGCATTTGCAGAAGTTCGTCTTCATGCTGATGGTGTGGGAGATCAAACACACAGTAAGCAGGTTTTTCAAAATATATTCATCAGACAATACGTTGACATGCTCAATACCTTGATTGTAATGCCCTGGGATATAATGTCAAGTCAATCTAAACACTCCCTACATGCCAATATTCACATTGAAGCACTTTTTCTGTGTGTGTGTGTGTGTGTGTGTGTGTGTGTGTGTGTGTGTGTGTGTGTGTGTGTGTGTGTGTGTGTGTGTGTGTGTGTGTGTGTGTGTGTGTGTGTGTGTGTGTGTGTGTGTGTGTGTGTGTGTGTGTGTGTGTTGTGTGATCTGTCCTCTTCCCAGGTTCACTGTTGAAGAGGCTGTTGTAACCCAGGCTCCAGCTGTTTGGACATCCATTTTTTCCTTATATGTTCACAATCAACGTACTGTATATTCTTTTGTCATTCGGATTGTCTATACTGTCATTTTATTCTGTTGGTTTTTCTGTACACAGCATCTATTGCCTGTTTGTTCATCCTGGGAGAGGGATCCTCCTCACTTCAGGTAAACTTTGAATTTTGTCCTTCATCACTTCCACTGGAAGCACAAAGAGCACTTTGAGGGGATCTTTGACAGCATTCCACCAATAATGAGACCCACTGCTGGCTCTTTTTAGTACAAGTCTTACTGTTACTCCTGATGATGCCGAGGACACTAACTAGTGCCTGCAAGGAGAGACCCACCCACCCACCCACGCCTTCCCCTTTTTGTTTTTTTATGTTGTTGTTTTTTTTTTTTTTTTTTTTTTTTTTTGTATTCCTCCTGGAATTATTTTATTTATTTTTGCTATTAGCTGTATCTATTTACTTATTATTATTATTATTTTTTTTCACTTTGCCTATCTACTTATGTTGTATGTTGTTTAGTTGTTGTGGCCATGTTTGACATGGGTTGTTGGGAGGGATGGCAGGGTCCGTGTTGTTGTTGTTTTTGTCTCTGCCCCCCTTTCTTTTAAAGGCAGACACAGTACGGCTGTTATGATTTTTCTTGTGCACTTGTCTGCAAAATTCAATTAAAAAAAAAAAAAAAAAAAATAGAGCACTTTGAAACAGAAGGAGTATTACAGCTACCAGCTCCTGTTTCACTGCATATATGGGCAACTGAATAATGTTTTAAGACAGACTGGGAAGGCTTTGAGCCCACCTTGCACTCAGATACACAGGCACACATTTCTCTTTAAAGTTGTACTCATCTATTTAATTGCCTTTTACCTTCCTATCGATCACAGAGTGAGTTAAAACAATCGTGATTGACCCACTAATGAAAGCACTTGTTGCCTCTTTGCTGAGTATTCACATCTGTGTGTCTGTGGAGACATTCTCTCTCTAAATGTAAATAATCCTCCATGTTAGTGACTCAGTTATGCTGCGTTCACTTGCAATCGGAAATGAAAAAATTCCATCTCCTGAGTGAGGCTAATAAGGGTAGAGGTATAATAGTAACCTCTGTGTGTGTGTGTTTGTATAGATTTAAGAGGGTAACATATAGGGGACGGACTGGAAGTGAAGAGGTGAATGTGTTCATAAAGTTTACAAAAGACCAAAAGAATAACTAAATATAAATAGTCAACACACATAAGCTGTGTTCAAAATCATTCCCTCATTCACTCACTCACAGTCCCCTACAAGTTATTAAATAGTGCACTATATAAAGAATGACCAAACGAGATTTCAGACAAGACACTGGAATTTTCTAACAAATCAGTGCGTCAGTACATGCGCCTGATATATGTGACAGAAGCGGGTACGTCCAGCATCATGTAAACAAACAGAGCTGGAAACCGGTTTTACAGTCTGTTTATGATATAAACCTGTTCTCAGGAGGAAGGTAAAAGGTTGTATTTATGTTGCTTGTTTATTTAAAGGTTAAATCCCGAATAAATTATTGAAAATTCCATGGTGTTAATGTTTGGTTTTGTTAACTACAGTTGTGTGTCCTGATTGCCAGCTGAAATTTACCACTACAAAATGGCGTACACACTATATAGTGCACTACTTCTGTGATGGGGAACGATTTGGAATACAGCTATAGTGACCAAGAACGTAACAAGATGGAGGCTCTGAAAGAACAGGCTCCTCTGCAGTTACATCTTACTGCCACAGAGGACACTAGAAACAACATATCTCAAATCTTATGGATTACAACTTTAAGGCCAGTGTATGCTTTAAATTAATTCATATCAAGTATCGTTGGGGCATGTTTCACAAAGCCACAAAATGGTGGATGCAGTTTTCAAACTCGGCATTTAGTTTTGATCTTAACTACACACCTGTACAGTTTCATGACTTTATATTACACGGTTGTGAAGGCATAACGGTGACAGACAGATAAACACCTGGTAAAATACTCAAAACCAACTCTGTGGTTGCTGTCACCATTGGCAATGTTTAATTAATGATACTTATTGTTAATATAGAAACCTAATATAATACATAATGAAGTATAACAGTATAAAAGTAAAAAATAATATAGTATTACATGGCAAATAATACAATGGAGCAAAAGTGATTAGCCTGTGTTCTGCTACGTTTTGCCTCAGGGTGGCTGAATAAGCCGCCCATCTGCCACAGATTGTTGTAGAGAGGCAGCAGTATTCCTGAATACCGACACTTCTGATTTTGTCCACGAGTCCTCTGACTTCTTTTTGAGTACTGCCTCCTGGTGAATAGGTGCACACCACAAACACCTTTGTAACTGTGTCATTGTGTAAACACAAACACTGTCCTTGTTTCCATGGGTAAAAACATGCCACAAGAACCAGGAAGAAACTTCTTCAACTGACGAAGTTTCCTCTCTCAGTGCTACTGTAATTGTGCCATTAGTAGCTAGCTACAGTGCAAATTAGTTTGAGTCAGTTCAGTCAATAAGGATCAAATGAAGAAAGATAAAGAAACAATAAGATTGTCTTTCTCCATGTGAGTTTATTTCCAAATCATTTCCTTGCAAGGAAGGCCGTCTTCGAGACGCCTGCACAAACAGCTCCCGTCAGGAAGAGTGCCCTAAAGGTCAGGTTCAGTGGAGGGTAAATACAGAAAGCGGCACCCCAACTGGCATGACGTTAACAGCAACATATCAGAACACAAGGGTGACTTGTCCTGTGTTTTGAGTTACACAAAGTCATAATTATACATTTCCGTCACAAGTTACTACTGTGTGATACTGCTCACCATCGGCACAGTGCACCTGTCTGCTGGAAAAGGGACCAATACACCAATATAAATAAGTTAAAGAACATTCTCATGCTTTCTCTTTTCTCCTTCTTTGCTGTATATCATTATTGAAAAGGCTGCCTTTCTAATGACATCTCTTCCTGTTCATTCCTGTTCAAGAACCCTAATAAAATGGAATGAAAACGGAATATCCATGCATCCCCCTAAGTGCTTGCCTTACATTAATGCCCAAAGGAGAATCTATGCGTTATTTAATATCATTGAGACTATTCTACATATTATTTTGTGTTGCCCTAATAGTATAGATCTATTGGTAGGATGGGGTGACATCTCATATTCCACAGTGCAAGGAGGTTTATATCAGAGCTGTCCCATTTAGAAACAACCTCTGACTGACAAACTCGACCAAATGCATCATGGGATTAATAATAGACAACTAGCAGCAATAAGAACTGCTCTCAGTCTGGAAAAATGGATACATTTTAGATTTTCCGCCATAGATTTATTAACTGTAACCAGGAGATATTTAGTATGGCATATATATTATGCTTTGATGTCATATACGACATTATCAACCCCAGTGAGCTGCTCCAAGCTATTATTTTTCAGTAGAATCTCCTCCTACCCATCCATCCCAGCCCTTTTTCATTCCCAGGGCGTCAAATACCACTGTTGTGTCACTGCCTTCAGCGTTTGGCACAGACACACCATGCTTTAATCTGTGCACCTGTCTGCGGTGAAATAAGACACACAGCAAGTATTCAAGGATGAAGAGTGAGAAGGGAGGGAAGGGAGGCTGGGGTGGTGGGTAGGTCAAGCAAACACCGGACTTTTACTCAGGAGGCTTCATTTCATGTCCCATTCATGTCCTGTGTGCACTTTAGTTACGTTATTGAAAATTCACCTTGTTGACAGTGTTGAAGGTTCACTACTAACGTCATTCGACTGTGTTGCTTCTTTAAAAAAAGAAGATAATGAAACAGAGGAAGTTAGCTCCATGGCATAACGTTAAAAATTGTAGTGGAGTTTCACCAATCTGTAGGAATCGAGCTGAGTTTGGCAAGAGAGTTTTAAAACATATAGGAAGGCCCTCCGTAATGCCAGAGCAGCCTATTACTCATCTTTAATAGAGGAGAATAAGAACAGTCCTAGATTTCTTTTCAGCACTGTAGCCAGGCTGACAGAGAGCCACAGCTCTACTGAGCCATGTATTCCTATAACCCTCAGTAGTAACGACTTCATGACCTTCTTTAATGATAAAATTATTACTATTAGAGACAAAATCAACTCGCTGGCACCAATTTTTCTTTAAACCCAGGAACCTTAGAAACAACTGTACGACCTGATGTATTCTTGGACTGCTTTTCTACAGTTGACATTATCAAATTAACCTCTACTATTTTGGCATCAAAGCCTTGTACTTGTCCCCTGGACTCTATTCCAACTAGGTCACTTAAAGAAGTGTTACCTTTAGTTAGCACTCCTGTATTAGATATGATTAATATGTCTTTATCAGCAGGTTACGTACCACTGTCTTTTAAAGTAGCTGTAATTAAACCTCTTCTTAAAAAGCCCAGTCTTGATCCAGAGGTTCTAACCAACTATAGACCTATATCTAACCTTCCTTTTCTCCCTAAGATCCACGAGAAATTAGTCGCCAATCAGCTGTTCTGACCTTTTACATAATAATGACTTATTTGAGGACTTCCAGTCAGGATTTAGAGCGGATCATAGCACTGACACAGCACTGGTAAAAATGACTAACGACCTTCTAATAGCTTCAGACAAAGGACTTGTCTCTGTATTTGTTTTACTAGATCTTAGTGCGGCCTTTGACACTATTGACCATCGCATCCTGCTAAAGAGACTGGAGCATCTAATTGGCATTAAAAGAACCGCATTAAGCTGGTTTAAGTCATATTCATCAGATCGATCTCAGTTTCTTACATAAGGAAGGACAAATCCTCCATGCACACTAAAGTCAGTCATGCAGTCCCACAGGGTTCTGTCCTTGGGCCGATTCTATTCACCTTATATATTGCTTCCCTTAGGAAATATTATAAGGAAACACTCCATACATTTTCATTGTTATGCTAATGATACACAATTATATTTATCGATCAAACAAGAAGAAACCGATCAGTAACTTAACTTCTAAGTTATTGTACTTGGCCCCGAAGGCCTCTGAAACTCAATATCTAAAGATGTTGTTACTCTGGATGATGTTGTGTTGTCCTCCAGCACCACAGTAAGGAATATGGGTGTTATTTTGTTAATTCATATTGATAAGGATACGTCCATCAATTCTCACATAAAACTAACGACAAGGACTTCATTTTTTTCACCTGCGTAATATTGTGAAAATGTATCATATTTCTCTTGTATTGGCTACTCTGCTCTGGCTACCTTTAAAACCTAGAATAGAATTTAAAATCCTTCTCCTTACCTACAAAGCTCTTATTGTTCAGGTTCTGTTTTATCTTAAAGCGCTTATAGTACAGTATTACCCGACTAGATCTTTGCGCTCTGAGAATGCAGGGCTATTTGACGTTCCTAGAGTCTCCAAAAGTAGAATGGGAGGCAGAGCCTTCAGCTACCAAGCTCTTCTCCTGTGGAACCAACTCCCAAGTGTTGTTCGGCAGGCAGACACTGTCTTCATATTTAAAGTCAACTTAAAATTGAAAACTTACAGTTAGGGCTTATTAGCTCTTAGTAATGCTGCTATAGGCCTAGTCTGCTGGGGGCAGAGATGGGGACTCTGATTTGAGACTTGACTTGGACTTGCGCCCCAAAGACTTGAGATTTGGGACTTGTGCACAATCTTTTATTTATGTGCAGTTTGAAGCATTAAAGCTATTCTAACCTTTCTGGTTCTTTACACTTTTCTTTTGTAAACTTAAAATGCTCCTAATAAGTGAATGGCACACTAAAATGTAAAATAAATCCACCAGGTGTTTAAAAAAACCTCATAAATATTTACAACATATATTTCTGATAAAAGTCTGACCAATCATTTTATTCTCTTCGCCGAGCTTCCTGCCATCGTTGCAGCGTCCCTTCTGCTGTCACCGCTTGTGAGTGGTCGGTGAGAGATAGCGCGAAAGGGTGTAGAACTGATGCGTCAAGAGGCAAGATGCGAGTGAACATGGGCTCTGCTTTCCAGCGATGGCGGAGGCTAATGCAGCTCGCAGAGTTTTTGACGAGTTTCTGGACAGGTACTTTTAGTTAGCCTAATCCAAGAAAGCAGTCTGTTAGTTACTATATTTTTTTATACTATGTTATTTGTGCAAGGAAGATTAGCCTTAGCGTGAGTGCTATTTCACTTGTGCTGCTAACTTTCTCACTGCACGTGTCAACGGGGGGAAGGGAGTGTCTGAGGTCAGGCAGGGGGAAGAGGGTGGGACTTTGGAGGGAGGCAGAGTTGTTCATGTTCAAATTTGCTGTGAGACATGCCAGAAAGGTAAGAGTATATTTAACAGCACAAGCAGAATGTCATTGCTGATGACCGGGGTGAAGTTAGTTCCAAGTTAGATATTCAACAGATATTCACTCCGATCCCAAACTGTCAGAATATTTGACTATAAACTATCTTCACTTTGGTCTGCTGCTGCAGTTTCATTACCGTCTGTCCTATAGTTTGGCTTTAATAACTTCAGGCACAGCCGAAACAAAAGAATCACAGAATGCAACATCTGTGTTAAGCTCAGCTGCATAATCATCGTTAGCTTGCTACTAATGTTAGCTTGCTACTAATGTTAGCTTGTTACTAATGTTAGCTTTGTGAGAGGTTAACATTTAGACTGGCGTTCATTAAATTCCCTATTTTTGAAAAGTGTTTTCTTGCCGGTCCTGCTTCCTTCTGCTGGCTAACACCGTTAAACCGGGAGAAATACACGTTAATTATTAATGTCAGCTAAAGGCAAGTTTGTGTTACAGGTTTATTGTTGACCACATAACGTTAATGTTTCTGCGTTATTAGCTTTAACCATCACACTGTGTTTGAGAAGCTGGAGGATTTTTATTTATCTAACAGGAAGAGCTCGCTGACATTAAACATCTCTTTTTTCAGAGCGTCCTGAGACAGACACAACTGACAACATTTTTGACAAACATAATGAGCAGACAATATAAAAAACATGACTATAATACAATAAAAATATATCAAATAACAAGTGAAAACAACTAAATCGACCATAATCATGAATACATCATCACAGGCGGCCTTAAGCATCTGGGGGCCTGTTTCAAGAGCTAAACTGTGGCCCAATTCCAGGGACTAGATATTTGAAGTTAACAGGTTTAATATGCAGAATATAAATAATTTATAAAGTGATTTAACGTTGATGAAGATGACTAAGTGGAATGGGGATAAAATAATAAAATCATGCAGCTCTTCCAAACTTCCCAACCGAATAAATTCTGACAGTGAAACCAGTGATTTAAAGGTGTTGACGCTCCAAAATACTTATTCACCATTTTAGAGCAACAGTAGGGTCTATAGACTGTATGCTAGCAACGGAGTAGCTACGGCAGAGCCACACCCTCTCCAGCCCTGCACACTGCACTGCACACACCTTTCCCTATATCTTTGCTGGTTCCTCCTGCCTGTCCTCCTCCTACTCACCACCATGACTGCAGTCACCCTGTGTCCCAGCATCACCTCCACTATAGTCACTGGATTTGAATACCAACAATAGTAATAATAATAAACTTTGATTTGTTGCTGTTTTTTTCTTGTTAATCTCAACTTCTCCATGCTGCCTTTTTTTTTTCATCTCCACCACTAAGTTTTCGACTTTTTTTTTTTTTATCACATCAGTAACTGATATTGAAATATGAACGCTGGCCAGTTAAGCCCGGGATTGAGCGGCCGTTCGGAAAATCAAACTCCCCAATGGCCAGACTGCCCCTCCAGCCCCGGGACATGCAGCCAAGTAAAGAGACAGACTTTTAAAAAGTGGGTGAATTATTACATTTCTGCATACCAGTCGGGGCCCTTGTGAGGGCAGGGCCTGTTTCAATTGCGCAAGATTGCTGGATTAATACTGCATATAATAACTATAATAATAATTATTATTATTAAAGAAAGTGCGACTTGTTTCTGCTCATGGAAGAATTGTTGGATATCTGTAAATCATGAATAAGTCATAGAGTGTAGTCTTTACATACTCTATATGTAAAGTGTCTTAAGATAACTTTTGTTATGATTTAGCACTCGAAAAAAAAACACTGAATTGAATCTTGTCATGTGCCACAAGTGGATAAGCAATGCTAAGTGAGAAGATCGAAAGGGGCAAAGCAAAAATATATCTCCAGATCTCCAGAATTCAGGATTGAGTCTTCAAGATGCAGAGAAGAAGCACGATTTTTGGTTGACTGGTCAGAATGTCATCATCAAAAGTTATCATGTGATAGAGTCTAAAGATTCTACCCAGAGGAGATGCTAGATACCACCTTGTCAATCAATCAAATACGAAGATCTTATTCTTAAGCTCTTGAAACTGCTCACTTACAAAAGCTTCATGAGACAGTTAAAAAAAATCTCACTCACTTGAAAGAGTGACAGGTAACCTTATGAAAGGCACAATGCTAGAAAGTCTTCTGTGCCTTTTATACTGAGTCTTTCTGCATCATACGTTGCCTTGATCAGACTATTTGGAAGTATCTGTATATGCGATTAGCTGTGATAATCACGCACCTGCTTGCTTCTGTCTTCGGCTGCTTTCTTGTCTGCTTCAGCTTGTTCAGCCTGGTCCAGTGCATTCTCCTTGTCCAACTTCAGCATAAGCATTTTCTTTTTGATGGCCTCCATTTTGGCTGAAGTTTAATGGGCTTTTGCAGCCGAGTAGAGATGAGAAGAAAACTGGTGCAGACAGGATGACCTAAGCGCCTGGTGGAGACTAAACTGTGACAAAGATAGAGAGAGACCATTTATATGACAGAGGAGACACTCCCACTACTACCCTCCCCTATCCTTCACAATCACTACTCAAATGAAAAACAGAAAAGAAAAGGATATCAGCACCTGAGAGATATGAACATGTTAAACATTGACAACTACATTGCATTAGCAAACTCGGGCAATGGAAATTAGCAGTAGCTATAAATGTGATGCTGTACATTGGAGATTTGGTGTTTCAAGTGGCTAGGTGGTGGTCCCTTTCAAATAAACAAATAATTTCAATTCAATTTTATTTATAGTGCCAAATCATAACAAAAGTTATCTCAGGACACTTTACAGAGTAGGTATAGACCACACTATATGACTCATTGATGATTTACATAGACCCAACAATCCCCCCTTTGAGTCCAGTGGCAAAGAAAACCTTCCCTTTAACAGGCGGGACATGAAATTAAATATATATATATATAAACATAACATTAATTTCCCTGCATGAGTTCAGTATCAATTTTCTAATATTAACTAAATGGAGGCTGCGTTGTAATGCTAATAGAAGATATGACAAAGGAAATGCTTTTGTCTTTTGCTTTTGTCTCACACATGCTGCTCAAATTACATACAGACCAAGGTCAGATGTTAGTCATAGGAATAAAAGTCAGTTGTGCCTTCTTGATTTTCAGTTAATGTGTTATCAAGGTCCTTTGATTCTTTTTTTGACTCCTCTTTTTCTTAAAAAAAAAGTATGTTGTAACAGGTTTCCATATTTAATCTATTTTTTGTTATGGCCACCATGCAGTTAAACAACAGCTGTTGCTGCCATTAAATGAGCAAAGCCCTGTTACAGTCTCATCTCCATGACACCATTTAAAGGGAGAGTTCTGATTGAATGTTGAAGGTTGAAAGGAGGTTGAATGAGGTTTTTGTCCATAGCAAAGACTTTATAATGACAAGAGGCGACACTCCACTGGGTCGTCAGTACAACATCTGCACGCAGTCGCGGAGCTGAGTTGCCAACATTTTGGAATGACAAGGCTTGCGTTAATGTGGGAGCTTCATAATATATGTCATTCCTTCTTACTAGAGGGGACTGTTCAAAGCTGCTAGTCAACAATAAAAATGTTCATTACGAGAAGGTTGCCTCGCAGTGGCAAGTGCAAGTTAAAACTCTACCATGCGAAGCTAAAGCCATGTATCAGTAAAAATCAGAAACACCCCTGTCTTCTCTGGGCCTGAGCTCATCTGAGACGGACTGACCCAAAGGGGAAAACTGTGATGTGGTCCGAAGAGTCCACATTTACAGTTGTTTTTGGAAATCATGGACGTCACATCAAGGAGCATCCAGATTATTATTAGCGCAAAGTTTAAAGGCCAGCATCTGTGATGGTATGGGGATGTGTTAGTGCCCACGGCAACTTGCACATCTGTGAGGGCACCATTAGGCTTGTTTCCATTAAGCTAAAATGTGGCTGCTGGGAAAGTTTGAAGGCACGCCCTCTCAAATGGCCGTTCACTCAGTGTGTTTCCCCTACAAAAAAAAGGCCCCAGAGGAATGTGCGAGACTCCTGAGGTGACGTATCACTTTGAATGGGTTTTGAATAGTTGCAGTTTGAATAATCTGGTTGACATTGAGACAGTTCTATGAGCACTTCAAGATCTGACAATTATTAAAATGTATGTCGTTCAAGAAAGACGATGAAAACAAAGAGTTATCATTTTGACATTCAAGGTGGCTTGTTTGATTTACAACATCAACTCATGCACTAAGTAATATTAAAGAAAACAGTCCACCTTAAAATTTCAATAGTTGTCAAAATTGTGTGTGCTAGTGACAATAAGGCTAGCACCGATGCAGAGGACATTATAAAGCGTATCTCAGCTCAGTGTGTGTGTGTGTGTGTGTGTGTGTGTGTGTGTGCTGGTGAAGAGAGAGTTTGGGGATGAACTCAGAGCAGACAGCTGTAGCTTGTGGTAGTGAATGTAGAGTGTAGTGTTTTATATTTCACTTTGCTGGTTTGTATAAATTTGTATAATTTGTATTTGTATAAATTTGGATAAAAATGTCTACTCTCTACTTCATCAGCTTTTAAAAATGTTGCGAGTTATTGTAGCGTCAAGTACTACTGACGTCATATCCCGCTTAGAGTTATATCCAATCAGCAACCAGGCTTTTGTTCAGGGGAGAAAAAAGGCCCTGCTCTTCAACAAGGCCAACAAAACCCTGGCCTTTACACATTAGTAAACACACTTTAATATTAGTGTATATTATATGAACATGACGTTTTGAATCTTAATGATTCATAAAGTATAAGCTTATCTATAAGAAAGCTCAAAACACTTATCTACAAAGAAGTACTTACAATGAAACGTCTTAGACAATTAGATGGTTTTAGAGTATGGATGTAAAACCCCAAAACATGTTTAATTATAAACTTATACTTATAAAGTTGATATTTTTTAACCCAATAATATGGACTAGTGCAGATTTAATACTGATTAATATGTGTCCAATTTTGAAGGAAGTATTGTCAGTGTTTCTCAGGTTATATCCACTGATGGATGTTGTAGTCATATTTCACTGTTGAGATTTCTGTTCATGAAACTTTGCTACTGACTTTGAAGACAAAAGGCTAACTAAACTAAAAGCACATGTGTATAACTGTCAGGGTGCTCCTTTATGCTTAAAGAGTCTTTCATTTCTATGAACAGTCCTGGTGATGGGGTGAGAGGTTGTGCGATAGAACAAACACAATACAGACTGACAGTGGGACGAATGCCTGCCCTGTAACCCTATTCCATCACCTGGCCTGTAAGGCCTATAATTGGATTTCTCCTGGGGATGGACAGAGTACAGGGGCGACGGGGTGACTATGACAGTTATTCCCTCTCTAGGCCCAGTTGGTTATTAATAAACATCTTTTGGCTGACATTGTCATGAGGATTAGAGTAAGAGACTAGCTGTGCCCACAAATAGGCAGACATGAAGGCAGAGAAAGTGAAACAGAAATGTACATGAAGTTTGTTTATGTGTTTCTAAATGACTGAACTCTAAACTATTCTGGAAAATACATCTTTGCTATCAAACCAAAAAATCAGATGAGATAGGTGATATGTTTCCCCTCTGTGTGTCTGTGGGTTGGTGTGTTGGACAGTGACCTTTTCTATTATGGGGTCTGAGTAGTGTGGCCTGATGGCGCTCATACTGCATACTGTATATGGTGACAGGGCTCCAGTCTAGCATTAAGGCGAAAAGGCTGTGTATCATATTAGGAGTTGTTCAGCATTCACTTTCAGAGAGTTAAATGTGAAACAGTTGATCTTCACAGAAAGAGTCGTTCAGAACTGTTTCAATAAATATTCAGATGATTGCTGGTGTGCTACTATTAGAAAAAAATGCTTTCTGCATTGTTTTAAAGTCTTGAAAGTTTCAAGATGTTCAACCATGAAACATTTTCATTAAAGAGAGACACACTGTAAATTTAACAAAATCAAAACTACACAATTCACCAAAGAATCAGGACTGAAGTTTGAAATGTATTGTTATTATTATTATTATTATTATTATTATTAAAGATTGTGTGACTTGTTGCTACTCATGGGGGAATTGTTGGGTCTTTGTAAATCATAAATCAGTCATAGAGTGTGGTCTTTACCTACTCTATCTGTAAAGTGTCCTGAGATAACTTTTGTTGATGATTTTGCACTGTGAATCCAATAGAATCGAATTGGATTGAAATCTTTACATGCTCTTGTTTTTCAGTTCAGCCAACAGTTTCAAATACAAAATCAGTACACCATCAAATTTCCTAGTATGCTAGTATTGAAAGCCTTAAAACAGAACACTGCTGCTGGAGTTTAAACTAAAACTTGAACATTTGATATTACACCAGTCTTCTTCGTTGACTCCCTATCCACATGAGATGTCTTTAAGGTGACGTATACAGTTCTCAGTGGCATGTGTGCTGTATGCTCTCAGAATAGAGTGAAAAAGAAGTCAGCAGGCTTCAGGGCCTGTTGCTATCATGTCACCTTCCACTGAAATACCCTCGCTGATGTCACACAGTCTGACTCTGTTAAGACTTTTCAGTCCAAACTTAAAACTTTTCCTTAACTTTTGTCCTGGGTCCTCTCTCTTCCTTGGCTGACGTTCCAGATGTCTAGATTTGGATGTTTGCCTCTAGGGGACTTAGCCTTACTTCTGTGTGAGAAAGGAGGTCGTATGACTGAGATCCTACAGTACATGGGAGTTACTGGATATTTTGATATTTTATATTCTTCATTTATGTTTACATTTCATTAACAACCCAGAACCTGCTGACTGTAATGGGACAGTGCTACCCACTGCACCACTGTGCTGCCCTTATTTTAATTTTAATGTATTATTGCGTAGCAGCACTATTGTGTAGCAACACTATTGTTCCCTGTCCTGTCAGGCCCTTCCCTCATCCTTTTGTGTGAGTTTGTCTCCCTCTGTCTGTTTCTACCTGCTTGTGTCTTTCCTTTTGTGTTTGTCTGTCGTTGCTGATTCTCCCAATTACCCATGCTCGTTTGCTATATCTGTGTTGCTTTGTTTTTCATTAACTGTTTCTTTGTTTCTTTTGTTTTAGTTTCTCGAGTTCCTGTTTGTCCACCACCCGTTCGTGTTTGTCTCCTGATCCTCATGTTTGTTCTTCGTCATCTACACCCGGACCCCATTCCTGTTTTCCCCGTTCCCAGGACACTGTTTGTTATTTGTTTTTCGATTAAACGTTTGTTTACTTCTTACTCAGTGTCTGTGTCTGCATTTGGGTCCCGCTCCTCGGAGTTATTCCCCGCACCGTTCATAACAACTATTGTTTTATTAACTCATATACTATCATTAGTTCTACAAATTATAAAATATAAATGATAAAATTTGTAGCCATAAAAACATCATCATCATAATATATCTCATTGTAGCACAGCTATTATTACCATTACTCATCATTGATCATATTTACCACCATAATTATTATCATTGTCATATTCTGTCACCTTAGCTGTGCTTGTTCCTATTATTCTATATTAACTGCCATAAAATATAAGTCATTTTCCCATTACTATAGATATTTTTATAGTTACTGATACTTTTGTGGTTGCTTGCATCTCTGGAGCTGTCTCTCTGTCTGTCTTTGTCTCTCTCTGTCCATCTGTCCGTCTTTTCTCTCTTTCTCTCTCCTTTTCTTCCCCCCGCACCGGTGCAAACAGATGTCCGTCTTCCATAGAGCTGGGTCCGTCCGACGTTCCTGCCTGTTAAAGGGAAGGTTTTCAACGCCACTGTATGCTCAAGGGGGAATTGTTGGGTCTATGTAAATCATAAATAAGTCATAGAGTGTGGTCTTTTCCTACTCTGTAAGTGTCCTGAGATAACTTTTGTTGTGAATTGGCACTGTAAATAAAATTAATTTGAATTATTGTGAGTCTACTATTGTTAATTCTGGCTGTATACATCATTAAGACAGTCACTGTGAGGTGTATTACCAGATAGCATTTGTATCAGTCTTCTCTAACTACTGCAGTCAATTAGTCTTCTTTTGCTGTGTCCATCAAAGAAATATACACAGACATTTGGTGTTATTTTTTTATTTTTTTTATGTAATAATACAATTCACAAGTGCAAAAGTAAGTACAGTCCTTGTTTCAGGTCAGGCCTGACAAATACTGTATACATCTCATTACTATGTTGGCTTTGAACAGTATTTTCCATCAAACATTGTACTGATAATGTCATTTCAGGCAGACAATTGTCACTTAGGCCTAGTCCACACGAACACAGGTATTTTTGAAACCAAATCTTTGTGGCCCCTGGTTAAATATCTCTGTCCACATGGAACCGCAAAATCCGCTTCAAACTATGTCGTGCACATTAACAGGGAGGCCATTTTAGCCAATTACTAGGCTTGAAAAATTCAAACAGGAAAAACAACAATGGCGAACTGAGGCTGGGCCGATTCCTGTTTCAAAGTTGATAAATAGCATTAATATTTTGACCATGTCTTTCATAACAGCAACCCCGTCAGCTGGTCATGTCTAGAGTGCTGTATACCGTCAAACAGTGTCGTGGTTTTCCTCGGTTTTCCTGTCCACACATGACTGCTGAAACCGGACTTTTCCAAAAAAGTTGACCCTGGGGGCGGCCGGTGGCTAAGTGTTAAGAGCAGTCACCCCATGTAAAGAGGCTGAACGTCGTCGAGGCAGCGGCCGCGGATTTGACTTCATCGGTGTCAATGAAAGGACAAACCGTGCAGAGAAACAAACGGTTTCAAAAGTACCCGCATTTGTATGGATGGCCCCTGAGATTGTTGGCTAAAATACATGTAGCAAAAAGTAGACATACGGTTGGAACATTCCAATATAAGAGTAGAAAGTTCACAATCATTTTGCAGCCACAGAAACATTTGCATAACTCAAAGGGCTGTTCAAACCATTAACCATCATATAAATTTAAAATCCACTGAAAAGCTATATCCTGAGGATAATATTATATTCTTGGCCGACGAGTGTAAGTTTGCCACCACCTTCTTCGTACCAGAATGCAATCAGCCAGTCCTAACATACAGTACAATAGGATAAAAACACAATAAAGCTAAAAGCTTAATTCTGTTGCAGTAGTAAGAAAAGAGAGGGCAAATTAGAAAACATGCAAAACAACCAAGTCAAACAGACACCTGATTGATTATTTCTTAACCCAAAATTAAAAGCGCCTATTAGTAACCGAGAACTCTGTTCAGAGTAAGGCAGCAATACACTCAGGCTCTTCTGATGAACCCACCGTCATCTGACTGCTGTCATGTCTGCCAGTGTGAACAGATTACTAACCATCCTTCCAGGTTGAACATTGACAATTATCAACAGACAGAAAGAAGTTTGTGAAATGCTGAACTCTTCTTATTATTAGTGTTTTGAAATATGAAACAGTTGTCTGATAATCAACTACCCAGATGATTATCACACAAAACCTATTCAGTTTGATGACAATTCCTTTTCATCAGACGAAAGCATTCAAAATAATATCATGCATCATGTGTCTCCTTTAGATTACTGGGTTATTGCTTTTAATTATTAATTGCATAACTCCTCTTTATGTATATACAAAGTATATACTGTATATATATATATATATATATATATATATAATAATAGTTATATATATATATATATAACTATTATTACTATTTTAATGCATACATTAAAGGAACTGACAGGATTACACTTCACTAGAATAGTATTTTACGATTTTACGTGACAAGTAATTAATTGATTGTTTGATTGATTGATTGAAAAACCTCAACACATTTGCAGATTTAATGGGCACTTGGGCACAGTTGGCTGTTATTAAAAGATATAATCTATAACATTTTCATCTATTTCATTTTCTTTAAAGTTCCTATCTATCACAGAGTGAGTTAAAACAATGGTGATTATTCATATGACCCACTAATAAAAGCACTTGTTGCCTCTTTCTGAGTATTCACAGCTGTGAGTCTGTGGAGACATTCCCTCTCTAGATGTAAATACACCACCATGTTAGTGACACTGGTGACTGATGTTGGTCTGGAGCTCGTCACTGCACTTGTAACACATCAATCACTGTGTTGGTCATAAAGTATATTTGGATGTGAGCTTTAAATTAAATTACATGTTTAAGGCTGCTGAATTATTTCTACTCATTATGTACACTTCTTTTCATAATTTTTAATTTTAATTTTTAATTTTTTTGTATTAACGCAATTACAAAAATAACAAAAACCAAATCCAGAAGAAATATACGTGTGCCCTCCTTAGACAGGACATCAGATTATCTGTGCACATATGCAGTGAGGAGCCTCCCAGGGTCCCTGTGGTCTGTGCACCAAAAAATGATTGAAGATTACAAATGCTAATGTTGAAAACAGTAGCAGCTCCAAACATTAGTCCTAATATTCATGTTGTCAAATCTTAACATTTAATAGAGTTACATTTAAAAGAGTTACATTTAAGCAATATCCATCCGTTTTCCGTGCCACTTTGGTCAAGTGATAACTGAAAGCATAACTGAAAAATAAAACAAGTCACCTCACAAGCAATCTACTCAAAAGCAAAGCAGCTAAATAAACATTAAGACTGGCAGAAAAGATAGACATGCTCATCGTTGGAGTCAATCCGTTTATATCATAATTAAGTATAGCTATAAGCTCATTAGCACAGTGAAACATGCTGAGGATCAGATCTCCTCTGGAATATCTTGAAGATCTGAAAAAAGAGAACGAAACATTTAGCCAGCGGTTCCCGTAAAACTACAAGAATTTCTGTGGTGTCTTGATTCTATAAATTCACACAATTCAAATTACAGCACAATGTTCTACCATGATGAGATTAAAATTAGTGAACAAATAATTAATACTTTGTGTATTGTGAAACGTTTAAAGTTCTCAGTCGTTCCGACGGATTTCCATCTATTGGACTCAGTACTGAGCCATTTTTAGATTTGAAATACATATATTTCCATGAAAAATATTTTTGCGTTTTTTTGTCTGAGGCATAACAAGATTAACAGTGTATGTATAATGTACCACCATAAGGAATGCTACGTTGTGTATTAATCAATTAGACCAACTTTATAATCAAAAGCTTGTTAACACTGTGGCTCAACAAGTATCTTCTCAATAATGAACACATGACTGTGTTACAATGAGGAGGCTGTTTGTATTGTTTCCATCATTGATCTTTTCTGCTAATTTGGTAATCGTTTAACAACAGTAGGTCGATTATGCTGCAGAACTTGTGCAGTTTAGAGACCAACAGAGGAACAAGCGTTGAAATGTTTGGACTTGATGCAATACAACAGACTAAGGTTTCTGACTGAGGAACGGGTGAGCGATAATGTATTTTCTGATTTCTGCAATCTATTTTGGAGCTGTCAAGTTAACGTGAGGAATGATTTTAAGAAACGATTAGATTTGGTTTTCTTGTCTTTGTGAAACGGGTCCCGATATGATCCACCGCCGTCATACGACTCCATCTGGCTGCTAGTGTGTTTCCAGTGTTGTGAGAGCCACTCTCTGACTCCCTCATTCACTTCATCTTTTTCACTCTGGCTGTTAGATACTTAAATAACTATACACATCTATCCCCTTTCTATGTAGGTTTAATTACCTTAGATATTGTTGTTATTATTATATTGTTTAAGAAAAGACGGAGAAAAGTGAAGACTTAAGTATTGAATACCGTTGAAACAATCTACTGAATGATAGTTTCTAGGGGTAGACAAGACTAACCCAGAGAACCTGATGATTGCACTAAACTTTGTATCTTGAGGATAGTAAAACATAAAGATAAAGTAATTTCAGATCCTTGGAGTTTGTTCATTGATCTTTGGTCAGAGAAAATGAAAAATACCTCACAAAATTCCCCTCGCTTTGACTTTTTTCAACATACTATACTAGTTTGGTACCTTCCATTTTGTGTGAATGTGGATCTTTCAGATCAATTTGAAAATGGTTTTACAAATACAAATTGTAGATAGGCAATACAACTTGGCCTAAAAAAAAAATTCAGTCGGAGGATTTGTTTTGCTTTAATCCCTAAGAAACAGATATATTACATTATCCGTGTCCGGGGAGACATTCCCTCCCTAGATGTAAATAAGCCGCCATGTTAGTGACGCTGCTGACAGCGGATGGTCGGCCAAGATCGTAACTAGGTTAAGCTGCATTCACTTGTAATTTGGAATCGGTAACTTCCATTGTCTGAGTCAGGCATGTAGTAAGGGCAGAAGTGTAATAGGAACATGTGTGTGTGGCTTTAAGAGGGCAACATATAGGGGACAGACTGGAAGTAGAGATGTGAATGTGTTTCAAAAAAGTTTACAATAGAGCAAAACAAAAAAAGTCAACACACATGATGACCGTGAACGTGACAAGATGGAGGCTCTGAAAGAACATGCTCAGCTGCAGTTACATCTTCAAATGAATGAATCCAATCACCAGTTCAACTCTTCACACAGGGTGGAGTGCTCCATGCAAAGTATGCAAAACTAAACATTAAGCTTCTGAGATAATTACTGAAAGCTGTTGTTCGTGGTGCATATGTACACACACCTCTCTCCTATTGTGGACACACATACCTGATGGAAAAAGGAAGCTATCTGCTGCAGCAGTGGACAGCAGTTCTTCTACATTTACAGAATGTAATTACTGTAATATTTTCCATAATGATGTATTATTTCACAAACCCGCAACCCATTCGATGTTAATGAGAATATTATTCTTAATCAATCAATGGTATTAACTGCGATGCACCTGGACATAACTGCAAACAGTGCATCACTATCAGGCTCCATCATATCTTAAAGAGCTCATAGTACCGTATTACCCGACTAGATCGCTGCGCTCTGAGAATGCAGGGCTACTTGTAGTTCATAGAGTCTCCAAAAGTAGAATGGGAGGCAGGCCTTCAGCTACCAAGCTCCTCTCCTGTGGAACCAACTCCCAAGTGTTGTTCTGGAGGAAGACACTGTCCCCATATTTAAGAGTAAACTTAAAACTTTCCTCTTTGATAAAGCTTACAGCTAGGGCTTACTAGCCCTTAATTATGCTGCTATAGACCTAGTCTGCTGGGGGACTTCCTGTGATACTTTGAACTTATCTCTCCTTTCTCACAAACTGTATCATTCATGTCCCATTAATGCATGTTACCAACTTCAATTCTTCTCCGGAGTCCATGTGCTTTGTGCAATTGTCACGGCACACACACCTTGTGATTGGCTGTCCTGTTTGCGCGATTACGTTTGTTTAAGTTTTGTCCGCGTGCTACATGTTAAAAATGAACTGTCGAATGGAGTCCGAATGTAACTGAGAGTCGGACCGCTGGGAGCGAGCTGACCATGTGACGGGCGTTGAAGGAGGCCGACGACGAAGCAGGTGAGCCCACACACACACTTTACCCCCTAGCCTGGCAGCCGAAACGTTCCCCTTTGAAACGTATGAACGGGCAGCCAAGCCTCGGAAGCCATAGACGCGAGTGTTTGCCTATTTGGAAGTAGTAAAATACCCGGGGTTGTGTTGGCCGTGTCATACAATATCTTTAGCTATTGAGTTTCGGAGGCCTTTGGGCCAAGTACAATAACTTCAGTTTTATCTGAGTTTAACATCAGAAAATTGCAGGTCATCCAACTTTTTATTTCCTTAATGCACCTTTGAAGTTTATCTAAGTGATCGGTTTCTTCTTGTAATCGATAAATACAATTGTGTATCATCAGCATAACAATGAAAATGTATGGAGGGCTTCCTTATAATATTTCCTAAGGGAAGCATATATAAGGTGATAAGAATCAATCCAAGGACAGAACCCTGTGGGACTCCGTTACTGACTTTAGTGTGGAGTATTTGTTAACATGTACAAACTGAGATCTATCAGATAAATAAGACTTAAACCAGCTTAATGCGGTTCCTTTAATGCCAATTAGATGCTCCAGTCTCTGTAGCAGGATGCGACGGTCAAAACTGTCGAAGGCAGCACTAAGATCTAGTAAAACAAGTACAGAGAATATCTATATAGAATAGAATATCTTCTGTGTCTATACCACTGCTCTACTAGCATGTTTTTTTTTTAAATAACCAAGGCACTTCAATAAAAACCTTTATTTTGTGAAAAAAACAGTGATCAAAATTAGAGAACAGTAACAACTGTGTCAGAAGAGAAGATTTAAACAATGTTTCCTTCTCCACAGCTTTGAATGACCTCAGCACATCTGTTCCCACAGGACATCACTAGTTTCTCACACTGCTCTTCTGACACAATAGTTACTGATCTCTAATTTTCATTGCTTTTTCACAAAATAAAGGTTTTTGTTGAAGAGAAACATGCTAGGAGAGCAGTGGTATAGCCACAGAAGATATTCAATTAAATTCTGAACAAGAACAAATAACAGTATTGCAGAATATATCAAGTATTAATACTTTGTTCTCAAACTTTGATCTCCAGTGTATTAATAAACGATAATCAGCTAGCCAGGGTGCAAAGGTCTGTCTATAGAATAATGTATTGTTGCTTTGTGTCAAGTTTGAAAATTAACATGTTAATGTACTTTTTTTTGTAGCCTAAAGGTGAGCCTACAATTATTTCCCTTAAAGATGTAACAGTGTAACATTTCCAGTTTTACCGAACTATTTTTCTAACTTTTAAAGCTTACTTTCTAGCCCTTCCTAAAAGACTGTTACTAAAATGATGCATGTAACATTCAGAGTCACTGTGTTTTGTCTCTAATCTGACCTTTGGAGCTTTCAGATACCGTCCCATCGTCATCATCTGATGTTATGTCTACCTCCAAATCACTGCAGTCCTGGGGGCCATCTGATTGGTGGGCAGGTTGCTGGGCTGCCCACAGGGTGTCATCTCCAGTTGAGACCTCCCTTCCTGGCTGCAGAGATGTAGGCTACAACAGCAAGAAAAAGAGGACAGAGTCTGTAGAAACCCAGTGAACATGTGGCGCCATGTGCTGTACTGTAAACCTGCTTATTGTAAAAAATGCTTATTTAAAGGATGATGATTTTCTAAGGTCTTGTGTGATTCTGGAGGAATTTGTCTGACACGATAATAACCGTGATGCCACCACTATGACATCATCAGAGTTTACAATAAATCTGATGCGTTTTATAATTCTATTTGATTGGAAATTTGCAATTAGAGATGAAATGGAGGTCATCAAGCAATGAGGATGCTTTTGTAGTTGCTTCTATTAACATAACGCGGTTGTGTAGGAAATATTGCCTAATTCATCGTCATCAAATAAAAGGGGACACCCCTAAATGCCAGTCCTTCATACCAAACAGGAACCTAGGCATGTGTTTTGGGCCCATCTTTCTCCCTCTCTGGCCCTGGGCCCAGCTATGAACTGGCCCCGTCCCTGCTCTTCTCTTTTGATCCTTTGACCCTTGACACCTGGTATCAAGACTAAGACTAATTAATGAAAGATGAACAGACACTGTCAAAAAGTGAAATTTATAAGTTAACTAATGGAGATAAATACTTCTCCCCCTCTTTCTCAAGAGATAAGTTTATTGCACAGTGACTCTCTAACTCAAGACCAAACATTCCACAGAAACCTGTGAAACACTTTTTATGACCCTAAACAGCTCACAGAGACCTTATCAGATAATTTTTAATATGTTCCTGAAACAACTATTAAAGGAAGTGTAAAATTGTTATAGTGTGTATTTTTATTAATCTGTAAGGAATTTGTGTTGTTTGAAATTACTCAGATTTTTCTAAGATCAAAAATAGCAAAGTTACAGAATTGTTGTGATATCAAACAATACTATTAGTACTAACATGAAGAAATCAACTAAGGATTATATTTTGCATATACAGTATTATGCATGTGTCATACGCTCATACTGTATATTATCATATAAGATGTTATTTTAACACATTATTAAGATATATTAAGTCACGATCACCAAATTATTATTTTAATGAATGTCTTGATGTAATGTGTCACTGGCAGCATTCCCACAGGATTATTGACTAAGAGAACGTTCACATTATGTGTTACTGTGCTTAATTACTGTTGAATTCATACATTTGGTCTGATTTGCTTTATTCATATGAAAACCGATCCTCTTCTTTGGGGACAACGAAAAGAGGGTGTTCCTCCAAGTTTCAGCGGAAAAATGAATGCATCTCATTATCCAGGACCACACCGTAGAACTGGACTTAAAGATAGCAGATCCAAGCTGTCTCCTCTTTTCCTCACTGCGTCCTTCTTCTCTTGTATTACTCTTCTTTGTCTTTAGTTTAGTCTTGTCTTGTTCATTGTACAGTCTTTTATTTTGTAACATCTATCTATTTAGTTTAGCCGGTCCACTCTTTGGCCTCTGACCATACTTGCATGCAGGCAGTTGGTAATGCCGAAAATCTGAGCAAAAATACGGTGTGCCATGTTATCCACAGGGTTGTAGCTGCGCTCAACTCATCTCTCAATGTGTTTGTGATGTTTCAGAGCTTTTTGTCCACTCAAACTGTCAAGGAAGGATTTTATAGTGTTTCAGGTTAAAGAAAACCTCTGCCTCCGTGAGACAGTGGTAGAGTGGAGGTAGTGCATCAGTCTTGTAATTATGTGTGTCACAGTCTGCTCGGCTCCTCCCCTGCTTTGCTGCTCAGCCACACTCCTGATCAGTCTATAGCTTTCACCTGCTGCTCTCACCTGCTCGCCATCTCCAATCAAGCCAGTATATGTCAGTTTGCTCGGCTCCTCCCTTCTCTGCTGCTCAGCCACACTCCTGATCAGTCTACAGCTTTCACCTGCTGCTCTCACCAGCTCACCATCTCGAATCAAGCAAGTGTATATGCAGCCTCACTTCACTCACTCTTTGCCAGATTGTCTTCGCTTTCATACCTGATTCTCCAGCACTTGTTCCCGGATTGCTTACCTGATATCGGCCTGACTTGCCTTTGACCTACGCCTCTCGTCTACGCCCCGATATATCCACCAGCCTTCTGTCCCTGACCATGAGTATTGCCTGCCTGTTTTCTGTTCCTTGTCTGCCTGTGGACGGTTGGCACCTGGCCTGTTTCTGCTCTCCCCTGGTCAGCCGTGTACCTGCTCTTATCTGCTAAATACTGTTTTAAAAGGAATACCTGGTTCATCTGTGCTGCAATTGGGTTCACTCCACACCTGTTACAATGTGTGCTGGTTCGTCTCCCATGCAATGTGCATTAATGTGTTTTAAAATAAATCCTGTTCTTACGTCACAAGGAAAAGTTATTCACTGAAGGTTATGGAATTGTTTGGTGCATTACACCTTTGCGTTCCCTGAAATGTAAAATAAAGCAGGTTGCCCCTTGCTGTTATCGTGCTCTTGAACTGCTCGTATGAGTTCATTATAATGATCTGCTCTTCTTGAGTGAAACATGCGGCCTTTGATCTGTCCAAAGGGTGAGTCAAATGATGCGATGCACGCCCTTTTTATGAGAACGCGCATTGAAACTAAAGCAGAAGCCCTGGCTTGACAAATTAACTCTTGAGTGAGCTTTCGGGTACCATTTAGTGAGAGTTTCGTATTTTTCGATCAAGGTTATCCAAAGAAGGCCTGGGTATGGTCAGCGCGCTTCGTAGTACACCCCCCTGGTATGTAAAGCTCTGACAACTACCCCGTTTCTCAGCTGTTTGACTTGTATGTGAAAACCTACTTGGCAATAAACTTATCTCAGCCTCTTGACTTTGAAAATCTGTCTCTTGTGAGTTCCTAACCTTATGGAATTGCAACACAAATATCTCACTTGAGAAGCCTGCTCCCCCAGCTGCTGGGAGGCAGGTGCTGCCCCACTGCAGACCTTCATGTGTCGGACCTGCCTCTCCAGCTTTGCCCGGACCTTCTCACTGTCCTTGAACCGGCTCTCTGCATCCCGCAGCCTAAGCAGCTCCTCCTGCAGCAGGCTGTGTTGTCTCTGTAAAAGAGCCAGCTCCCCAATGGTTGACCCTGCACTGGCCTCCCGATGTCCACCATCTCGCCACAGAGGGCGCCACACTCCTCCCGCAGCTGGCACTGCGGTATCCTGTGGCAGCAGCATCTCCAAGATGGAGTCTTGTTTGATGACAGCAGCCTACAGGTTACAATGGAGAATGCCGTTTAAAAGATTTTAAAATGGACATCCAAGCAGAAACAGAAGTGTGCCTGTTGGAGACGTGCGTGCCGCCCCCCCCCCCCCCCCCCCACACACACACACACACACACACACACACACTGCGCCCCTAGACTGCAAGTGTGTAAGAAGTTTCTTTTAGCATAGCATGTGTTGCACTTTACTATAAAGATGTACAGAAACCTACTCACCTGGAGTGCATGGAGATAAACACTGAGATTCACCAGCCTCTGATAGAGCTTCTGTAAAACACAGGCAGCATACTTAATACTGATGTGTGTCTCTCTCTGTCACACACACACACACACACTATGGGTTTCTGTCCGTGTCTTTTAGAGAAAATGCGTGAACAGCAGTGTGTACGTGCCCGTGTGATTAATAGAACAATTTGTTACACTTGTGCATAGACTTCATCACGCGTAACAAGAAGCAGCGCGCTACACTAAGAGCGTGTGCACGTCCGTCTGTCACTGTTTCACTGATGTTTTCTTTCAGGCAATTACACGCACGTGTGTTTGCATGTTTTGATTGTTCGCAACCGGAATTAAGGGTACATGAGCATGTAAGGTAGTTTCTGTGTTCCATTTTCATCCAGTGGATGGCACCACTGAGAAAATAATACACCAAACAGACTTCATCCATTGTTTTATATTTGACCAAAAAGATGATTGAAAAATCATTAAACTACAGTTGACCAGGGGAAACATATTTCCCTGGAAACATTTATATGTTTGAACACTTGTAAAGAACTAATGTAAGCACAACAGTCCTTAAATTAATAAAGCATCTGTTTAAATGAGGCTCTTGATTTTCTTTTTAAAAAGGTGTCTGACTTGTTTATTATTTATGAAAATAGATATCTTGAAATGAAAGCTACATTTTTATCAATTTTGATCCATATTCTCCTGCTCCTCTGACATCACTACACTGAATGATGTAATAGACTACACTATGGTTTTTATTTTCTCATAGTGGATCTATATCTCACTAGTTAGGGTGCTAGGCTTAGAGTTTAAATACTACCAGATCAAATCCCACTGGTGCCATGTATTTTGAGTTTATATACGATCAAACTGCAAAGAAGAACAAAAAGGGCAATCAAGGGCTGATGCAGTTCACCTGGGAGGGGGAGGAGACTCACAGGGGTCAGCGGCTGGGAAGAAAACAGGCGGGGGGAGAGCGAGAGGAGGAAGAGATGGGAGGACGTGAGAGCGGTCGGCCTGAGCTTTTTGGGAGCCAGTGGCACTGTGGCGGGTGGGTGCTGTTCGCAGCTTATAGTGTTGCTGGCAGTGAAGACAGCTGAGTAGGGGAGTTTGTCGTGTCGATCAGTCCTGTATCAAGAGGGGAGGCCAGAAACCTCCTTTAGGTAGCGAGGGATCGGGGAGTAGTCATGCCTTACCTGTGCTCTCATGTAGCAGCCACATCAGTTTACGCCGACCACTCTGAACGACTCCACGCCTGCCAGCTGAGCTGCCTGTTCTCCGTTGCACAGCCCAGTTCCATTGCCTAGGCCCCACGGGGGATCTTGTCACCAGACCGGGGCAGGATTAGTCCTTTATTTTAGTGATTTTCATATAAACTTACTTGTAGTCTTGACAGTTAATGTCCGAGTGTTATATGATTTCCCTCTTAAAGGGTTTTAATTAACTGACGTCAGTGTGCCAGCGGCACATTACTCTTGCAGCGCTCTATCTCCCCCTAGTGTTAAGAGTGGGGTTCGACCCTTTATGTTGTAGTGGTCCCTAAGGAGCCCGTGTGATTTTGAGCTCCCATTGTGTGTAGTGTGATACCTGTTCTAGGTGCTGTGAAGTGATTTGTGTGCAGTGTCCCTTTCTGGGTGTGTTCTCTCATGTGCAGTGTTGGTGTCGCCGGATGGTGGAGTTACCTGCCTGACCTGCTGGAGCTGCCCTCATTGGCCTGCTGAGTGCAAACGTCCCTAACCTAAAAATGAATTGAAAATACAGATTGTCTATTTTTATACATGTCTGTAGTGGGTGCTCTCTGACCTCTAATACCCGACCAGACCGGGTTAACAAAGGTGGTGGCAGCTTGACGCTACTCTAAACATCTTAAACAACAACATTTATTACAATAGTCTACCTTATAATTCTGGATGAATGAGCTTTGAATGGGTGATATTAGTGCTGCCTAAATCAGCTTCGTCAGCAGAGGGCGCTCTAAAGTTAACACTTTGTGGGGTATCAGTAGCCTACGCCAGTAGAGCAGAAGAAGTCGTAAGTACGTGATGAGCAAGTTTAAGTGTATGCTACAGCTCCTGATCTGAACCGAGTGAACCGAGTAAAAGTGCCAGTAAAAACTATTGCCGCAGCCATGACAGTTAAAGGAGTATTACACCAGGTTTTGATAAGTCATGTGCAGTAGTCAGTCATTAAAACTTTAATTGTAATTCATGTGAAATAATACAGTAACTGGCAAAGACGAGTTAAGATAGATAATTCAGTTAATAAGCATAATCCATTAAAGTTTAAAACAGTAAACGCAGTAGTAAGACAAGTTCAGAGATTATTCAGTCTGAAGAAATGTGGTATTACTTATTTGTTATTTTCCTGTTTTTATTTCATTTTAATTTATGCATTACTTAGCTGTTTATAAATGTTAAAAAGAGTAATTTGACACTAAAAAAAAAGAGACAGTATTTCCGTAGCTAAGGTCACTTGCTAAATACTTACCTGTTGTCCCTGTAAGAGTAAGTAAACATGTATTTGGGTACTTAACATGGGTATTGACTCAAAGTAGAGTAGACGCCAATAGATAGAAGAGAAGAAGTCGTCAGTACGTGATGAGCAAGTTTAAGTGTATGCTACAGCTCCTGATCTGCACTGTTTTCATATTTCCTACTGGAAATAATTGTGTACCTCCAAGAGTGAGCGGCCCCATATCCTTAAAAGTGTAAGACAATAGGCAACATAAAAATATATAAATCAAATGAATGTAACATACTACAAAACCAAGATAAAATAATAATAATTCATTTATTTTATATAGCGCTTTTCGGATACTTACGGAGCCCCCAAGGTGCCAGTGAAGGAAAAAAAAGAAGTCATGTACTAAACTGAGGGAACGGATTATTAAACTGAGGGCACGATTTACTAAACTGAGGGAACGGATTATTAAACTGAGCTCACGATTTACTAAACTGAGGGCACGGATTATTAAATTTGGCAACCCGCGCCTATGGATATGACACCAACTACTTCCTTTCAACATTGCAACCTGATTGTGACCGCACTGCACCTCACAGGTAAGTCAATATATTCATATTTACAAGTAGCCTTACAGTTGATGCTATATTGTGTTTAGCATTGTACATAGACTGCTTTCGTAACGTTGCATTTATTGTGGTTGTCACGTCAAACGCACCTTTCATTAACGTTGGCAGTGAAGCAGCTTAAGTTAGCCTCCTGCGCTTTCATGTTAGCTACCTTTGTCTATAAAATTAACGGTGCGACCACTCATCCAGTTATGAAGCCTAAACAGGGTGAAGACAATTTTCAGTTTCCAATTACTCTGCCTATTCAACCCACAAGATGTCATGTGTAAGATATTACATTTTTTATTATGTTATCAAGCAGCTAAAGCTTGTCACAAGTTTGATAATCATTGGACTTAGTTGTGTTAGAGTATGGAGACAATTAAAAGATGCAGGGCAGTGGCCCTACAGGAGCAGGATTGCCCATCCCTGCTCAAGGCAATCCTTGACAAAAAAGACTGGGGCCAGTTGTTACTCTTTAAAATCTTTATATTTACTTTTAACAAAATATTTTACAGTGTGGTATTGCTACTTTTTTTTTAAGGATCTGAGTACTTCCTCTACCACTTTGCTGATGTGATGAGTAAGCAGGATTGTACCTAGGAAGGCGTATATTAAGGTGAGAGGTCCTGCACTCATTCAGTTTTCATTAGCAGGAACTCCTTTTTCATTAAAGTTCCCCTCCACTCAAAAAGTGTTTTTATTATATTCCTTGTCTCTAAAATTTCTGACATTGGTGTAGGAGCTATGTTTTATTCATAGACCCTTATACCCCCTAACAGCTAGGGGGCAGTATTTCCTCTTGTTACTGAGCCAACCAGTGTTAGGCAGGTTTCTTGAGGTTAATCAGTGGTGTTGCCCGGGTGTTGCTGATGAATGGAGGAGCAAACGGTTTTCTAGCATTTTGTCTGTTTATTTTGAATGTGAATAAAAGTTATAATTATGTGGCTTCATTGAGAAATTAAATGACGATTATTATTTCAAACGCAAAGGAAGTTTCCATTGGTTATTTGATCAAGTACAAGTCAAAGCAAACAATCACTAGTGAACAAAGGGAAATTATACACTACATGAGTCACTACATTAAGCTGTTGTGACAAGTATCTAAGCCTGATAGTCGCCGGTTTAGTGACAACAGAACCCTGGGTCAGACTGACACCATAGATGTGCCGACAGTCCCTTCTCTGAGTTTCTTTAAACTTTCTATGTTGGAAATTCATTCATTCATCTTCAACTGCTTATCCCGGGGTCGGGGTCGCGGGGGTGCTGGAGCCGATCCCAGCTGACATCGGGCGTGAGGCGGGGTACACCCTGGACAGGACGCCAGTCTATCACAGGGCACATAGAGACGTACAGAGACAGACAACCATTCACACCTACGGGCAATTTTAGACTCATCAATTAACCCAACACGTGCATGTCTTTGGACTGTGGGAGGAAACCGGAGTACCCGGAGAAAACCCACGCAGACACGGGGAGAACATGCAAACTCCGCACAGAAAGGCCGAGGTCGGGATGCGAACCTGTGACCTTCTTGCTGTGAGGCGACAGTGCTAACCACTACACCACCGTGTTAAACAGAAATATTAAAAATATTAATACTAGCAGAGTAGTTTATTAATCAAAGCAGAGTAGTTCTTACAAACTTTTACTTTAATAATTGCCACTCTCACTGAGAAAGTTTTCTCACATACTATTGGGGACTTGGTACTTATTGAACCTAATATTGATTACTTGCTCAAAATAATTTCATAACATTTGCTTTGCATTAACTCATTATAACCTTTTTAATAGAATGGACAAGAGTTTCCACAAGTTCCTGCGGGAACAAAGGAGGTTAGATCAGGGCATTCGTTGATGTGTTTATCAACAAGAAGGCATGTAATGCTGCAGTTAACACAACACACCACCTAGTTTTAATGTCACAAACATGTTGAAACTGTCACAGTTGAACAATTTAAGTCCTTAATATCAAACAGAGTTACTTCCTCAGGTCTGTAGGTATTGATTCATTCAGATCAAATCTCAACATAGGTTTAAGATAAAGGGGTTTCAATCACCTCTGCAGAGTGGAAAAGAATATGGAGGACTCAAAATCCATCAGATACAGAATCCACTACTGAGTATAACGTATATCACATATGTTTATATTGCGATGAAGGTACATTTTGACATATTGTCTAGCCCTAGTATACATGTACGGGAGCTGAAGAGAGGCAAGGCACTCAGGATCACACATAAGCCACATCCTTTAGATTTTCCTGAATAAAAGAACCACCCTGAAACATAGAAATTAGTCCACAGGCTGTTCACACAAATGAAAGAATAGGAACGTTTTATTCTCAATTGTACCCATTTCCATTGTTTTTTCAGGTTGACTGCAATACAGTCCATTCAATGACAGAGGACGAACCAACTCTATATGTGCCCAAAATTGGGGATAGGATAGCTATTTGGCAGTACTGCCGAAAAGAAGTGGCTGCACTGGAAGGAACCACCAGCTCAACTGTCTCTAAGGGCGCACTCGCACTGTCCATCCGTACCGTGCCCCGTGCTTTAGGTACTTGTCCCCTCCTCCCTCTCCCCCCGCGCCCAAGGCCCCTTTGTACTCACACTACCTGGGCCTCGGTGGAATGCTTCTTGCCTGCCTATACGTCATCACACCGTAACACGCCACACGCATTGATTGATGTCATCTCGATGCGTCTGTTTTTGAATATTTTCATCTGACCAAATCTGCAGTAAACACTCCACCTCCGCATCACACCAACGTGAACCTTTCGCCGCCATTGTTTAAAATGTCCGCGCATGGTCCATACATCTTTTTTTCTATGTCCGAACAGGCGCACATAAAATTACGTCAGAACCGCCGTAGGCCTCGTGCCCCTACGCGTGCACATGCTAGTGCTCATACATGTGCAAGCGGGCTTTACAAAAGCCCACCTCTCCCAAACAGTCGTGGACGGTTGCACTCACACTGGTCAAACGAACTAGACTTTAGCCTTGAAACATCCTGGGGCATGGTACGGATGGACAGTGTGAGTGTGACCTAAGGCTACAGAAACCCTGATGGCAAAAATACACGAAAGACGGGCCTCCAAGAGAAGTTCTGTGCATGATCGTTCAGAAAAATTGACTGGTAACTCAAATGCTCTAAAAGTGGAACGTGCTTTTCAAATGGGATTGTTTGAAGAGGCTGTTGGGGGTAAAATTCAGTTGAAAGTGAAAAGAGGAGGAGGCACCAGACATTTGAAGGCATTGAAGACTGGCACAACGGTTGGAAATTGGCAAAGACCTATTTTGTAAGTAAAATCGGAAATGTCAATGAATTCAAATTCACCATGCGGAATTTTACTGAAGATGAGCTAGCTCCATTGATCACACTAGATGAACAATATGAGAAAAGAAAAGTTAAAATGTTGACACAAACGGATTGAAATAAATGCAAATGAAATACCGAATGCTGCTACCTCAACTGGTCGACCCTAAGTGAATCACTCCGTACAACTGCTGCTTCTCGTGTAGTTGCTTCCACATCTGAAACTCCCAGTGTAGCTTCTACCACAAGTGAAATTGGCATTACAATGCCTTTGTCAAGTGTCATGTTTTTAGAGAATAATTTGACTCATGAACCACAGGCATCAATTTCATTGTGATTGGATATGCTTTTCTTGATGATACTGCTGACCTGAATGATACCATTCCAATGGAACCAGTGCAGGTCGAAAGCTTATTAACAGTTCAGGAACAGTTTCAACCACCAAAGATCACCAAGCTTAGGCTTCACAGGGGTTTTTTCAAGGACTAAATGCTGCCTTTAAGATAGATGTGTGTCTGTAGATCCATCTTAGAGATCGAGATGGTCCTACCCAGTGGTAAGACAGAGAAAGGAGAAGACAATACTGGAGTACTGTATTGGGAGACTTTCTTTATGAAAATGCACGGCCAGAAAAATACTGAAAATACCTCAGACGAGACATGATATGAAAGATGGGTGGGGAAACATGGCTAAAGTGATCGTTCTAGTCTACAACATGCTGAAGTACTTTCCCATAGCCCTTCCTCGCCCACTGTCTTGGAATTGAAATCACAAATGATGAATTGTTTGCAACATTCTTAGAAACAGTTCCGTATTGAATAAAAGGAAGTGGCTGAGCAAGCTATGAAAGACATCAAAACTATCTCTGGAACAGAGGAATGGTTGGATTTCCTAAAGGCCCATGATGTTAAACTTCTTTTCGCCTAGGCAAGTGTCCAGAAAACCTTACTTGAAGTGGCACATAGAAATGGTGCAGGATCCAGCATAAATACTGGAGTGTTGGAGCATTGTGTTGAAAGGGCTGAGACTGCCCCCAGGAGGATTGGATGAAATGCTGGCTAGCCTCACTCCTACACACAGGAAAGTTGTAGCCATGCTACAACATGAAACCCTCAACAAGAGGGACAGTCAGACTCTTGATTTCCTGAAGAAGTTCATCAGGAACTGTGGTGAAGTTCGGCTGAGGAAATTTCTCAGATTTTGTACTGGTAATTATTTGACAGAATTGCGATAAGTTGTTTGATCATATGACTGATATACCCAAAAGAATATAGGGCGTAAATAAATTCTCTTCATTAGTCATCTAATGTAGTTGATTAATTGACACTGTATTGTATCCAAATTGAAACTTGTTATCCATATGATACTTTTTAAATGAATAGCTCAGGGTTTTTTTTTTTTACTTCAGTGGTGTATAATACTTGCCATTCGGGTAGTTGAGATGTGTAAGCAATATCCTGTTTACCAGGTACTGTAGTCTGAGTTCAAGCAGGGTTCTGAGTGAACTGGTAAGCTTTAGACAGGCAGTGAATGTGGTCAAGAAAGAAAAGTGTTCGACCATTTTCAACCATCTACAAGATTTCCACATTTCCCATGTGGAATTACTCTCAGACTAGCATGATGTCTTGGAACAAGGCCCAGTGTGATTCAATTACTAAGCACTTAAGGTTCCAAGTTATAGTGTCAGTCTAATGCATTGGAAGTGCAGGAGGACCATGGTATTCTCCCGTAGATGTTTAAAGCTTTTGTCTGAATGTATTGGTATGGATGAGGACTTTGTGGCTGGTTGAAGCTTCTCGTTTTGCTTGTAACCCAGTCAGAACTCTAAAAACTGGACTCGGTAAGTAAGTTAATGATGATGCTAATATATTTACTACACTACTAGCAAGTACCTAATGTAAAAAATATCTGAAATATCCCTTTAAACACTAACGCAAATGGGCAGGGTTGACTAATAACCAAATAACTCAAAGGTCTTAGTTGACTTAGACTCTTAACAGTTAAAAAGTGGTCAAATAATTGACTACATCTTTACAATTGAATAGCCTTTTTTCATGCCTTCAGCAGGTGTGGACCTTCTCGTTGGCAAGGATATACATGTGCGATTCATTGCGCCAGAGAGCACCTTTTACAAGAAGACCCACATCCCACACATGTGGCTGTGTGTTCCAAACACCTATGCCTCATACCATAAATTGAAGTTTACTAATGTCCTTGATGCAAACATGTAGGTGATGGACATTATTTAGTGGTAAGTGTCAGGTTTAAGTTCAGGTCAGAATAAATAAATTTGTGGCAACTTTTCAGTGGACGGCAAGATCGGTTATCAGCCGGTGGCATGTACCACAGCAACCACTGGCGAACCATGGCATGTACCACTAAGTAACTGTAAATGCAGACACAAACAATGGTATCCTGCGCCCCTAGCGACTTCTTCCGCTGCCTACATCACACCAGAACACACCCCTCCCCCTGCTATAATTTAGTTTAAGTATTGCTATAAATGTATAGCTATATATATTTGGTCTTTATTAACAATATATCACAAAATAACGCTGTGAATAAAGGGGTGTACTGTATACGTTTCTCTGGTCTGTTTGGTTAGGATAGGTGCGATGTGTTTGTTGTTGCTTTTTAAATGACAGATGCTTTTGAAAACAGCCGGACTTGCTCCGGTGAATGTAATCAATAACCGAGATTTAGAGCTAAATAATGCCTTCCTACTTTATGGAATGTTTATAGCAAACACACATGTGATATTTATCTGACAATAAATTATCAGATCAAATGCATACAAATAAAACAAATAGTTTAGATAGGCCTATATAATGGACAATAAAAGAACCATCAAAATTTAAATGATCAAATCAATGCAGGGTAGGATCTCCGATAAAGGTATGTTTTTAAACTATTCAATTCAATTCAATTCAATTTTATTTACAGTGCCAAATCATGAGAAAAGTTATCTCAGGACACTTTACAGAGTAGGTAAAGACCACACTCTATGACTTATTTATGATTTACATAGACCCAACAATTCCTCCGTAGAGTACGGTGGCAACGAAAACCTTCCCTATAACAGGCAGGAACGTCGGACAGACCCAGCTCTGTGGAGGACAGCCATCTGTCTTGACCGGTTGGGGAGGAGTCACACTTCCAGAGATGCAAGCAACCAAAGCGTAACAGTAACTATAATAATATCTATTGTATGTGAATATGACTTATATGTTGTGGCAGTTAATACTGCAGAATAGTAGAAACAAGCACAGCTAAGGTGATAGAATGTGACAATGATAATAATTATGGTGGCAAACATAATAAATGATGAGTAGTGGCAATAGTAGAGACATACCACTGATGGTGTTTTTATGGCTACAAATTTTTTATAGTTCATTAAAATAGTGATAGTATATATGAGTAACAATGATAATAGCAGCAGGAAGCGTCATGCAGGACCACGGCAGCAGGCACCACAACGATCAGTAGAGTCCTGCGAGACGACAAAGCACAAACAACTCCAGGACAAAAAAATTGAAATAATAACATGCATTGATGAGACATGAATGATACAGTCAGAGAGGAGAGAAGCTCAGAGAAGTATCAGGAAAAGGATTATCCCCCGGCAGACTAGGCCTATAGCATCATCATTAAGCAGAACAAAATCATTTAAAAAATAACAACATTGCTAACGGCTCGTAAGCCCTAGCTGTAAGCTTTATCAAAAAGGAAAGTTTTAAGTTTACTCTTAAATATGGGGACAGTGTCTGCCTCCCGAATAACATTTGGGAGTTTGTTCCACAGGAGAGGAGCTTGGTAGCTGAAGGCTCTGCCTCCCATTCTACTTTTGGAGACTCTAGGAACGACAAGTAGCCCTGGATTCTCAGAGTGCAGCGATCTAGTTGGGTAATATGGTACTATGATCTCTTTAAGATACGACAGAGTCTGACTAATAAGAGCTTTGTAGGTTAGAAGAAGGATTTTAAATTCTATTCTACATTTTACAGGTAGCCAGTGCAAAGAGGCTAATACAGGAGAAATATGTTCTTTTCGATTTGTTTTAGTTACTACATGAGCTGCAGCATTTTGGACCAACTGGAGACTCTTAACAGACTTATTGGAGCAGCCTGATAATAAGGAGTTGCAGTTGCAGTTGCAGTCTAGCCTAGAAGTAACAAATGCCTGGAGTAGTTTTTCTGCATCTTTCTGAGACACAATGTTCCTAATTTTCGCAATATTACGCAGGTGAAAATATTTAGCCCTTGTTGTTAATTTTATGTGAGAATCGAAGGACATATCCTGATCCAAAATAACACCCAGATTCCTTACTGTGGTGCTGGAGGACAACACAACATCATCCAGAGTAACAATATCTTTAGCTATTGAGTTTCAGAGGCCTTTGGGGACAAGTACAATAACTTCACTTTATCTATCAGAACATTGCAGGTCATCCAGCTTTCTTATTTCCTTAATGCACATTTGAAGTTTAGTTAACTGATCGGTTTCTTCTGGTTTGATCGAGGTATCAGGATAACAATGAAAATTTATGGAGTGCTTCCTTATAATATTTCCTAAGGGAAGCATATATAAGGTGAATAGAATCGGTCCAAGGACAGAACCCTGTGGTACTCTGTGACTGACTTTAGTGTGCATGGGGGATTTGTCATTAACATGTACAAACTGAGATCTATGAGATAAATAAGACTTAAACCAGCTTAATGCGGTTCCTTTAATGCCAATTAGATGCTCCAGTCTCTTTAGCAGGATGCGATTGTCAATAGTGTCAAAGGCAGCACTAAGATCTAGTAGAACAACCACAGAGACAAGTCCTTTGTCTGAAGCTATTAGAAGGTTGTTAGGATTTAGAATGAATCATAGCACTGAGACAGCACTGGTAAGAAATTACTGACTGGAAGTCCTCAAATAACTTATTATAATGTAAAAAGTCACACAGCTGATTAGCAACTAATTTCTCGAGGATCTTAGAGAGAAAAGGTAGGTTAGATATAGGTTTAGTACCTCAGGATCAAGACTGAGCTTTTTAAGAAGAGGTTTATTACAGCTACTTTAAAAGACTGTGGTACATAACCTGCTGATAAAGACATGTTAATCATATCTAATACAGGAGTGCTAATTAAAGGTAACACTTCTTTAAGTAACCTAGTTGGAATAGAGTCTAGGAGACAAGTAGAAGGCTTTGATGCTGAAATAGTAGAGGTTGATTTGTTAAGATCAACTGTAGAAAAGCAGTCCAAGAATATATCAGGTCGTACAGTTTGTAAGGTTCCTGGGTTTGAAGAAAAATTGGTGCCAAGCGAGTTGATTTTGTCTCTAATAGTTATAATTTTGTCATTAAAGAAGGTCATGAAGTCGTTACTACTGAGGGTTATAGGAAGTCAGAGTCAAGTGATGTTCGCAGTGAGCCTGCAACACTGTCAACAAGGTAATCAATTTCAGAGAGACTAACGTTAGTACAGGTATCTTGATTATTAGGATAAGACATTAAATTAAATGAGATGGAATAGCGTCCTTAAATTTCATTACAGCACTATCAGATAAACATCTAGTATAGAAACTTTTGCCCTGAGGTGAGTAGTCCTGTAATATGAATTCAAAAGTTATTAAATAATGGTCTGATAAAATAGGATTCTGTGGAAAGACTATTGAGTCTTTAATTTCCACACCATAAGCCAAAACAAGGTTGAGGGTGTGATTAAAACAGTGAGTAGGTTTATGTACACTCTGACTAAAACCAATCGAATCTAATAGAGAGATAAACGCAATACTAAGACTATTATTATCAACGTCCACGTGAATATTAAAATCTCCTACAATGATTACTTCAGATTTAAGGACTAAATTTGACAGAAACTCAGATAGAAATTCAGAGTACGGACCAGGAGCACAGTACACTATAACAAGTATAATTGGCTGCACAGTTTTCGAGGTTGAATGTGATAAATAAAGAACAAGACTTTCAAATGAATTATAATTAAGTTTAGGTGTAGGCTTGATTAATAGGCCTGAGTCATAAATAGCTGCAACGCCTCCTCCTCGACCACTGCCTCGAGGAATATGAGTATTAATATGACTGGGAGGAGTGGATTCATTAAGGCTAACATATTCTTCATGACACAACCAGGTTTCAGTCAGACAGAGTAAATCAATATGGTTGTCTGATATCAGATCATTTACTAATACAGCTTTAGATGACAGAGATCTGATGTTTAAAAGTCCACATTTTATTTTATGATTTTGTTGCATAATCGCAGATTTTGTGTTAATTTGACTAAGAGCATGTAACTTTTAACACTATGGAATTAGCAAGAAAGCGGCTGAAAGAAGGAGAGCTGTGAGTGCTTGAGTAGAACTAGTGGATGTTTAAATGTTAAGCAGTAGTTAGCCGCTGTAGTGAATATTATAGCAAAAACAGCTGAATTTAGTGAGAGCAGCAAACAGTGAAACAACGAGTGACCAACTAACTAACTAGACTTGTAATGTTTGATTGCTATAAACATTAAACATTCCATAAGGTAGGAAGGCATTATTTAGCTCTAAATCTCTGTTGTTGATTACAGTCACCAGAGCAAGTCTGGCTGTTTTCAAAAGCATCTGTCATTTCAAAAGCAACAACGAACACATCGCACATATCCTAACAGAACAGACCAGAGAAATGTATACATCCCTTTATTTACCTTGTTATGTTGTGGTATAGTGTGATGTAGGGAGCGGAAGAAGCCATAGAGGCGCAGGATAGCATTGTTGGTGTCGGCATTTACAGTTACTGAGTGGACGCTGTGGCACATGCTACAGGCCAATAAACAATCTTGGTGTGACTGACTTTTCAGTGGGTGAATAAAATCACCCAAATTATATTGAGGTTTTAAGTTATGCATAAATAAAGGCATGCAGCCTTGAGTGACAGGTGTTTCACAGGTGGCGAGCATAGATTGTTGAGGCAATTTGGCCTGCCTCAGCTCTGTCCACACTCCACCTCCAGCCCATTCATGTATTCGCTGGAAGTCAGGTGGAATCAGGCACTGCCAAGATGGCGATGGCTGGAGCGCACACTGAGCTTGACAATTGCTCTTCAGAAACATCGGTGATGTGTGATGTCAAATAGACGATGTCATGTTCGGGAGCTTGTTGACTTGAAAAGGACATTTCATTGTAACTTTAATTTTTAGTTTCATGTAGTTTATGCCAGGTTGCCTATATCTGCATGTGTATTCATATCCATGTTCTGTTTGTCTGTTGTAGGAAGTTTGGTGCCTGACTGTTCTGTGATCAGACCAATAGAACGGCTGCAGCAAAGTGTTTTTTGTTTTTACTATTTCCCGTCTATAGAAATGTATTCATCAAGAAGTAGCGCAGATATGGACTTTAAGGTTGCTGCTTGTCTGGTTGACTTGCAGTGTGTTAAATAGGGATGGGATTTATTCATGCATGTTTTTGGTCATCAACTCTTTTATTTTCAGATTCTGAACACAATGTAGATGTGTTGTTTTTTATTTACCATATGTTTTCAGGATTGTTACAAGAAAAATGATGCTCAGCCTGCCTAATGTTGTTATAGCGCCACTGTTATTACTCATCACCATCACCAAGCATGTTTTGAAATGCGCAGCTGTCAGAAAAATGTGCCGACATTGATGAAAGGAATTGATAAGCTCATAGCCCTATGATTCAGGTTCTGATTCCAATTTGTTAATGGTTCTTACCTTAATGTGGTTCTCGATTCCCATTCCTTGTGTTTAGGAGGACATATATAAGAGTGATGTTTCACTCAAAGCTATTCCCACCCCACTATATTCATTTACGGTTCATGTTTTATTTTCAATAAAAACAACACATATCTGAGTATGCACATGCTTTCCTCGTTCTGGATATCTAGGGATAAAAGACCAGGGCTGTTTCATAAAGCAGGATTAGTAAAAACTCTTGTTTGGTAACCCTGAGATGAGAGGAAACTTAGATTACTTAAACTTAACAACAATAATAAGAGACTGTGAATCTAACCTTCTCACTGGCTTTGTGGTATACAAATCTTGAGTTTCACTGATTCTCCTCACTCTTACAGTGACACATGCTGTTACATTTACTCATTCATTCACTCCATCTCAGAATGCTTTAATAGCATAGTTTGTTTCTCAGGACTATCTAAAGTTAACACTTATGTGCAGTCGGTCATTTCTATGAATAGTGTTTTTTTCCCCTTTCAACTCAAATAAAATTCAATTCAAAACTCAGCGTAAGATTTCTGCATGTCCTTTTTTCACTTAGACTATGATAGCAGTTTCAATAAAATGTTTATGGCACAATGAGTAATCTCAATTTAAAATGTAAAAATCTCCATGAAGCTTTAGACATGTAGAATAATAGTCTATTAATCATGATGTGATTGGTCACACTGGTTTTCATTGGTTTTAATGCTGTTGAGCAAATATCCAAATGTAACATTTAAATACTTATTATAATGCATTATTATATGATCACATTATGATCTGTCTTAAGCCTATATTTTTTACCTTCAAATATGAATAAAATTTCATGTAACTGTAATTAAACTTTCCCCCATAAGTACCCTTTTTTTGAAAGACAAATGTGTTCAGTCTACACATGCATTAATATATACACGGGATTAAAATGGAGGCTCTGTTTTATTTACCTGTTGCCATGGTGAATCATCGCATCAGAGCACTATTGATGATGGCTTGTCATGTTCAGGTTCAACCTACTCAGAGTTCATTGAACGAACTGATCAGCTGTTCTTGAAACGAAAACTCAGTTCCCATCGCAGAATCAATCAAATCAGATTTCAGGGTTAGGCTTTTAGTATATATTAAGCCTTTTTTCTCAAACAGGGTCCACAGGAGATATTTTATTAAGCAAGTAATTATGACTGAGATATATGACCAAATGGAATGTATTAAGTTTATGAAATGTACTTTTTTAACTTTGAAGTGGCTGTACATCTGAAATTGCATAATACTAAAAGTAAACCATTAAATATAATTTACGACTTTAGATGAAGGGGTACAAACATCACTATGACCACCTTTTACAACAGAAACAGAGGGAGTGTGACTTCATTCTCTCTTTGTCATTACTCCACAATATCTTTAAATATAAAATAGCTGCCCGAGGGGTGCTAAGTACAGTGCTTTTAAAGCTATGTAAAACAATGTTACATATTTTAACCTCAAAAATACACATTTATAATAATTTGTGAAAAAATCTGATCACTATTCTGTGGTTCAAATCAGATCATTCAAGCAGTTATGAGATCTTGTAGAACATGGAGACGAAGCAGGGTTCCGTTCAACAATGTTTTCAAGGTTTAATCTAAAGCGAGAGAGTATTTACATTTTTAGTTCTTTTATAATAATAATTCCAGGTCTCCTTGGTTGAATCCAAGTCATCCTGCAGAGGTGACAACAGCAGAAATAATGAAATAACGTTTTAGGTTTCTCCCTGCTCTAACACACCTCAAATCTGTGGCAAGCTTCAGCTGCTTGATAACAAGCACATCATTAGACTCAGGTTTGTAAGAGCAGGGAGGAACATAAAACATGCAGGGCAGTGGCCCTCCAGGAGCAGGGTTGGACACCCCTGCATGTACACCATCCCGTCTATTGATGCTACTTGCCTGTATCAAACCAAGGAAGCAGAATAGCATTTGGTTCTGGTCCAGCAAGTCCCCAGCAAAATCACCTTCATCTTTAAGTCGGTGAAGGTGGTCGAGCCAAAAGTCCACACACTCTTTACGAGAAAGCCCCACCAGCTTTCTATTCTTTGGTTGCTTGTGCTTCTTCCATAAATAAAGCTTTTTTCACCTGCATGAAAATCATCATCATTCCGCCGAAGGTATCTTTGCATATCTCGTATACAGCTGTTTTCTCCCCCCATATCTGTCCTCAGGATACAGGCACATCCACCTACTTCTCCTACTGTCTCAAGGAAATAACCTATCACTTTTGGGTCACTTCTGGTACAGTAGGCCTTCAGCCACAGTATTCTTCTTGAGAACCCATCAATAGCTCCATTGATGCACATACCAAAAGGCTTTAATTTGTCATAGGAATCGACAAGCTATACAAAATTTGTCTTTTCAACCTTCTACTTCTTCTCATTTCTGTGCCCTCAAGGTCAAGAGTTGATAGAATGAGGCGGACATTCTCTCTCCGGCCATGCAATCCCTTCTCTTTGCATTTTGTGTACATCCACCTGTAGCCTTGGAGCTCTTCCATTATGAACCTTCCCTCCTAAACTGTCAAAATATTTCCTGCGAAGCAGTCCATTCTTCTTAAGGACTGGTTTTAGGGTTGACAAGCTTAGAATAATCCTGTGTTCTCTACCCAACATAGGATGGGTAGAGAGCGTAGGATGTCCTTGTATGTGAGGCCCAAGTTAAAATAAAGATTATAAGCTCCAATGTATCCATGGTAGCATGAAGCATCAAGGATTGCCTAGGAAGAGAGAGAAACACATGAGGAAAAAGAGTTCCCCCAACAGGGGAATTTCAAGAGAAATGGACATAAGTCATGAGAACACATCAGACTGGACACAGTTCATAATAAAATGCATGATAACAATGACATTGTGATCCACTTGGCATGCATTTTCTTACCTTATGAATCTGTCTTGCGACTCTCTGTTGGGAGCTTGTGTGAGCTAGGTTTCATATATCTTCAGGATATAAAAACAAAACGACAAAAGTTTTAGTGGGGACATGAAAACTTACAGTAGAAATAGTGAACATTCAGAACATTAATAAAGCTGCAAAAAGATTTCAGTTTTCTTTCTATTTCACCACTATGTATTTACGTAGTGGATAAATAGTGTCCTGCTTTTCGTGACAGATGATCAAGCCATATATGCTGTGACTTTTATGACATTATGTAGGAAAAAATGTAGTCAGATTTAAGGTAAAGAAAAGACAGGACTAGAATGAGGTGTGTGGAACAACAGTTGTAAAAGCACAATAGCAATAAAAACTCTATGTCACTCAAGTCTAAGTTATAAACCATACACATCGATTGTTCATAACTGGACAAGGATTTATGTGTACATGATGTTTAAAACGGTGCATTTTAAACTGTAAAAAGAATAATCTATATCCTATTGGTGGTAAGTGGAGGCTTTACCGACTTAAATGATCCAATATGACCCATGCGTGACATTACACCATATATGTAATATCTTACACATGACACCTTGTGTCCCGGTGTGGGTTGAATAGGCAGAGTAATTGGAAACTGAAAATTGTCTTCACCCTGTTTAGGCTTCATAACTGGGTGAGTGGTCGCACCGTTAAGTTTATAGACAAAGGTAGCTAACATGAAAGCGCGGGAGGCTAACTTAAGCTGCTTCGCTGCCAACGTTAATGAAAGGTGCGTTTGACGTGACAACCACAATAAATGCAACGTTACGAAAGCAGTCTATGTACAATGCTAAACACAATATAGCATTAACTGTAAGGCTACTCGTAAATATGAATATAGTGACTTACCTGTGAGGTGCAGTGCGGTCACAATCAGAAGTAGTTGGTGTCATATCCATAGGCGCGGGTTGCCAAATTTAATAATCTGTGCCCTCAGTTTAGTAAATTGTGAGCTCAGTTTAATTATCCGTTCCCTCAGTTTAGTAAATCGTACCCTCAGTTTAATAATCCGTTCCCTCAGTTTAGTACATGACTTCTTTTTTTTTCCTTCACTGACACCTGTGGGACTCTGTAGATACTCAAAGACTCTTACAATGACAAGAAAATTAACAAAAGCAAGAAAGGGGTGATGACAATCAGGGTGGGGCAAGCAAAAGACAGCACAAGACAGAAGACAGATAAAACAGAATTAAAGTTGTCCTGACAATGCCATCTAGAGTAGCACATTAACTAGCCACATGCTTTCTCTGGCACAACAAAGGAATCTGTCTTTCTTTATTTATTCATTCAAGGACAGCTGTGCTTACATTAGTAATTTACAAGCATATATATATGAACAACACAATAATTCAATGTCTGTTTGGTGTATTATTTTCTCAGTGGATGAAAATGGAACACAGAGAAACTACCTCACGAGTTCATGTACGCGTAATGGTGCGCGCAGTCCAGATATACCTCAAAACATACGAACGCACCTGCGTGTAATCGCCTGAAAGAAAACATCTAACCGTGCATTCACACCAAAAGCGATGGAGGCGATGAAAGCGTCAAGCTGCCATTCAAAATCAATGTAAATGATGCAATGTCGCTTTAGGCGACACGTTCTGAGCGTTAAGAGCGATGCGATGATGCGTCCATCGCCTCTACCGCCTCATCACGTGTGCCGCTTAAAGTTGAAAAATTGGAACTTTTCAAGCGACAACGCGTGAAGCTGTGCCGCGACAGCCAATCAGCATTGAGATTGCGTAAGCGTCATCAAAGTTCACTCGCAGGGGCTCACCGGGCTCACCAAAGCCGCTATTGTTGCAGTCCTTGAGGGAAACCAGTGGATAGAATATAATGGATAATGGAAGCGAATGAAGCAATGATCATTAATGTGACAAATGTGAGTAAGCCATACTCGCCTCCATCGCTTTTGGTGTGAATGCACGATAAAAGTGCATGTTTCCTGAATTGGGCTGTCTTTTGCTTGCCCCAACCTGATTATCATCACCCCTTTCGTGTTTTTGTTTATTTTCTTATCATTGTAAGAGTCTTGTAAGAGTCTTATCTAAAAGCGCTATATAAAATAAATGAATTATTATTATTATTATCTAGGTTTTAATTCTAACTTAATTGTTACATCCATTTGATTTATATATTTCTATGTTGCCTATTGCTTTTACTTGCTGTATATTTTATGTAACGCACTTTGATTTCTCTTGTTGTTGAAATGTGCTATGAAAAGAAATTTGCCTTGCCTTGTGAGCTTTATAGTGTTATTTTTTAGCGGCCTGTTTTATTTTAGTTTTAGTCTAGTCTTTGTCCAAGCTGTCATTTTAGATTTTATTAGTTTTAGTCACGGTTATATTCTTTTTAGTCTAGTCAAGTTTTAGTCACCTAAAAGTCTGAGCATTTTAGTCTTATTTTAGTCAGAATTGCCCATGACTATTTTTGTCTAGTTTTAGTCAACGGAAACTAATGACATCAGTCTAGTTTTAGTCAAAGAAAATGGTATATTAGTCTCTTTTTAGTAATGCAATTATATTTAATCAATATAATAAAAGTACCTAGTAGTATTGACGAAACCAACATTTTCTTTTATCCAAACCCATGCAAATATCTTTCAGTTCAGTGTGATTGCTATGTAAAAAACAAAACTAGTGAAAGTATTTGGCCAACAAGGGACGCTTAGTGCACTTAGTAGAGTAGAGGTAGAGTGAGTCAGTCAGGTAGGAACTAAAAACCCACTTTACACTCTCACACACGTTAACCCACGTTACACTCTCTCACAAACAAATATACACACACACGCTAGTCACACACATTTGTTCTCAGCTCCTGTGGCTAACGTCTAAAGCTAGCGTTAAGATCCAACACATTAACCGTAGCCTAATGTCGCATGAGCTTTCTAAAACTTACCTAAATTTCATTATGGAATGCCCTGAGATGTCTCTTAAGATTTGTGGTGTTTTTTCCTGTGATTTTGTGGTCGCATTTCTCCCTTTCTTTTTCCACAACACATTCCATTTTCTTTTCCACATCTATGTAATGAAAGTGTTTCTTCTTTTTTTCCCAGAGACAATCTCCGGCTGGCCGGCCATCGGTCTCTTTCTCGGTGTCAGACTTTCTTTTCATTTTTCTTTCTTAGTTGTCGTTAACCCTCTCCGGGAACCATCACCTTATTGTGGTGGAGAGGTTTGTGTGTCCCTGTGAATCTGAGGGCTGTGTTGTCTGAAGCCTAGTGCTCCAGGTAGGGTCTGCCATGGTAGAGTGGTCTCAGGCGAGGGGCCGGACTAAGAATGGTTCACAAAGACTCAATGGAGAAACGAGGAAGAAAGGCCCTGCCCGGAGGAAGCCCGGGGCCCCCGTCTGGAGCCAGGCCCACTCTGCAGTTGCCCAGGGTGTGAGGCGCCGGGCGGGTGTGGGGACTAAGACAAACCCCCGTCTGAGCGCCGCATTGTTGGAGTTTACCCCAGTGGACGGGAGGGTCGCCTCCTTTCGCCTGCGGGTGGTAGGGGGAAAACTCTGACTGTTGTTTGTGCATATGCACCAAACAGCAGTTCAGAGTATTCGGCCTTCTTGGAGACCCTGAATGGAGTCCTGCATGGGGCTCCAGTAGGTGACTCCATAGTTCTGCTGGGAGACAGATTGGGAGGAACGGCCTCCCTGATCTAAATCCAAGTGGTCGTCAGTTATTAGACTTCTGTGCTAGTCACGTTGTGCTAGTCACGGATTGTCTATAACTAACACCATGTTCGAACATAAGGATGCTCATAAGTGCACCTGGTACCAGAGCACCCTAGACCAAAGGTCGATGATCTATTTTGTGATTGTATCATCTGATCTGAGGCCTAATGTTTTGGACACTCGAGTGAAGAGAGGGGCAGAGCTGTCAACTGATCACCATCTGGTGATGAGTTGGGTCAGAGGATGGGGGAAGATTCTGGACGGACCAGGTAAGCCCAAATGAGTAGTGCGAGTGAACTTGGAACGTCTGGAGGAGGCCCCTGTCCGAGAGATCTTCAACTCACACCTCCGGCGGAGCTTTTCTGGCATCCCTGTGGAGGTTGGGGGCATTGAACCGGAGTGGGCAAGCTTTCATTGCTGAAGCTGCAGCAGTGAGCTGTTGCCTCAAGGTCTTAGGTGCCTCAAGGGGCGGTAACCCTCGAACACCGTGGTGGACACCGGTGGTCAGGGAAGCTGTCCGACTGAAGAAGGAGGCCTTCCGGGATATGTTATTCCAGAAGACTACGGAGGCAGTTGCAAGGTACAGACAGGCCAGAAGGGCTGCAGCCTTTGCCGTGTCAGAGGCAAAGCAGCAGGTGTGGGAGGAGTTCGGAGAAGTCATGGAGAAGGACTTTCAGGCGGCACCAAGGTGCTTCTGGAAAACCATTCGACATCTCAGGAGGGGGAAACGGGGAACCGTCCAATCTGTTTACAGTAAGGATGGGACGCTGGTGACCTCAGCTGATGAGGTAATTGGGCGGTGGAAGGAGCACTTTGAGGAACTCCTTAATCCGACTAACACACCCTCTTTTGTAGAGGCAGAGCTGGAGGCTGATGGGGAATCATTGTCAATATCTCTGGCGGAAGTCACTGAGGTAGTCAAACAACTCCACAGTGGCAAAGCCCCAGGGATTGATGAGATGCTGAAAGTTATGGGTTTGGACGGGCTGTCTTGGTTGACACGTCTCTTCAAAATTGCGTGGAAGTCTGGGACGGTGCCATGGGAGTGGCAGACCGGGATGGTGGTTCCCCTATTTAAAAAGGGGGACCAGAGGTGTGTGCCAATTACAGGGGTATTACACTACTCAGCCTCCCTGGTTAAGTCTACTCCTAGTTGCTGGAAAGAAGGGTTCGTCCTATAGTCGAACCTCAGATTGAAGAGGAACAATGCGGATTCCGTCCTGGACGTGGAACAACGGACCAGCTCTTCACTCTTGCAAGGATCCTGGAGGGGGCCTGGGAGTATGCCCATCCAGTCTACATGTGTTTTGTGGATCTGGAGAAGGCATATGACTGGGTTCCTCGGGAGATACTGTGGGAGGTGCTGCGGGAGTATGGGGTGAGGGAGTCACTTCTGTGGGCCATCCAATCTCTGTACACCCAAAGCGAGAGCTGTGTCCGGATCCTCGGCAGTATGTCGGATTTGTTCCCGGTGGGGGTTGGCCTCCGCCAAGGGTGCGCTTTGTCACCAATCCTGTTTTTGATTTTCATGGACAGGATATCGAGGCATAGTCGTGGTGGGGAGGGGTGGCAGTTTGGTGGGCTGAGGATCTCGTCTCTGCTTTTTGCAGATGATGTGGTCCCGATGGCATCGTCGGTCAGTGACTTCAGCATTCACTGGATCGTTTCGCAGCCGAGTGTGAAACGGCTGGGATGAGGATTAGCACCTCTAAATCTGAGGCCATGGCTCTCAGCAGGAAACCAGTGGATTGCTTACTCCAGGTAGTAAATGAGTCCTTACCCCAAGAGTTCAAGTACCCCAGGATCATGTTCACGAGTGAGGGGACGATGGAGCATGAGTTTGGCCGGAGAATTGGAGCAGCGGGGGCGGTGTTGCAATCGCTCTACCGCACCGACGAAAAGAGAGCTCTCGATCTAAAGCTCTCGGTCTACCGGTCAATCTTCGTTCCAACCCTCACCTATGATCATGAAAGTTGGGTCATGACCGAAAGAACGAGGTCACGGATACAAGTGGCTGAAATAGGTTTTATCAGGAGGGTGGCTGGAGTCTCCCTTAAAGATAGGGTGAGAAGTTCAGCCATCCGTGAGGAAGTCGGAGTAGAGCCGCTCCGAGTTTGTCTCGTTTTGGTCAATGAAAATGAAGTGACATTTAAGCATAGTTTTTATTTTGTAAACCACATTTTGTCTCGTTTTTATTCGTCAACAACATTGCATTATATATTTAATTATAGTTATCGTCACATGACACGTTTTCCTCATGTGATAAAGGTTCGTTGATGACAATATTTCATCACAATTTTGCGTTGACGAAAGCAACACTAGAGCTTTACCATCATTTTTGTCAGTCAAATATTTTGTTAAAAAAGTGGGCTGAGACTGAAGAAAGTACAAATTTAGGCTTCTGACTTTTTGTTCTTTGCAGTTTGATCTAATATATACACAAAATGCATGGCACCAGTGGGATTTGATATGGTAGTGTTTAAACTCTAAGCCCAGTGAACTAACCAGTGAGATATAACTCCACTATGAGAAACTAAAACCATAGTGGAGTCTATTAAATCATACATCATTCAGTGTAGTGATGTCAGAGGAGCAGGAGAATATTGATAAAAATTGTTCAAAATTTAGATTTCTATTTTCATAAATAATAAACAAGTCAGACACCTTTTTAAACAGAAAATTATTAGCCTCATTTGAACGGATACTTTATTTATTTATTCATTTATTTATTCATTTAAGGACAGTTGTGCTTACATTAGTCCTTTAAAAGTGTTCAAATATATGTTTCCACTGGTCAACTGTAGTTTAATGATTTTTCAATCATCTTTCTGGTCAAATATAAAACAATGGATGAAGTCTGTTTGGTGTATTATTTTCTCAGTGGTGCCATCTACTGGATGAAAATGGAACACAGAGAAACTACCTTACGCGCTCATGTACCCTTAATTCCGGTTGCGAACAATCAAAACATGTGAACACAAGTGTGTGTAATTGCCTAAAAGAAAACATCAGTGAAACAGTGACAGACGGACGACCACATGCTCTTAGTGTAGCACGCTGCTTCTTGTTACGTGTGATGAAGTTTGCGCACACGTAACAACGCACACGCACATGTAACAAATTGTTCTATTAATCACACGGGCAAGTACACGCTGCTGTGCATGCATTTTCTCTAAAAGACACGGATGGAATCCCATACACACGTAGGGCCACACTCGCATGCACACACACTCGCACGCACACACACTCGCACGCACACACACTTTCACGCACACGCACATACACACACACACACACACACACTTTGAGGAACCCTCTTACTTACTGTAGGCAGTGGCTTGTCTTGACTCCTCATGCAATCCTTTAAAAATGTCCCACAAACATAGAGAGTATCACCACAATGAGGTCATATTTGAACCCAATACAATAATTAGCCAATTGTACATCTTGTCTGGGCATATGGTCATGCCTAATGTGACTGGTTGTGGGTTTCAGTCCGGTGCAGGTATCACGCTCAAGTAGTAAATGACACCATGCCTGACTGATTGTCTTGGAAGAAGGACTTGGCAAACTTGGCAGTGCCTGACGTTGCCTAGTACAGGGTTCCTATGGTTCCTACACATTTTCCATGATGCGTTTTGTTAGTAAACTTGTTTTAATTAGTGTATATTAATATGTTTTAATTTAGAAAGTGAGATAATAGTCTGGAAACAATAGAAACATTTTTCCAACTTATCCAGACGTGGAAATTACTCAAGTTTAATTCACTACTTTTCCATACTGCGTAGGAACCCTGCTAGAAACTCTCTGCTAATCCAAAAATAGCAAAGCGAGCTGAGGCAGAATGAACAACGCCTACAGTCTCGCATCCTGTGAGAGCACCCAGCCCGTAATTATGCAGAACTTTAACCGTTCAAATGTTTTTAACAGGTGGTTTATGAAAAAACTCAACCCAGTAAAGTTATCATGAACAGGGAAATTAGCAATTTTTTTAACCAGGCAGTGTTCTTTTCTGCATTAAAGTTGGGATTTTTATCATGGAGATCTATGGGAAGTGATTCCTTTTTGGAGCAAGCTGCAAGTGGATGATAAACTGAAGTTTTTGGAACTAACACATTGGTTTTATTTCTCAGACCCAGATATTGACACTTGGTTTTAACAGTTTTGCACTTTTGTGCTGCATTCTACAATGACATACAGTCTGTCAAAATAAACAGACATCTTCTGACTTGACCCCCAGCTCACCTTGGCTGCAAAGAACTCATGGTTTCCGTTGACCAGCACCTGATCACCTGAGGAGAGACAAGCACAGCAGTCACTCAGTGTTCGAAAAAACAAAACTGTTATTGTAATGAATATCTCACTATTTTACACAGCAAAGAAAAAGGGGATAGGAAGTTATGTGCACTTTAATGAGGCAGAGGAGTATGTTCAGTGGCAGACAGCTGTCTCTTTCCTGCTCCACAGACAGTCTGAACAAGTGTCGGGCCAGTCCAGGTCATAGGGCTAGTAAACTTCTCCCAGCTATGGTGGTGACATTGACTGATTGAATGTGCACCTGCATCCTGCATTCTGTCATTAGGCTGCTCGACTGTCAGTCAGTTAATAGCTATGTTAGCCCTTGCACAGTTTGCATTTGTATTTGTTCATATATGATTTTATACTCTTTATAGTAATCATTATTCTTGCTTTGTTATAACCCTTTAATCACCTTTTAAACAACTTTACTCCATGTTGATATGGCTATGTTAGCCATATCAATATGCATTTTTGTTTGTTCATATATTTATCTTCAATTTATGTTTCCATATGTCAAAGAAATCACTATTGCACTATTGATTTTATCTATGGAATGTGAAACCATGAGGCTAGTAAGTGCACTCTTTTAGTCAGCTCTTTGGTCTTTTCATCTGATGTAACACCCTAACAACCTTTTCATCAATAGGCAAACTGTAAAATGTCAATTCCGTAGTTTCTCTTACTCAGATCTGTTGAAACAATGGGGAACACAGCACTGCAGCATTGTAGAAATATGAGGCTTTGACCAGCTTGGACCAGGCATTACCATCCAGGCATTGTATGATGTCCACCTGCTGCTGATGTGTCCCATCCTCACACCCTGTGCTCTCATGTTCATGAATCTGCTCTTTAGTGTGATGATCATATTCTTATTTGTCATTTTGGAGGGAAACCTCATTAATATCACATCTTTCCAAAGAGAGTTTTATGTCTGTAAAACTGATTATATTACTGATAATAAAGTGTGTTCTGTAGGCCTATGTATGACTCACTGGTTTCTACTAGCTCCATGGAGTTGTGGTGGCATGGAAGATGGATGTCCACACTGGAACCCAGAAGAAGCTCAATCAACCTGTCAACTGTGGAAACACACACACACCAATATAACTATTTATATTCTCCTATTTACTAAGACACAAGGAGCAATGCAGATCCGTCCTGGACGTGGAACGATGGACCAGCACTTTACCATTGGAGGGCTAGGGGAGTCATGGGAGTGTGCCCATACAGTAAATGTTCTTTGTGGACTTGGGGAAGGCTAACAACCTCGTCCCTCTGGGTGTCCTGTGGGGGTACTACGGGAACATGGGGTACCTGGGTCATTCCTATAAGCCATTTGCTCTGTGTTTGTATACTTGGCACAAAGTCAAGCATGTTCCTAGTCGATGGAGGCCTCAGGCAGATCATTTTTCTGGCCAGGATCTCAAGGCGCAGCTGTGGGTAGGAGAATGTCCGGTTTGGGAACCTCAGAATTACACTTCTGCTCTTTGCTGTCGATGTGGTTCGGTTGGCTTCATTAGAAGGTAACCTACAAAATATGTTTATATATTAGAACTGTACTTTGCTTTGCTATACACTTTGAGCAGCGGTGGCTGCTGGTCTTTCAAGGAGGGGAGGCTATTTTTTCCAGCCTAAATCATAAATGTGTTTGTTTATTGTAAATTCTACCCTTCCTTTCTTTTCAAGAAAATGATCTGTGACCTTGTCATACCAACTAGGCGTCTTTTCCAGGGACTTGACCAGTGTCCTCTCAATGGCCAGCAGAGCTAGGCTGCTTAAATGGCCTTGGCCCAGCTGGAGCTGCTGCGCCAGGCTACTGTGAAGTGTGACCGCCTGTGACTGTGCAAAAGAGCAATCGCCACTGATTTTGGGATATTTTAGCTACCTAGATTACTTTCAGTGGAAAGAGTTTTTACTACTGTGTTTCTTATACAACACAATAGCCATAAAGGGGACATCTATGGAGGACTGAACCTGCCAGATAAAAAATAAATACATAAATAAATGACATGATCGATAAATTAATACACCATTAAATTCACCAAAATATTAAAACAATATGTAGGCATCAACTACTTTTTAAAATGTGACATAAATGGATATTTATGTTTTAATTGGATTCTTTATTTATTTAGTTTTGTATAAATCCCCATTTTTATTTACTTTAATTTATTTTAATTTGATTTTATTTATTTTTTTAAATTTATATTTAAAAATTAAATGTATTCTTCTATTAGGGTCTGAGGAAGAAAGTACCAGGAAACCTATTGTTTTTAAAGAAATTATTATTATTATTATTATTCTACTGCGTACTGGCATATATTACATTTTTTTTTTTAAAAGCCACCCTCCAACAGGCCTATCTGACCACCTTACTGTTATGCTAATGCCAGCATACAGACAAACAGTGAAAGCCATCAAACCGGTTCTGAAGCGGATTAGAGTGTGGCCAGAGGGAGCCTCCTCAGCTCTTCAAGACTGCTTTGACACCACAGACTGGGAGATGTTCAAACAGGCAGCCACTTACAACAACAATACAGACATTGAGGAGTACACAAACACTGTGACCTCCTACATAGCCAAGTGCAATGATGATGTGACCCACACCAAGGACATTGTCACTCTGGCAAACCAAAAGCCATGGTTGACGGGGGATGTCCACAGGCTGTTGAGGGCCAGAGACAAGGCCTTCAGAGCTGGAGACGAATCTGGCTTGAGAACAGCAAGAGCCAATCTTTCCCGGGGCATCAGAAAGGCAAAACAGGATCACACACACATAATAACATCCCACCTCAAAGACAGCAAAAATGCACGGTGCCTATGGCAAGGCATTCAAGCTATCACGGACTATAAGCCCACACCAAAGAGCTGCGAGAATAACACCTCTCTGCTCAACAACCTGAACAGCTTCTTTGCACGCTTCGATGCACAAAACAACACGTGACCAGACTCTGTGCCTGTCTGCCGCCAGCGTAAAGAGGACACTCTCTACCATCCGCACGGAAAGCAACAGGCCCAGACAACATCCCTGGTAGGGTACTGAAAGACTGTGCAGAGGAACTGAAGGATGTCTTCACCGACATCTTTAACACCTCCCTGAAGCAAGCCATTGTCCCATCATGCGTCAAAGCCGCCACCATTATAAGTGTGCCAAAGACATCATCCCCATCCTGCTACAACGACTACTGTCCTGTGGCACTGACACCCATCATCATGAAGAGCTTCGAACGGCTAGTCCAGTCACACATCAAAGCCATCCTCCCTCCCACCTTGGACCCCTTCCAGTTTGCATACAGGGTAAACGATCCACAGGAGGATGCAATTTGCTCTGCCCTCCACCCGGCCCTCACCCACCTGGAACAGAAAGACTCATCTGTGAGAATGCTGTTCATAGACTTCAGGTCAGCATTTAATACCATAATACCACAACAGCTCATCTGCAAACTGGACAAGCTGAGCCTCAGCACTTCACTCTGCAACTGGCTGCTCGACTTCCTCAGTGATAGGCCACAAGCAGTACGTGTTGGAAACAACACCTCCAGCGCCATCACCCTGAGCACAGGGGCCCCACAAGGCTGCATGCTCAGTCCTCTGCTCTTCACCCTACTGACACACGACTGCACACCAACTCACAGCACCAATCAACTCATAAAGTTTGCGGACAACACAACTCTGGTGGGTCTCATCACCAAGGGCGACAAGACACACTACAGGAAAGAGGTAGACCTCCTGACCACGTGGTGTAGGAACAATAACCTCCTGCTAAATGTCAGCAAGACGAAGGAGATTGTTGTTAACTTCCAGAGAGGCCACACAGACCAATCCGCTCTCCAAGAGACATCCTGAACTCATAACAGACACACAGAAAATTAAATGACTTTGCAAATTGCACATATAGACCTGCTGCTATCAATCGTTTTGCTCTATTATGCCACCATCTGCACTTTATTACTATTTTTATTATTACTATTGTAATCTTTGTTGTTACTATAGCAGTTATATAATTCATGTTGTGTCACTTACCATTTTGTCTTGCACTTTACTAATTGTGTCTTTGTCTTGTCTAATCTACGCTTGGGAGAGGGAGAAACAAAATTTCGATTTCCTTGTATGTCAAGTTCATGTGAAGAATTGACAATAAAGCTGACTTTGACTTGACATTGGGCTTAGGATGCATAAGGGCTCACAGAAATTGGCACACAGGTCAAAAATGAATTTGAATTTTGTGTGGTTTTCATGTATTTAATGTTAACTATTTAAAAATCCTCCTAGAGAGATTATTGGATTAATGTCATATCTTGTTAGTATAATCCTCAACAGATCCATCTCACATGTGGTCAGCAGAATCACAAGACCTTCATGATTGTGAAGCAAATTGTGAAGCATTTGTGTTTTACTGGAACGGGGTTGCCCTGGCGAGGTGGGCAAATTGTATGTTTCGCCATCAAACAGTAAACTGTTGTAACATGACTTTACATTGTCCATTCTGCCCCAGGTTTTATATTTATATATGTTTCATTTCAAGTCCTGTGCTGTCAAATCAGACGACACTGAATTGCTTCATGTTGACCTTACATACCAACTGGTCTCTAACTGGAAACAAGTGCAGTTAAACTGTATGTCCTAAAACCTGTACAGTTGGTGCTGGATGTGCATACTACCTTCTTTGCAAACTAATAAAGGACATTTATTTTTAATGGACATAAAATGTGTGTTACCTTCAGCTGTGGCATCCAGCAGGAGTTTCTCTGCACGGGGAGCTTGGGGTGTGTCAGCCCTAAACAAGTAACGAGTGATGGGAGGCTGTAGGTCATGCTGACCACTTGTCACCTCTGCCAGCTCACAGAATAGAGTCACCCTTTCCTGCAGGAGCTCCAGCATTTCCCGGTCCTTCTGCTGCAGGTCAGCTGTGGGTGGTGGGTGAGCAATAATGAATCAGGCATGCAACACAAATATAATATAACACACGGCGACAGATCCTGCTAATTTGAACCAATTCTCACATCTAAGGAGCACCCAACACCCATATACTGTCACCTGACATATATACTCACTCCTAACACACCTCTGCGCATTTAACATTCAGACGTAATACACGCACCTAACACACACATGCATATATTTGCTCCAAGGTGCCAATGCATGCTGTGTTTACTAAACAGAGACACCACAGGATGTATCATCACACTAACACCATGGTCACTAACTAAAGGAAAGGGTGGCTGTTAACTGTTGACACTAGGGGGCGCCGTATGCTTGAAATCGGTTGACAGGATTTAAGGAAAGCACACTCCCCCGACCAAATTTTTTTAACAGGAACAGGATTTTTTAAAGGATTGAGACTGACACGGGAGGCCTAGTAAAATGCAGGCACTCACGTTTTAGTCTAGTGGAAAACACACCAACCGGGAGTTAAGTGTAGGCAGCCAGCCTTTATCATTTTTTTAATCATAATTTAAACTGATATTCAACACAGTACCATGCCAATAGACTGTAAAACACCAACCCTCACAGCCCCAATCATCCTGGTCAAGCACGCGGGAAGATTGTTTTAAGTAGGTGGGGCTGCCAACTGGATGAATGAATGAATGAATGATAGACGTCAAATTTTTTTTCTGCTGCTGTACCCTAGCGCAGATCGCACACTACTAGGCTGCTTACTGGCTGCCAAATACTACACGCAAATAAGACATAACTAACTAATAAATAAGGATTGTTTCTGACTTGTGTGATTCAAACATATCCAAAAGCAAAAAAATGTTTGACAAAAGACAGATCAACACATTTTTTTCCACCAAATATTCTGATTCAATCCACATTTGTTGGCGTTCAGCCTTTCAAAAAGACATTGACACGCAAAGGGAGGCATGCATGCGTGCACCTAACAAGGCAGCAGCACCATGAATAACATTTATTCAGCAGATTTCCACTGCGCATTCGCACCACTATGGCATTGCTCTCACGCCTGGCAGCTGCTCTGCGAGCAGTCGGCATAGTACGTGTTCAACGTAACCTCTCCACACACATGTACACGCGAAGTGAAGATGATGTTATCAGTACTTTCACAAACAGGATTGGAAAAACATAGTTACAGTAGATCATCTCCAGTGTTATAATCTGACAACCTGACAGATGGCCCTCATTGTGAAAAATATAACGGGATGTATGGTACAGCCATGTCAGCATATTTAAAGACAAAACTATGACTGTCCCTGATTAAATAATGTGTTTATTGACATACACTCATATAATTTTGTCGCCCAAACAATTAGTTGATTTAATCGACAGATCTGTAAAACGGAGTTGCTCCACAAAAACATTTCTTAGAATTAAACAGTCATGTTACATCCTTCAGCCACCACCAGGGGAACCCGGTGCTTCAGATTAGCATCTAGTGTATGTGCCATGGATCGTAGGCTGTATTGCAAGTCATGGTGCAAGTGGGGCAATTTAATTAGCATAACAGAGCTAACAGGCTGTGTTCCTAAACAATCTGTTGGTACAGTCGATCAAAGAGCAAACCATCTTGTCATTGATGGTAGCACCACCACATGAATGAATGAACGCAGTCCAGGTCGAGATGACGGAGTTAGCATGCTAATGGTGCTAATCCAGACAACTAGCCTCCAAGAAGAAGTGAGGGCCAGCGGCTAGCTGTCACTCAAGGGACCACGACCCTTAATATTCATAAACTTTAACCTCCAATAAAATAAAAACTAGCCTGGTCCAAAAGAAAATCACTCCCCTCAGTGTTATCATGGAGATATGACCTAAACATAAAGACTAGAATGGTTTTTTTGTACCAGGCCTTAAATAGGTTTAATTATGCTGTGAAAATGGCCTTTTAACATGGGGGTTAGATGGAACATGACTGCCCTGTTGTCTGTGAACTTCATCTTTGTTTACACATGTTTTAAATCAATCTATTTGTCCACCAAAATGGGCACTTTAGCTAGTGTTAATGTGGCACAGAGTATATTTAAATGCCTTTGCTTAGCTGTTATTTTTTACATAATATAGTTTCTTTTTTCAGATACAACCGTATATCTACGTGTATTTGCTGAGTAAACTTTATATAGAACACATTTCATTTTTATAATTACAGATAACCCCAATTTAATTTATTTGTAATTTGAGGATGAATGCACGTGATCATCCGTTGGTAGACGACATAAGCTGTTGGTTTGCACTGTGTTCTTCAGTTGGCTGTTGGTATCTAACATCCTGGATATAGTTTTTAAAGTTGGCGTTTTTCATGTGCTGTGAGACATTGTTAATTATTATTATTGCATAACTTTTCATACTTCTGAGATGACAAATGGGGGGAGGGGGGATCTGTGGCGTGTGCAAGGACTGTGACTGAAAGTGGACAAAATGAACCGAACGCGGTGGATTTTTGCAAAACAAATAACAGGATCTAGGTGGTTGTAGAGGCACATTTTTTTTTTCAAAACTGGTTGATTTATGCTGTTCTATAGGAGCATTGTGTCAGTTTCAGTGAATATCATCAAAGAAAATTTACGACTGCATCTTTAAATAGCAAAAATTGTGAAATAACATCCATCCATCATCCATCATCTTCAACCACTTGTCCCTAAAGGGTTCCTGGAGGACTTGAGCCAATCCCAACTGACAGTACTGCAGTCTATTTCTACAGGGCTGTGAAATAACAAATGTTTTATTTTATCTTTTCTTTTTATTTCTTTTCTCATTTAATACTGTCGGTCCTGTGAATGGACTTGTCTATCTGCTGCAGCAATGGACAATATGGGAAATATAATGTGTTTTTTTTTAGGATTAAAGCATGTAAATCTATTGTAGTTGACCTGAAAAATACAAACATGACCATGAAAACTACCATAATAGGGCATCTCAGCTCAATATAATATTTTACAGGAATTTTTCCCATTTGTCTGGGACATTGGCACAAACCAGCAACAAACCAGAATCCACTCAAAACTAAATTGGGGAAACAGGTTGAAGTAAGTCAACAACAACTTTCAAATAATTTCCTATCTACATGATAAACAAAAAAGGTAACTGCTAGAAGTCACTGCTGGTTAGGGGAAAAAAACCCCTTCTCCTAACAGCCACAATGAATAATTAAACAACTTCGGTCCAGCGAAGGCCCTATTGTTATTGTAAGAATTATTATTATTATGACAAATTAATTGCCTTTTTGGAGGCTTAATCATGGCCATGGCATTGCGTCAAAGTAAGGCCTTTCGCAACCAAACATAAAGTAACTTCTGGCCCTCACTTCACCTTGGAGGCTAGTTGTCAGGATTAGCATGCTAACTTCGTCATCTCGACCTGGACTGTGTTCATTCATTCATGTGGTGGTGTTACCATAAGTGACAATATGGTTTGCTCTTTGATCGACTGTACCAACAGATGGTTTAGGAACACAGCCTGTTAGCTCTGTTATGCTAATTAAATTGCCCCACAGAAAATCAATAGCCTCATTTGAACGGATGCTTTATTTATTTATTTATGGACATTTATCATGAGAGCCCCAAATTTCTCACGCATGACAACAGTCCTGCCCTGACCCCACCTATACACCTGCCGGCAGCAGGCATTCGCTTGTGGCTTGTGGCATTTTTGTTTCCTCCCTTACTGGTTTTTAAACCTATAAATGTTTAGAAGTTGTTCACCTGCGTTCAATTTGGTTTAACAACTCTCTCGTCTGCCCCGTATCATGATGGAGATACAATTCCTACTACTCCTGGCAATTGCGCTGGACCTCGCTTTGGGCCTGTTTGTCAAGCCTCATGCAAATAGGATCCAATACACTCGGGAATTTCTTCTTGGCTTTCAGTCATACAATATCGCAGTGGATCAAGCTGCAAACTTGTTTTTAGCAGGGGCGAAGACACTTCTGACTGTGACATACAGAGTTTCAGATCTCATGGTGGAAAATGTAGGAAAAGAGTGAAGAGGGGCGGTGTTCGGCAGCGGTTAAGAAAGTTAACCAAGAAGAAACGTCTCCCTTTAACGTAAATAGTCCCGGCTAATGCCCAATCTCTAAAAAATAAGACTGATGAACTGCAAATGTGTGTGTCATGTATGAATGGGTTTAAAGATGTTTGTGTGATGGCTTTTATGGAGACGTGGCTTTAAGACACTGACCCAGACTGTATATGAAACATTGATGGATTTGGAGTCCCGATCTACCTGGAGAATGACCAGAGGAAAGCACCACGCCGGAGTGTTTGCGTGTATATTAACCCCAATTTGACTGTCTGTATCAGTCAGACCCTTGTATTTCCCAAAAATATTCTTAACAGTGATGTATATGTAGCAGAGCTACCAGTCTACTAATTTCAGTTTAATTTTAGTTTTGGATTCCCAGCCAAACCAACACAGGCAGAACAACACAATAAGTATTATAAAACTATGTTTTTCGCCGCAACGGGAGTGTGCTCCGGGGCTTACGAGTAGCTCTTGCCCCAATCCGTTTTTTTTACAGTTCGAGGGAGAGGTATATAACAATATAATCAAAGTCCAACACATATTTCTCTTCCCAGGATGTGACTGTGTGACCTCAGGTGTTTCATATCCGATATATATTTCACAGAGAAAATGGGTAAACCTTAACTCCACTGCGCTATGAACAAAAGCATGGCAGTGATGAGAGAGGAAGAGAAGGAAATCATGACCGAAAATCTGAAGGCGCTGAAAGGCGAGCTGAAAAGCAAATTGAAAGAGATAAAGTTATGGCTGAAATAAAACTGCTCCAGGAAGAGAATGCACCAGCTGCTAAAGGAGCTGGGGAACAGAGTGGAGGAGCTGGACCAGCAAAGAAGACTCAACGACTTGATTGTGACTTGCCTCAAGATTAAGCATCAGTCCTACGCGAGGGCGGCTGCGGCTACGAGCAACCGGCCGTGGGTGACTGAAGACTTAGATATCAAATCTGGGGAGAAGCAGGTGTCTGAGTTCCTGGCTGGCCCAGATGATCACTTTTACTGTAACATGACTGAGAAATGCCAGTACTACACAGAAGATCAATACAATGAGAGCATCGAGATGGATGGGAAATTGTCTCCAATTCACTTTAATAGCAGGAGTCTATACACCAACTTCGAGCACATCAAGGCATACCTACATCACTTCAAAGGAAGAAGATAAAGGATTAGATTTTTTCCTGGATGGATATAAGCTTGTTTGTGTTAACAGGAGAAACAAAGGTGGGGGAGGAGTGACCCTGTTCATTGACAATAACATTTAGTATGAGACCGTACAACATACAGTATGTCTAAAGCTGTTGAGCACTTAATGGAATGTGTGACAACTGAAATGTGTGTGAAGAAATGTAAACATATATTTGTAAACTGTTTACAGAGCAACGGATTCAAAAAACAAATCAAAACAAAATATGACGATTGATGAATTCACTAATATAATGTATTCGATGGGCTTACAAGCTCTCATTACACGACCTAGCAGAATCACAACACACGGTGCTAATCTAATCGATAATATTTTCACTAATATTTTAGGGAATGACATAACAACTACTAATAAATGATATAAGTGACCACCTACCAATCCTTGTTATATATGACTGGAAAACACACTGTGAGAAAGACATAGAGCAAAAACACATATATAAGGGTCAGGACTGAATAAAGAATAAATACACTGAAGAATGAACTACTGAGGCAAAACTGGAACAATGTTTTCAATTAAATAGGTGAATGGTGCATATGATTCCTTTTTGTAAATATTTAAAACGCTATATGACAGACACTGTCCTGTAGTAAAAAGACACACGAATCAGAATAAGGAGGGGAAACCATGGCTCACAAAAACATTGACAACACTCTGTAAAAACGGTTCATAAAATTCAGGAAGGATCAGTCAGAAAAGAGATAAAAATGGTACAGAAACAAACTAAATTATCGCAAGAAAGAATATTACAGTAATCTATTCGTGGAAAACAGGAACCATACCAAAAAACTATGGGACATACTAAACAATGTGTTCAAGAATAAAAATACAAAACCTACTACCTCCCTACTTCAAGGAACACAACATGAAGGAAGATAACATGGAAATCGCATTTTCACCCAAATGAAAGTGTCCAAAGTGGTTCCAATGTTCAAGAAAGGAAACATACACGATTTTACTAATTACAGACCAGTCTCAATACTGCAACAACTATCAAATATTCTAGAGAAACTATTTAACAATAGGCTAGACAATTTCATCAACAAACACAATCTGCTATATGACAACCAATATGGATTCAGAAGAAACCACTCTACTGCTCTAGCTTTAACTGAGTCTGTGCAAATCGTTTCTGTTGCTATAGACCAAAAAAATACACTCAATTGGAATTTTCATTGATCTGAAAAAAGCAGATGACACCATTAACCATGATATTTTGACAGGTAAACTGGAGAGATATGGTATTAGAGATATAGTACTGGATTGGGTCAAGCGCTACCTACACCAGAGAACTAAATTAGTTAAATTAGGTGATAACACATCAACTTGCTTGGCCATAGTGTATGGGGTCCCACAGGGGTCAGTCCTGGGTCCAAAGCTGTTTATACTTTATACTGAATACTGAATAAATGCAACAAGAGTGTTATCATTCGTTAATGGAGTGAATATTGAAAAGGTTAGTAAGAACAAGGTGCTGGGAGTTCTTATAGATGACATGTTAAATTGGAAGCCATACATGAGACCTTTAAAAAGTAAGCTAGCCAGGAGTGTGTCCATACTTTGGAAAGCACAACAACTAATACATCAGAAAGCACTTTATCTGTTGTATTGAGCACTAGTCTCTCCACACCAGCAATACTGTGCAGAGGTATGGGGACACACTTTTAAAGGCAACAAAAAACCCCTATGTCATGATTCCATCTTGGCAGTCCTTCTCTCCCCTTTTGTCTCTGTATTTGTCTCCCTCTGTCTGTGATTCCCTGTATGTGTCTTCCCTCTCTGTTGCAAGCTGGAGGTGTGGTTTTCCCCGGGCAGGCTGTTCCAGGTGGACCTCGTTGGCGCCAGTTACCTCCCTTCCTGTATATAAGGATGGACCTTGAAATCTTTCAGCAAGAGCGGTAGCGTGTAACAGACCCTGGCTTCATCTGTGCTTCGATGTTTTTTCCTCTCACTCCTCCGTGAACCTGTTCTTTGTGCTTTTTGCTCCAGTTGCCGGTTTCCCTGTCGACCTGCCTGCCAGTCTGCCTGCCTGCCTGCCTGTCTCCCAGCCTGTCTCCCAGCTTACCACCCACCTGTGCTCATTCCCCGTGGCCATTCTTTCCCACTCATGACTGGATGAACGGACCTTTGAAGAGGGCTTCACTGTGCACTTAAGTTGGAGTTGTTTTTATTAAAACCTTTAAAACTGACTCTAGCATTCGTGTCTGCAGTTGGGTCCCAGGCCACTGTGTTTACCCAGTTACCATTTGTGACACCCTGTGTCAAAATAAATTGAGATCTCTCATCTGCTTGAAGCCAGCACTGTGTCTGAAATGATCTGACCAAGACAAAAACTGAGTATTTTCTAACCGTACCGCTAGATGGTAATGGCAAGCACACAACGTATAAAAATGATTAAAGCTGCCATTTGATATTGTATTATCAGTAATCACTAAGGGTTTTTGAAGTTAACAGCTTAGTTCGTTCAAGATCTGCTTTCTCTTGAGATAAACACAGTAACGTAAAGAGTTATATACGTAGAAGGTTTATAGAATCCCCTGTGTTTTGATTCTTTGAAATGATTTGATGTTGAAGTTGATTATGTTGTGATAACATGATATAGTTTAATCATAAAGAATGGTAAATCACTGATTGAAAAAGCAGAAGTGAATCACAAGATGTTTTAGTATGTGTGTGTGTAACTGAGCAACAGATGGCCTTCGTTGGAAAGCACCAGAGATAGAATAGGGGAAGTGAAACTGTATGTGGAAACTAACAGGGATATGTAGCTGTGGAACAGCACATAGGAGGGATTGTCTGTTTTTGCAGTTTGAAACGGGACAAAGTGAGCAAGCTTTTGAAGGGACTTTAGTTAAAGTTTCTGCAACTGAAATTATAAGAACTTGCAAGGAGGATTAACCATTTCCAAACAGTTGTGGATTACAATTCGGACTAACTGAGTTTCCTTGTTCAACCTGCCAGCAAGAACTGTGGACATTGTGAGAGACTTTGTGGATTTTGGATAAGATCACTGGTTTTCTACAATTGTCATCAGTTTGGCAGCATAGGGGGGATGGCTGGGCCTGGCTAATTCCTCCCTCCTTCTCTTCCCCTACGAAAGAATTTATGGACCATATGAATTATAACAATTTTAAGCTGTTTGCTTGCCTTGCTAAATTTACAATAAACACACCAACCTGCATTTAAAGATTAACATTGTGGACATTGAATCAATTACTTCTTTAGGACTGTGGTCTTAAAGGAACAATGTGCTAACATACTACACGCAATTGGGGCATACTCACACTGTCCTTCCGCACCGCGACCCAGGCTTTAGGCTACTTGTCCCCCCTCCCTCTCCCCCCGCGCCCCAGCCCCGTTTGTACTCAGACTGCCAGGGCCTCGGCTAATGCTTCTTGCTGTCCATACGCCATCAGGCCGTAACACGTCACACGCATTGATCGCGTGTGTGTGGCTTTGTTTACAAATCTTTCCACAGACCTCCGAGTTTTTGTGCGTCTTGTCGACTGTTTTTGAATATTTTCATCCGTCCAAATCTACAGTAAACACTCCACCTCCGCATCACACCAACGTGAACCTTTCACCGCCATTGTTGTTGTTAAATGTCCACGCATGGTCCGTCCTTCTATTTACTATGTCCGAACAGGCGGACATAACGCTACTGCCGTAGGGCTCGTGCTCGTGCTCGTACAAGTGCGCACGCTCGTGCTCGTACATGTACAAATGGCTCCGCTAAAGCCCACCTCTTTCAAGGCCGCAGTTATGCGCGGAACGGGTGCACTCACACTGCTTAAAGGTACTAGGCTTTAGCTGAAAAAACGGTTTTGGCCTCGGCCATAAGGACAGTGTGAGTGCGCCCTTAAAGGTTATCCTAGCCCCAGAGATTTGCTGCCTTTAATGGGCGGGGCTGGTGTTGGTGCCTTGTTCAGGGCTATACTGGAGCAAGCGGTGTAAACGTTCGTGTGATGGTAGTAAGAAGCTAGGCGTGTCTCCTCGCCATCCGCTTAATCCGTTCAGTTATCCTTTGGCTGTGTAATACTAGTAAAGCTACTGAGGACTTTAACCCTTCGAACGGAGAGAAGGTCCATGACCACCTGTACAGGTGTAAAAATGTATTTTATTTTATTAACCTTTATTTATACAGATAAAATCTCATTGAGACCCAGGGTCTCATTTGCAAGAGAGACCTGTTCAGGTAGGCAGCAGCAATACACAAAGTTACAGACTAACTGAACATACAGGAGACACAACACAGAACATAAACAGTAAAACAGTAAAATAATACAGTACAAACTGCAAAGGGCAAAGAACAAGTTAAGTACAAGTTAAGTTATGTACAAGTGCAGTCCCCCACAGACTCAACAGCCTTCCTACAAGCAGTTTGAAGTCCCCTAAAGAAATAAAGCTGGACAGCTTAAGCCTCTGCAGCGTAGGAAAATGCCTTCTCGCCAAGTTCAGTACGGACTGACGGGATGGCAAACAAGATGTAGTCCAGGGACCGGAGGCTGCAATCGGACTGTTTCCGTACCAGATACATTGACAAATAAGAAGGGAGCAGTCCGATAATGGATTTATAGATAAATAGATACCAGTGAGTGGTTCTTTGCATGGAAAGTGAACACCAGTTTGTAAGAGAGTACAATGTACAGTGATATGTGAGGGGTTTACAGCCAGTTATGAATCTCAAGGCCCCGTGATATGCGGCATCAGTTGCAGGGAGTGAGCAGAGGCATTTATATATACAACATTCCCATAATCCAGGAGTGGCAAGAAAGTGGCCGCAACAATACGTTTTCTGGCTTTAAAAGAGAAACAGGCTCTATTTCTGAAAAAACAAACACCTTTAACCTCAATTTCTTCAGTAACTGGTCAACATGACATTTAAAAGAAAGGCTATCATCCACTGTGATGCCTAGATTTTTGTAAGTGGCCACAGACTCAATGGGGATACCCTGAGCAGACATAATACTGGGTAGAACACTAGGTACCTTCCTTTTATTAGAAAAGAACATCATCTTGGTTTTATCTGCATTTAGAACTAGCCTTCGTTGAAATATTTGCGCCTGAATGGTGTCAAAAGCAGACTGCAAGTCAGTGAACACCTGGCCAACAGAAGATGCACAACAACAGACAACGGTGTCGTCAGCATAAAGATGTAAAGATGCATTAATATTTTGGGCCACCTCATTTATATAGATGGTGCAGAGAGTTGGTCCTAAGACTGAACCTTGCGGCACACCGTTTACAGCGTTTAGGAACTCGGAGCAAAGGCCATCGGACTGCACACACTGTTTACGGTTGGAAAGGTAGTTAGAAAACCAGCCAACTGCATGGTCTGACAATCCAATGGTGGTCAGTCGCTGACTCAAAATCCTGTGATCGACTGTATCAAATGCCTTTGAAAGATCGATAAAAAGAGCCGCACAATATTTCTTGGCATCCATGGCTACCAACATATCATTTATCACTTTAATGGCAGCAGTTGCAGTACTATGCTGCTTCCTAAAGCCAGATTGAATAGGAGATAAAATATTGTTCAGGCTCAGGTAATCCTTGACCTGGTCAAAGTAGCCAGTCCGCCTCAAGCCCCAACTTCCTTGCATTGGCCCAGATCTGATTTCTCTTGTGTAAGAGACCCGTAAGTTCAGCAGTGAACCAGGGGCTCTCTCGTCCCTTCACCCTGAACCAACAAAAAGGAGCATGTTTGTCCTTAAAATAACCAAAACTGCCATAAAAATATTCCCATGCAAGATTTAAATCATCAATTAGTAAAATACGATCCCAGTTAAAATGGTAAAGATCATGAAGAAAAGCTTGTTCAACAAAGTTCTTCAGACTTCTTTTAAGAACAATACGAGGCTTAGTGCGAGGGATTTTAATGTCCCTTACAACACCGATCACACAATGGTCACTCATATCATTGGCGAAAACTTCTGTAGCAGAATATTTATGTAGCATGTTGGTAACTAAAAGATCAATAAGAGAAGATTTGGTTGGGCATTTGGGGTTAAGACGCGTATGACTTTTAGAGATTTGAGTAAGGTTAAAAGCTAAACACTGGGCCTTAAAAGGATCAGACACTGTTTAAAACCAGTCCCAATTAAAATCACCCACCAGAACAATTTCTTTGAATTTCAGTTCAGATAACAGCTGCATTAAAGAGGATAATGTCTCTGCAGTGAGGCAGAGGGGGGCCTTTAGCAACCAACAATAGTTAGGTGTTGACCACCAGACAAAGCAAAGCAGACAAATATTTAAAGATAATATTTCAAACTGTTTACAAATTGATTTGGCAAGCAAGATTTGTGCAGCAAGACTAGATCTGACATATATTGCCACTCCACCGGCCTTATTAGGACGATCAGAACGGAAAATATTAAAACCCTGAATTGCTACATCCTTGTCCAAAACAGATTTAGAGAGCCAGCATTCGGGTGTTGGCAGCGGCGGCTCACAGCGATCGGGTGTTGGCGGCCGTGGCTGACAGCGATCGGGTGGCGGCGGCGACGACTCACGCCATTCGGGTGGTGGCGGCAGCGGCTCAGGGCGGTCGGGTCTTCGGGTCCCGGTGTCAGCGGCGGCGGTGGCTAACTGTCAGGCTGGAATACATGGGATCTAACATGTGGTGCCAAACGTTGGGCTCGATGAAAAGTTTGTTGAGCTGAAACGGAACCCCAGCAGAGAGACCAGCCACTGTTCTTGTGAGACAACCCGAGGAGAAGGTGTGCAGCAGAGAGGGGATACCTGAGCATCTTGGGAGGCGACCGACTAAGGAACCAACCTGCAAATATCTTTAGAGACCTGCGGAGAATGGCAGCTGTCGAGGGACAGAGCTGCTGTTCCTGAGAGGCGGAGCTGAATAGTCAAGCAGTCTGCAATCTCGTCCCTGCTCATTGCGCACAGAGAGGCTTCGAGGGGCAGACCACTCGACAAGACAGAGACGAGAGTAGAATACGACAGAAAAGAGACGTGCTGAGAGCTCGAACCTGCTCCAGGTGCTATGGACGAGAAAGGGCCAAGAGGAGCTGAGCATATGCCTGAACCAGCTAGATGCCATATGACGTATCGGATTATATTGCTGGGAGATGGTATTGATACTTGGGACAAAAGTGTTGTGGAGTTCTTCCAGCACTGTAACCCAGGATCTGACTGGGACACGTTGAAGGAAGAAACAATTAAAGCAGTAGAGCACCAGAACAGAGGATACTATCGCTCGCAAAACCTGTGGATAGGGAAGCAGGGGGTAATAGTAATAGGGTGTCCTACGGGGGTTAAAACAAAAAATTACATTCAGCATTGGTTTGAATATTGGCAAGCTGGACCGGGGGTAGTATCGAAACCCTGGTGAGCCCATTCATCAAGTATGATCCCATGCTCAAAATGATCAGCAACAGGCTACAGGTAGAGTATGTACTATCTGGCATGGACGGTAACATTAAAGCTGCGCCTTGACATAAGGAGTATGCAGCCCTACTAGCCAAGATGAAAGCTCTAGCTGAAGCGATGGGGTTAGAAGCTGAAGCAGATGGGGACAAGAGTTTGACACAGGAGCTTAACTCTGCTTAATGGGGATGTGAGTGGCAGTGAGGAAGAAGGCTCCAAGGCTCCAGCAAAACCTGAGTGTCCGAGCAACAACGAGCAGGATCCAGCAGAGGACCTGAGGTTAGAGGACGACGAGGGCCCGAGCGACAGCAAACAGTTTAAGCTGCCCCCCTTGTTCATTCCTCCTTGGATTCACCAAGTGAGGCAGCAGTTCGTCACAAGAGGTGCATTCCGAACCCGGGGGAGTAAAAATGCCTGGGTCAACGGCATGGAAAATCAGCATGCCAGACCAGCAGCAGCAGAAGGGGATGCCGGAAAGGCATCCAAGAAAAGTCGAAGGGACAGCTCCAACGATGATAAGAGGGTGGGACCACCACTACAGCTGCTGCCTAGTGTAATAGAAAAGAATGTTAGCCGAATGGGTACAAAGGTGTGCTACTGGAAGGGGAACCCCTGGGAGTTAACGGGGGATGCCCTGATTGTAGTGACCAATGACCTGCTGCGGTTGCACAACAAGAAGTTTGGCAACATGTTGTGGAACCGCACCAGTGTGGAATGTCAGTGCGAAGCTCAAAAGCAGGTGCTGGTGAGCAGTGGAGGACAACTTTCTTATGTTGCTGTTATCCTCATGACATTCAGGAAATATTCCAATATAGATGAACTGAAGGACTACCAGAAGGGAATGTTAAATGCCCTGGTAAGGGGCATTACCCGAGCTAACGAGCCGGTATATACAAGGGTTGTTGTATGTGTTGATGGCTTGAGGTCCCACAATATCCATTGGGAGAACGCCGAGATGGTGGCTCTGGCTGTAGCAAGGCTACTGTGAAGGAGTTCGTAATTTAGACCTTGAAGGAGCAGAGTAAGGAGCGAGAGGAGAGAGCCCTGTACAGCCTAGGGGCTGGTAGGTCCCCACAGAAGGCAGTCAGCACCCGAGAGAGGGAGCCATCGACTGAGAAACCTGGGAAGCCGATTCCTTAGACGGATGATGGTGGCGATGTCTGACGGGAGCCTGGCATCCGTAGCTAACCAAACTATGTCCAAGCCAAAACCGTTGCGGATAGGAAAGCGGAAAGTCTTGAAGAAGGAAAAACCAGGAAAAGAAGAATAAAGGGAAAAAAAAAATTCAAAAAAGACTGTGGGGATTTGGGACCTACTCGGACTTCCTGAATCTGCGGCCGGCCGGCCCGGATCTGCTCGTGCCCGTGCCCGACAACTCATAAAGACGGGATACAGCTCTTGGATATCAGCCAAGAGGAGGAAAAAGGTAACTATCATAAGTTTTGTCTCTATATAATAGTTTAATCCAACGTAACGTAACGTAACGTAACGTAACGTAACGTAACGTAACGTAACGTAACGTAACGTAACGTAACGTAACGCAATGCAACAAGACATGACAGTGAGCTAACATAAATAGTCAGCTGTTTGTGCCTCCACCACAAACATGCGGGGGATTGAGCCCTCACTTCCACCCCGATACAGGGTTTCTGTGGGTCCTCGCAGTCTCAGATCTCCTGCAAACCTGGAGTATGTACTGCTGGGGGCCCAGAAAGATTCACTGTTGAATTAAGTGCATTTAGGTGCCATCTAACTTAGTATTGCTTGTAGCGTTGTTGCTACGGTAACATACGGCAATGTGAGTCACGTAGTGGTACGTCAACAGGTAGTAAAATCAGCTGTTCTTCCCCCGGTGTGTGAATGTCGCATGCTATCGATAGCTTCTTCATCACTTCCATCATGTTAAGTCATTTCTGCCCTGCTGTTGCACCAAGTATGTTGTTATTTGGCCATATTGGTTATTAACTTGAACAGTGCCATGTCTTAAACTAAAGATACTGACTGTTGTTACAGGCTGTTACAGTCTGTAAGTCCTCTGTTATTTTCTGCCCCACACTGAAGCAATAATACATTTACCTGTGATGATCTTCACTGCATATCACTGCTGTGATTAAATAAATCCTTCATCAGCATTTTAAGTTTTATGTCAAGTACTTTAGTAAAAAAACATACTACATTGAAATATTTTGCCCCCCTTTTTGTCTTTGCTTATTTCTCATGTATGTCTCAGCATAAAGGAATGACTGTTTATTACATATCCCATTTTCACATTACATTGATATCCCTCAGAAACACCAGTCCAATTTTTTCACACATTATAGTGAAATATTATGTATGTGTATATACCATATATGGTTTATATAGCGTTTCAGTAGTGTATATGAAAGCGTTTCACTTGTATGTGTGAGAGCGTTTCAGTAGTGTTTATAAAAGCGTTTCACTTGTATGTGTGAGAGCGTTTCAGTAGTGTATATGGAAGCACTGGCTACCTGTAAAATCTAGAATAGAATTTAAAACCCTTCTCCTTACCTATAAAGCTCTTATTGGTCAGGCTCCGTCGTATCTTAAAGAGCTCATAGTACCGTCTCACCCGACTAGATCGCTGCGCTCAGAGAATGCAGGGCTACTTGTCGTTCCTAGAGTCTCCAAAAATAGAAGGGGAGGTAGAGCCTTCAGCTACCAAGCTCCTCTCTTGTGCAACCAACTCCCAAGTGTTATTCATCCGGGGGACACTGTCCCCATATTTAAGAGTAAACTTAAAACTTGCCTTTTTGATAAAGCTTACAGCTAGGGCTTACGAGGCCCTCAGCTATGTTGTCATTTTTAAAGCTGAGTTTGTTCAGCTTAATGATGCTACTATAAGCCTAGTCTGCCGGGGGATAATACTTTTCCTAATACTCTGACCTTCTCTCCTCTCTGTCTGTGTCATTCATGTCTCATCAATGCACATTACAAATTACACTTCTTCCCCGGTGTTGTTTGTGCTTTGTCGTCTCGCAGGTCTCTGCTGATGGTGGTGGGGCCTACTGCCGTGTTCCTGTGGGTAGGTCTCTGCTGATGGTGGTGGTGCCTACTGCCGTGGTCCTGTGTGTAGGTCTCTGCTGATGGTGGTGGTGCCTTCTGCCGTGGTCCTGTGCAGGTCTCTGCTGATGGTGGTGGTGCCTGCTGTCTTGGTCCTATGTGCAGGTCTCTGCTGATGCTGGTGGTGCCTGATGCCCTGGTCCTGTGCGCAGGTCTCGGCTGATGGTGGTGGTGCCTGCTGCCGTGGTCCGGTGGTCCTGTGTGCAGGTCTACTGACGGTGGTGGTGCCTGCTGCCATGGTCCTGTGTGTAGGTCTCTGCTGATCGTGGTGGTGCCTGCTGCCGTGGTCCTGCATGACGCTTCCTGCTACTTCTATAAATATTAGTCATTTATACTGTCACTAGTCTTATAAATTATAAAATTTGTAGCCATAAAAACACCATCAGTGGTATGTCTTGCTGCATCGTAGCTGATATTTCCCCTACTCATAATTGATTATGTTTGTCATTATTATCATTTTCATATTCTATCACCTTAGATGTGTCTGTTCCACTACTCTGCTGTATTAACTGCCATAACATATAAGTCATATTCACATTACTATAGATATTACTGCTATTATTGCTGTTATAGTTACTGTTACTCTTTGGCTGCTTGCATCTCTGGAAGTGTGTCTGTCTCTCTGTCTTTTGTCTGTCTTTGTCTTTCTATGTCTCTCTCTCCTTTTCTTCCTCCCCAACTGGTCAGGACAGATTGTCGTCCTCCACAGAGCTGGGTCTGTCCGACGTTCCTGCCTGTTATAGGGAAGGTTTTCGTTGCCACCGTACTCTACGGGGGAATTGTTGGGTCTATGCCTACTATGTAAAGTGTCCTGAGATAACTTTTGTTATGATTTGGCACTATAAATAAAATTGAATTGAATTGAATTGAATTGAATTGAATTGATACAGATAAGCCCATGTTACCGTTACTGTTTTCAAGGCAAGCCAGACACTTAAGTTTGTGTTCTGAAAGGTGACAAGAAGTTTGAAAACTACAAGGGACTGTGTATCCTTAATAATAACTGTGGTTTAAGTTTTATGAAGGGGCATTTATGTATATTGTCAATTTAAGAAAATTAAGTCACCTCGAAAAAAGAAAAATATAGAAATATGTGCACATCTAAGCAAGCCAACATTTGTGTTTTGAAGTTTTATTTTTTAAGCATGTTCATTTAAATGTGGTCATAAGTATCTTTTCAAGTGTAATGGGCTATGTGATATTACCAAGGCTTTGCAATATTTACTTTAATTGAGGGGTTTATCTAAAAGGACATTGACCTTATATAGTTTGACTTTTCATTTCTGCCTTGTGGAAATATCTGCTGTTAACTACACAGCTTATGTTAATTGTGTACAGGCAATCCACAACTAATTTAAGATATCACAAAGTTAAAAGGAATGTGGTTCAGAGAAGGCTAACATTGAACAACATGCGGTACAGCCTGCAGAGCTTTGTAGAAGTGAAAGAACTAGAACATTAACAGAAAGGGGAAAATAATTTCAGAAGGAAAAGATGAAAGGATTATCACTTTGCTTTGACAGCATTTATGAACACTGGAAGGTTCTGACTAAGATGGCCAAAAAATATGTAATCAGACAAGATCCTAGCAATATCCTACAAGAGCACATTGAAAGTATTCAAAGGGAAGAATCTGAGCTGAACAGTGTTTATGATGAATACAGAAAGATTGACAGCTCAGCTCAGGACATGAGACGCAAGTTGGACAGATGTGCATCAGTCACTAGCATTGTAATACAGAGTGCACAGTCTCAAATTCAAGGAACAAAGGAGGAGCGTGTCTGGCCTGATGCTAGCTCTGTATATGCATCTTCAATCTCTGGTGTTTCATTTCATGAACTTAAAGGTTGTAAGTCTAATTCCCTTCACCCTGCTGTATCCTCATCCAAAAGACAAGAAGCTTCTGCTGAGTAAGCACATACACGGGCTGTATTGAAGATCATTGCTGAGCAAGAAGGCCACCAAGCAGAGCTGCAGAAACTTGAAGCTGAGAACAAGTTGATAGTTGCAGACCAAGAGGCAGTTGCGTCAACTCACCTCCTCCTCTCTCCTCTCCTCTCCTCTCTCTTTCTCCTTCAACGAGAAAAGGTAGAACTTGAATGCAAGATAGAGAGAGAGAGAAACAAGAAGCAGCTCTCTTAAAGAGACAGCATGAGGAGAATGCTGCAAGAAAAAGGTCAGTTGAAATTTTGAAAAGAGAGCTTGAGCATTTGGAAGGGCTAAAAAGGCTAAATGCAGCCAAAGCAAATGAGCTCTATCCAGCCCCAGACTTTGTACCTGGGAACTCTGAGGTTGAGTTGCTTAGTCTTCGTCCTTCAAAAAAATATGTCGGAGGAGCTGTTAGAGAGCCTTAGAAGACGCAGAGAATCAAACACTTGCTGCCAAGCTACCCGACTGGTTAAGTACTGGATGGATCCGAAAAGCCACACAATATCAACTTGAATATGGTAGGTTCCCAAACTTCAGTTATTTGTGACGTTTCTGTCAATGGAGGCCAGCATTGCTTGCAACCCCATTACGTCTTACCAAGCATTACGGAAAGGTGATTCTGACAAAACAAAGAGCAAGAACCAGAACATGATGACTTTCAAGAACCAAACCTAAGGCACCAAGATCTTCACAACAAACATCAGTAAAAGGAAAATAGTAAGAAACCAGGACACAACTTACAGAAGTGCTACAAATTCAGTGAGAAGCCAGTAGCTGACCGCGTCATATTTATTCAAAGTAAAAAGCTGTGCTTCGGCTGTTTGAGTTCTGTGAGGCTTGTACAAGGAGGCACCCCACATGCCTACACGAAGAACGTTCAAAAAGGGAACAAGAAATAAACAGAGAACAATCTAAGGAAAGAAGTCATGCTAAAGAAAGAACTCAACCACAAGATTTCACAAAGGAAACAAATGCTTTCTAGTCTTCTGACTACTCAAGGTGCTTTCACACTACTTGTCACATTCACCCATTCACACAGATGGCAGCGGACATCAACATACTTTATAATCTAACCATTCACACCACATTCACACACCCATGTGTGAGCACTCGGAGCATTTCAGGGTTCAGTGTCTTGCCCAAGGACACTTCGACATGTGGACCGGGGGAGCTGATCTCTCGAATGAAGAACAACCCACTCCACCACTGAGCCACAGTCGCCTTACCAAAACAACATCAAACAGGGTTGCAAAAGATGGTAATAGTACACAGATGTCGACAATAGTACTCATCTATGTTTCAACGCCAAGTGATCCAGACATGGAAGTTCACGTCTACGCTCTGCTAGATTCAGTGACTGAATATGAGGCAAATGTCAACTACTGCGTAAGCACGATGTTTTCTTTTGTTTTTAGTTTTGTTTTGGCTTTTCTTCAGTTTTCTTTTATTCTTTTTTTATATATAACATGTAACAAGAATGTACAGATGAAAGACGGTACTACGGCAAGCTGGTACATTGTGAGAGATCACACAGACAATACTGAAGAACTCAGCTGAGTCCTATTAATCAAGAAACTAAGGAGAATTAAATTGGTCCACGATAGAGCGGCTAAGCTGGTCATTGGATGCGAGTGTTCTCAAAAAAGCGTGCAGATCCTGGTGAACCTGCATGCCCATACGGGACCTTTCTGGCCGGATAAATCCTGGATAGATGGGAAAAGTGGAGAGTCATGTGCTTTGCTGCACTTGATGTGGTGGATTTTGAGGACGTGTACATATTCACATTCATGACAATTGGAATGCTCTCCTTGGGATGGGAAATGTTCATGCAACATCAGATGGTCGCGGAACAGACCAGTGTGAGGGCCGACAACCCCACAGCTCGGAGTGCTGTGGTCGAGATGCGCTCTGACATCTCCGCAATTCGGGATTATGGGGCAAGGATGCGAGCGGATGTAGCCACAACTCAGGAGGATATGGCGAAGCTAAGCGTGGAGAAAGCTGCAGAAGAGAGGGATGACTAAAAGAATAGAATACATGATTACATGAGACTGTTGCTCACTTATGACAGACTAATATGGACACTGTGTCTGTTTGTCTGTCTAGAGCTGGACTGCAGCTCTGACTACTACCTGCTGTTGAAACGTGTTATGTCAAAGGACATAAGAAAAATAGTATAATGAAGATAATGTATTCTGTGGGTAACAGGGGCGGGACTAGATAAGCTTTTGCTTCTCACGCAATCCCTTTCGGTCATGTAAATTGTATGATTTAAACTAAGGTAATGTGTGAATTAAAACAAGTATTGCGGAAATTGGAAAGTAAATGGCGTTGCACTGAATTAGAGGAATCTCGCTTAGTTTGGCAAGAAGGTTTTAAAACATATAGGAAGGCCCTCCGTAATGCCAGAGCAGCCTATTACTCGAGCCTAGATTTCTTTTCAGCACTGTAGCCAGGCTGACAGAGAGCCACAGCTCTATTGAGCGTTGTATTCATATAACCCTTAGTAGTAACTATTTCATGACCTTCTTTAATGACAAAATTATAACTATTAGAGACTAAATCAACTCGCAAACCGGGGAACCTTAGAAACAACTGTACGACCGGATGTATACTTGGACTGCTTTTCTACAGTTGACCATAACAAATTAACCTCTACTATTTCTGGATCAAAGCCTTCTACTTGTCTCCTAGACTCTATTCCAACTAGGTTACTTAAAGAAGTGTTACCTTTAGTTAACACTCCTGTACTAGATATAATTGATATGCCTTTATCAGGAGGTTAAACCTCTTCTTAAAAAGCCCAGTCTTGATCCAGAGGTACTAGCAAACTATAGACCTATATCTAACCTTCTCTTTCACTCTAAAATCCTTGAGAAATTTGTCGCGAATCAGCTGTGTGACTTTTACATAATTATTAGTTATTTGAGGACTTCCAGTCAGGATTTAGAATTAATCATGGCACTGAGACAGCACTTGTAAAAATTTCGAACAACCTTCGAATAGCTTCAGACAAAGGACTTGTCTCTGTACTTGTTTTACTAAATCTTAGTGCGGCCTTTGACACTTTTGACAATCGCATCCTGTAACAGAGACTGGAGCATCTATATGGCATTAAAGGAACGGCATTAAGCTGGTTTAAGTCTATTTTTTATTTATCAGATAGATCTCAGTTTGTACATGTTAATGACAAATCTTCCATGCACACTAAAGTCAGTCACGGAGAGCCACAGGGTTCTGTCCTTGGACCGATTCTATTCACCTTATATATGCTTCCCTTATAAGGAAGCACTCCATAATCTTTTAATTGTTATGCTGATGATACCCAATAATATTTATCGATCAAACCAGAAGAAACCGATTCGGACACTGTCCCCTTTTTTAAAAGTAATCTTAAAACTTTCCTCTTTGATAAAGCTTATAGCTAGGGCTTGCGAGTCCTTAGCTATGTAGTTATTGACATTCAATTTCTCTTAGAGCCTGCATGTACTAAGCTGATTTTGTTATGCTTGATTCTGCTAATATAGGCCTAGTCTGCCGGGGGATAATACTGCTCCTGATACCTTGAGCTCCTCTCCTCTCTGCCTGTATTATTCATGTCTCATCAATGCATCATACTAACTGACTTCTGCCACAGAGTTGTTTGTGCTTTGTCGTCTCTCAGGTCTCGGCTGATAGTGGGGGTGCCTGCTGCCGTCGTCCTGCATGACGCTTCCTGCTACAACTATCACAATTAGTCATATATACTATCATTACTCTCATAAATGATAAAATTTGTGGCCATAAAAACACCATCAGTGGTATGTCTTGCTGTATCACAGCTGTCATTGCTGCTAGACATCACTGATCATGTTTGCCACCATAATTGTTATTATCATTGTCATATTCTGTCACCTTGGCTGTTCTTGTTTCTTACTAGTCTGCCACATTAACTGCCATAACATATAAGTCATATTCACATTACTATAGATATTATTATAGTAACTGTTACTTTTGAGGTTGCTTAAGTGTGACTCTGTCTATCTGTCTTTGCTTCTCTCTGTCCATCTGTTCTCTTCTTTTCTTCCTCCCGACAGGTCAAGACATATGTCCGTCCTCCATAGGGCTTGGTCTGTCTGACGTTCCTGTCTGTTATAGGGAAAGTTGCTACCGTACTAAATGCCGGAATTGTTGGGTCTATGTAAATCACAAATAAGTCATATAGTGTGCTCTGTACAGTACCTACTCTGAAAAGTGTCCTTCGATAACTTTTGTTATGATTAGGCACTATAAATAGAACTGAATTGAATCTAATTGAATTGTGAGGAGGATTTATCTAACTGACATTCCTTAAAATAAAACAAATATATAAAAAAAAATGAATAAATAAATAAATAAATAAATAAAGTCCACAGCAACATAAATGGGATCACAGCAAACAATAAAAATACATTTAGGAAAAATCACAACAAACAATTATATTAAAATGCCCATTAATTGAAAATCACAGCAAACAATAATATTCAAATGCTCAAAATCAAGTTAACCATCAGCCAAACTACTCTAGTTGTTCTCATCATATGACATATTTTCATCCCAGAGCACATGTCAAAATTGCTACTGATATGATATTTTGATGTGTCCATCTCACCTGATGGTCCATGATTATTCCAGGGTGATTTTAACCATGTTAATTGTAAATAGACTCTGAGCAACTTTTCCCAATACAATACACCAGCAACAGTAGTCACTCACTCATCTTCAACCGCTTATCTGGGGTTGGATCGTGGGGGCAACAGCTCTAGCAGAGGACCCCAAACTTCCCTTTCCCAGGCCACATTAACCAGCTCTAACTGGGGGATCCCGAGGCGTTCCCAAGCCAGTGTGGCGATATAATCTCTCCACCTAATGCGGGGTCTTCCCCGAGGCCTCCTCCAAGCTGGACGTGCCTGGAACACCTCCCTAGGGAAGTGAGGATACTCCAACCACCCTCCTGAGAACTCGCAACCTCGTTCTTTCATTCATGACCCAGCTTTCATGACCATAGGTGAGGGTAGGATTGAAGATTGACCGGTAGATCAGGAGCTTTGCTTTCTGGCTCGGCTCTCTTTTCGTCAAGAGGTGCGGTAGAGCGACTTCAATACCGCCCCAGCTGCTCCGATTCTCCGGCCAAACTCACGCTCCATCGTCCCCTCACTCTTGAACATGATCCTGAGGTACTTGAACTCCTTCACTTGGGGTAAGGACTCATTGCTTACCTGGAGTAAGCAGTCCACCGGTTTCCTGCTGAGAGCCATGGCCTCATCTGCAAAAAGCAGAGGAGAGATTCTCAGCCCACCGAACTGCAACCCCTCCCCATCACGACTACGCCTCGATATCCTGTCTGTGAAAATCACGAACAGGATTGGTGACAAAGCACACCCCTGGCGGAGGCCAACCCCCACCGGGTACGAATCCGACTTGCCGAGACCGGACACAGCTTTCGCTTTGGGTGTACAGAGATCGGATAGCCCACAGAAGCGACCAAATCACCCCATACTCCCGCAGCACCTCCCACAGTATCTCCCGAGGGACCCGGTCATATGCCTTCTCCAGATCCACAAAACACAGGTAGAGTGGACGGGCGTACTCCCAGGCCCCCTCCAGGATCCTTGCGAGAGTGAAGAGCTGGTCCGTTGTTCCACGTCCAGGACGGAATCCGCATTGTTCCTCTTCAATCTGAGGTTCGACTATAGGACGAACCCTCCTTTCCAGCACCTTGGAGTAGACTTTACCAGGGAGGCTGAGTAGTGTGATACCCCTGTAACTGGCAGACACCCTCTGGTCCCCTTTTTTAAACAGAGGAACCACCACCCCAGTCTGCCACTCCCTTGGCACTGTCCCAGACTTCCACGCAATGTTGAAGAGACGTGTCAACCAAGACAGCCCCTCCAAACCAAAAGCTTTCACCATTTCAGGACGAATCTCATCCATCCCTGAGGCTTTGCCACTGTGAAGTTGTTTGACTACCTCAGTGACTGCCGCCGGAGATATTGACAATGATTCCCCATCAGCCTCCAGCTCTGCCTCTACAAAAGAGGGCGTGCTAGTCGGATTAAGGAGTTCCTCAAAGTGCTCCTTCCACCGCCCGATTACCTCATCGGCTGGGGTCACCAGCGTCCGGTCCCTATTGTAAACAGATTGGACGGTTCCCCGTTTCCTCCTCCTGAGATGTCGAATGGTTTTCCAGAAGGACCTTGGTGCCGCCCAAAAGTCCTTCTCAGTCTTCCATTGGCTGATAAAAACAGACTAGCAAGGCTGGTCAAAGTGGCCAGTAAGGTGATCGTGGCGCAGCAAGCCCCAGCTGCAGGATATCTATTGTAAACATGTCACCTGCAAGACTCAACAAATTCTTAACTCTCCTAATTACCAGATTTTTAAAGAATTCAGGCTCTTCGGCATGCCAAAGCTTCTTTTAACCCTGTGGCCATTGAGAAGCCTAATTTGCTTCATTAACTTGCTTGTTTTATTTGTATCCTTCTTAGATATCGTGGATTGTCTGTAGTGAATATTTATGTATTTCCTTGTAATTTTTTACAGCTCTGTACAGCACTTAATTTCACTTGTATTTTTTTACTGTAATAATGATTTTAGCTTTTTTAGTTTTTTTAGCTAAAGGGTTAGTGTGGCAGGTGTACCTTGTTCTCATTATTTTCTGTATTTGTTTGTTTCTGTAACGTTGAAAGTTGAGATTTAACATGATTGCGCCCCCTACTAGCAGGAGGTAGTGACAGACATCCAAGTATGTTAACATCAGGCATGTTTAGTACATGTTGCGTAATGGCATGGCGGATGTTTGTGCTTCTCACCATGAAACAGAAAGTTTCTCTAACTTCACTGCAACTGCACCACATTTCCTGTGCATGATAAGAGTCCAGGCCTGAAGACAACTGCATGCCAATAGTGCTAATAGGGACCAACACTATTGGCACTATTGACACTACTGTTGCCAACACCTACTGGCAACAGGAAGTCAGCTTAACATGACAAACTTCGTCAAATTAACATCAAATTTTCAATGTGTGTTCTAAACTTGATACACAGCGTGTTTAATACACACTCTCTAGTTCCAAACAGTGGATGCGGGAAGTGCTGCAAAAGTTTTGAAAGATCGCCTGCGGGCTCACCCCCTCTGTGCAATGTCGGATGGTCTGGGAAACACGCGATCACGTCCGCCGGGGTCCAGCAGGCTACCCCCCTACATGCACTGGGTCTGAGGGCCCATTCATTACTGCTCGCATCTTTAAGTCAGTCTGATTATCGCTACTTATATTGCTTTAACTGAGAAATGTCTACTGCAGCCATTGACAGATTACCGCGTGGTCAGTGTCGGCACATCATGCTAATGGCCCTGGAGCCAATGGGGGCCCTTGGCTTCAGACCCGGCACCACTAGTAAGGATTCATCAATATCTACCCATTGTGATGAAAGATCTGCAGCAGATGGTGCTGCTGGTGATCCTGCATCTGCCGTAGCAACAGCTAGCCAAGATGTTGCTAGCTTAACACCCAACCCGATCCCTGGATTAGAACCCACTGCTTCTATTAAAGTTCACTGAAATAGGGATGCTCCCAACCGGGAGAATATTTCAATTGTGTTTGGTTTATTGATGCAAACTATAAGGATAAAAGAGCGACTTCTGACCATAGCCACTGCAGACGGATAAGATACCAACACTCTCAGGTGACTCCAGCTATATTAACGTGGTGGGTAGCACTGTCTGCCTTGTAGAGCATAATGTGATTTAGCTCTTTATTGTGTGCTTTTGTTTGCTGTGGTCAGCAGTTAGCCAAGTATAGGACCTAAGCAAAGCTGTCGTTATGATGGTTTTTGGGTGTTAATTGTTATGCAATGGTTTTGGTCATGCTGTTCTTTAATGGTGTTTGTGCTGCCATCCATACAATGCACTATTGAAAATGTGTTTTGTATATTGCAGTTTATTTTTGTATATTTGAGAGCTTCTTGCATCTTTAGCAAGCATCTCTCATGCTGTTGTCTTTGTGCCGCCATGCACACAGTGCACGCCTTTTTTTGTTTTTATTTAAATTGAATGTGTGTTTTGAGTAATTTAAACTGTCAAAAATAAATGTAATTTCAAGGTAAATGGTTGCTGTGTGTTTGTGGTTGCTGTTGTGCAACAAAATCCCGTTTTCATCTTGTGTGTACGGGTCTGTGGCGAGTTGGTGTCCAGGGCCTGTGGTCATGATTAATCCGTCCACGACGACAGCTATAACCATTTGTATACATGTAATCTAGTCATAAATGTGAAGATGAAATGGAAACTCACAGAACAAAAAGAATAAATTACAATGAAACAAATTTACATGGTTCAAATGAGTAAGACAGTGCGCTCATTGAGAGACATACAGTACAGTACCAAATGTCATGTACATTTGATTGTATCATTGATGTTTGTCTCCTGACCTTTGAGTCTTCTAAGATGAGCCTTGTGTTCGGTCTCTATTAGGGGGAACTCCTCTCTTGATGGGCACCTGTACACAAAAGCACAGACCACCTTCCTAACTACAAATCATAACAACTTGAACAAATTAGTTTCACTGCTCATGAAAACAATGTGTATATTATACATTAACTCATGTTCGTTTAATAGATAGCCTAGTAAATTAATATACTGAACATAATAAAAGATCTTTAAAGGTTGAATATGTAGAATCTTAATTAAAAGCTACATTTAAATTTAAAAAAAAATAATACACCCAAGGGGCATTTTTAGGGGTACAGAATGAAAGTATTGCTTTTCCATAAAAATTATATTTAGTCTGAATTAATATTTAAAAGAATTTTGACGTGTTTGACAATGACTTTCTGTCATGTTCTGTTTACATTTTAGCAGCCAATAGCGTTAGGCGTTGTTGGTTGCCAGGGTTGTCTGTTGTTAGGCTACAGAAACAAGGAATCATTTTGAGCTGAGAGCTAGCTAATGGATTCCACACGGCTCAAAGAAAGACTTCCAACTGAAGACTTGCTAATGTTAAATATTGTTGTAAAACTAATTGATTAGTCCAAATTAGTGGTTACCCTGTATGATTCATCGCTTGAAGCAGGCTCATCTCTTGACACACTCTGCAACGAACCTGGCAACCCAACTGCTGGAATTATTTTTTCCCTCTTCCTGCACTGACCCTACATTCGGCATATGGTCAGATAAGGGCCTCAAAACTCTTAATGACCTGTATGAGAAGGTGTTTTTGCATCCTTTGCATCTATGTCAGACAATTACAGCCTGCCTAATAGCCACTTTCTGTTGATACCTTCAAATGAGACATTTCATCCAAAAGCAATTCCCACATTTTCCAAACGGCCCCCCTGAAGCTGAGATGGACCAGTTCCTGTCTCTCAACGTACAACACAAACGACTGATATCTGTCATTTATAATAAGATTGTTCTTCTGAGCCCAGTCTCCACTCTATCATCTTAAAGTGCATGGGAAAAGGATTTGGGGGTAGACATTAATTAGGTCCAGTGGAGGGACATTTTAAAACTGGTCCATTCATCCTCGATTTGTGCCAGGCACGGCCTATTACAGTGGAAGGTTCTTCAGAGAGCCCACTTCACCAATACTAAACTGGCTAAGATATACCCCAGTCACAGTGATGCTTGTAACCGTTGTAAGCAGTCCCCAGCTGACCACACACACATGTTCTGGATGTGCCAGAGACTTGCTGAATTTTGGTCCGATATTTTTCAAACTATAAACAGGCTCTTAACACAAATTTGGAACCCAATCCTCTGACTTCTCTTTTTGGGCTCCCTCCATCTAAAAATATGCGCATTACTACACAACGTGTCGTGGCCTTTACCACCCTGTTCACTAGACGTAACATTCTCCTTAAATGGAAACATGTTTCTCCACGGAGTCATAATGGTTGGATACATGGAATTTCAAAATGTCTACAGTTGGAGAAGTTAAGGTTTTCACAGAGGGGTTCTTTGACAGCATTCCACAAACCTTGGGACCCACTTCTGGCTCTTATTAGTAATAGTCTTACTGTTATTCCTGATGATGCTGAGGACACTTCCTAGTGCCTGGAAGGACCCCCCCCCCCCCCCCCAACACACACACACACTTTCATTCCTTTTTTTTATTTTTTAATTTTTTTATTTTTATCTTTTCCCCTTTTCTTCTTCCTGAATTACCTTGTTTATTTTTTCTATTAGCTATAGTTTTTACTCCATTTGGTTTAATTGTATCATGGTTAATTACTTATATTATATGTTATTCAATTATTCAGTTGGTTACTGTTACCATGTCTGACATGGTTTGTTGAGAGGGATAGTGGGATTTATGTCGAGATTTTCGTTTCTGTTCCTGTTTCTTCACTTTAAGGCAGATGCACTGACACACTGTATAACTGTTGTACTCTTTTGCTTTGATCATCTGCAAATATCATTTAAAAAAATGTGGGAAAAAAATCATGTCAGTACATTAAACATGATTAAATCATTAAGTGAATATCATTTTTATATGTGCAACTGATGCACTTTTTTTTAATTCAACAGATTTTTTTCAGTGCAGAAAAAATAATTGTGTTGGTGCCCACTTGCTGACGGTTCGCTGGATGTATCGTATCCAAATGTTCTTGTCCTCCTTGGAGGCAGCATGGAACTCATACATCTCTGGAGGAGAGGAGTCGCTGATGAGGAACATGCCTCGCTCCTGATTGGCTATATCCCTCACTATCAGGTTCTGAAGGGACAGTACTGGAGATTTCTCCTGGATCACATAGGAGAGGATTGTTTGAAGAAAGTAATGTGCACAACAAGTTATCCATTGCTAAATTCAATTTGCAATTTCAGTGTGCTTCATGTGTGTTTGAGAGTACATCTTCTTACCAGACATGGAAATATGTATCTCTGGTCTTTCTCCTGTAGAAACACCAGGATGTCTGTCATCAGTAAGACCTGTGTATCTACAAACAGAAAGACACACAGTTTGCAAGCACACACCATAACACATTCAAACAAAATATTTGTTCAAAACAGAAGGGTTTTTTTCATCAAGCACAAATCAATGAACCAATGTAAAGCTGAAACATGCCTATCCACAATCTACCCTCAAAAGAAGTATGAAAATTATTTTTTTTCCTGTCAAAATTTTCCTTTTCCTCTCTGCCTCTTCACTGTGAGTCTGGCTTACTGGATGTACAGTGCTGTGATTCGGATATCTCCACTATGTATTTTAGGGGACCCTCTCTTTTTCTGCCTATCCCAGAATGTTAAGCACCATACTAAAGCACTATGGAGATACAGTGCCTATAAAGAGTCATGATACCCTTTTGAAATAGTCACTTTTTTTGGTTTTCAAGCCTGAAAAGATAATAAATAAAAAATATATATTTTTCAAGCATGATTTACACATTTTGCCTTAGAATATTCAATTGAATTTTTTATTTTTTATTTCTGAAAACAAATAAAAAATGAAAAACTAGAATAGCAGGGTTGAAAGAGTGATGAGTCCCCAGATTTAATACATTCTGTGGTGAGCGGTGATGGACTGCACCCTTCAAGTCCATCCATAGATGTTCTGTAGGATTCAGGTCAGGGCTCTGACTCGGCCACTCTAGGACATTGACTTCCTGTCCTTTAGCCACTCTGTTGTTTATGGAGGTGTGTTTTGGGTCGTTGTCATGCTGGAGGGTGAACCACCTGCCCATTTTCAAGTGTCTAACAGAGGACTGCAGGTTTTCCTCAAGAATTTGGGTGGACTTGGCAGCATCCATTTTCCCTTCAATCCTGATCAACTGCCCAGTTCCTGCTGAAGAGAAACAAGCCCACAACAGAATGCTGCCACCACCATGCTTCACTGTAGGTATGGTGAGTTTTGGGTGGTGTGCTGTGTTTGGTTTCTGACAAACATAGAGCTTGTGTCAGACCCGGGCAGGAATGAGGACTCAGATGCAGAGGTTCGCATATCAAACTGGTATTTATTCTTAAAATCCAAAGTGTGAGGCACAGAGCCAATAAACCACAGAACAAAAGGTCACTCCGAACAGGAGGAAAAATAATTATCAAAGTTATTAAACGGGGCACAAAACAAAGTCGCTCCGTCCAGGAGGGAAAACAGTCATCAAAGTTAACAAATTAAACGCAAAAGCAAAGTCGCTCCGACCAGGAGGAAAAACTAGGTGAGCCAATAACTGCTTAACCTTGTACACTGGTCCCCCTGTCGATCACCTCCAGGGGTGGAGGGGGTGCCGCTGCCGGTATCACGGAGCTCTCCTTTGCTGGTTTCCCCTGGCTGACGTGAAAGGTGGGGTGTACGTGAAGAGACCGGGGCAGACAAAGTCGGACCACCGCAGGTCCGATGATTCTGGTGACTGGGAAATGCCCGACGAATCATGGAGCCAGTTTCTTGGACGGGACTCTGAGGCGTAGGTCCTTGGCCGACAGCCAAACTTTCTGGCCTGGCTGATATGCTGGGGCAGGGCGTCTCTTGCGGTCTGCCTCTCTTTTCACTCGATCCCCCTGCCGAATCAGTACTTGACGGGCGGCTGCCCAGATGTGGCGGCAATGTCGAACCACGGCATGGGCCGAGGGGACCGACACCTCCAACTCATTCTCTGGGAAGAGAGGTGGCTGATAACCAAAAGCGCAGTAAAAAGGGGAAAAACCAGTAGCTGATGTAGGTAAGGAATTGTGCATACTCAATCCAGACCAGGTGCCTGCTCCATGTGGAGGGATTCTGTGAGACTAGGCACCAGAGGCCGGTTTCCAGTTGTTGGTTGAGGCGTTCGGTCTGGCCGTTAGCTTCCAGGTGGTAACCTGAAGTCAGGCTGGCCTTGGCGCTGATGAGCCTGCAAAATTCCCTCCACAACCGGGACACAAACTATATCTTTGGGGAACCCATGGACCTTGAAAACGTCATCATGACCTCCGCCGTTTCCTTGGTGGAGGGTAGCTTAGGCTGGCAATGAATCTGACATTTGGAGAATCGGTCAACTACAGTGAAGACGGCGGTGTTTCCTTGGGAGACCAGGAGCCCTGTGACGAAGTCGATGGAAATATCTGACCACAGTCTGGAGGGAATCGGGAGTGGTTGTAGAAGGGCCATGCGGCACCCAGAAGATGTCTTGAACATGCCTCCACGTCTCCCGGACCTCCGGCTCCATGGAAGGCCACCAGAACCGCCGGGAGATGACGGACATAGTCCTTCTGACTCCCAGATGACATGATAGCAGCAAGGTGTGAGCCCAATGAATCACCTGGGGACGCAACTCAGTGGGGACAAACAGGCGATTATCAGGGCATCCACTAGGTGATGGGGCTCCACCATTAGCTTGCTTCACCTCAGTTTCTATAGGCCAAGTCACCGCTCCAACCACACGGTTCAGTGGAAGGATGGTTTCTGGTTCCTTGGCTTCAGGCTCGGGGTCGAACACTCGTGACAGGGCGTCAGGCTTGACGCTGCGGGACCCCGGCCTGTAAGAGAGGGAAAAAGAGAAGCGGTTAAAGAAAAGAGCCCAGCTGGACTGGCAAGAGTTTAACCTTTTGGCTTTCTTGATATACTCTAAGTTTTTGTGATCAGTCCAGACTATGAATGGATGGTCGGCCCCCTCCAGTCAATGCCTCCATTCTTCCAAGGCAATCTTCACCGCCAGCAACTCCCGGTTGCCGACATCGTAATTCCGCTCCACCTTGGACAGCCTCTTTGACAGGAAGGCGCAGGGATGCATCTTGCCGTCCTGCTCTGAACGCTGCAAGAGAACCGCTCCCACACCTTCGTTGGAGTATTCCACCTCCACCACGAATTGGCGGTGCGGGTCTGGCATCGGTGAGGAGGGGGGCTAAGGTCAAGCATTTCTTGAGGGTCTGCCAGGCCTTCTCTGCTTCCGGCGACCAGCGGAACTGCACCTGGCTGCTATTGGACTGAAGCCTCTGACAAATCGCCTGTAGAAGTTAGCAAATCCCAAGAATTGCTGAACCTTCTTGCAACTGTCAGGCGTAGACCAATCCGCCACAGCGCTAACTTTAGCCGGGTCCATCTGTACCTTTCCAGGGGCTACAATGAAGCCTAGAAAATATACGGTGTTGGCAGGAAAAACACTTGTCTCGGCTTTGACATAAAGGTGATTGTCCAGAAGCCTTTCAAGAACCTGGGTAACGTGAACCTGGTGTGTGTCTAGGTTGGGGGAGTAAATTAAAATGTCATCCAGGTACACATAGACAAAGTGGTCCAGGAAGTATCTAAGAACATCACTGATCATGGCCTGAAAAACCGCCGGAGCATTGGTGAGACCAAATGGCATTACCCTGTACTTGTAATGTCCACTTGGGGTGTTAAATCCAGTCTTCCACTCATCACCCTCTCTTAATCGAACCAGGTGATATGCGTTGCAGAGATCCAGTTTGGTGAACACCTGGGCTTGCTGAAGCTGATCAAAAACGGAAGACATGAGAGGAAGAGGATAACGGTTCTTTACCGTGATATCATTGATGGGACTATAGTCAATACAGGGTCTGAGGGATCCGTCCTTCTTTTTAACAAAGAAAAACCCCGCTCCAGACGGTGACGATGAGGGACGGATGAGTCCTGCTTCTAGAGAGGCCGAGATGTAATCCTTCATGGCCTCCTTCTCTGGTCCAGAAATGGAATACAGGCGACCCTTAGGGATGGGAGAGCCAGGAATGAGGTCGATGGGACAGTCGTATGGACGATGCGGAGGGAGAGAGAGACCCTTGGTCTTGCTGAAGACTCTTTGAAGGTGGTGGTAGTGAGACGGGGCCGAGGTCAGGTCCGGGTACTCACAGTCTGTGGCAGGGTTAGCAGAAAAGAGGTTAATGGAATTAACATCTGTCGGATTGCTTGACACAGCACAGTCTTTGGCGCAACCCGTCTCCCACCTAATGATGTTTCCGGTCTTCCAGTCTACATGTGTGTTGTGACGTACAAGCCATGGTTGTCCTAAAATCAGTGAGTGCAGAGGGGACGTGAATAAATAAAAAAGGGATGTGTTCCTCGTGGTTGTCAATCGGCATTCTAAGAGGGTTATAGCGAATATTTCCTTGCCGTTGAGTGACCTGGCCCGGATGAGTTTAGCTAATCACTCAGAGAGGATGCCTAGCTCCTTAGCTAAACCCCAACTCATCAGACTCTCATCAGCCTCTCATCAGCTCCCGGCTCCCGCGGTGAACGACAGTAAGTTTGTCCGCTCGGTTGGGGAGGGCGAGGATGTCTGAGGCTCTGTCGCCGCAGATCCTCCGTCGCCGCAGATCCTCCGTCGCCGCAGATCCTCCGTCGCCGCAGATCCTCCGTCGCCGCAGATCCTCCGTCGCCGCAGATCCTCCGTCGCCGCAGATCCTCCGTCGCCGCAGATCCTCCGTCGCCGCAGATCCTCCGTCCCGCTGTCGTCTGAGCTGAGCGAGCCGGTTATCCGTTCGGATGGCGAGCGCGATGAGTGCGTCCACATTAGTGGGAAGGTCCGGAGGAACGAGGAGGTCCTGGGGGCGGCTGTGGCTTGGTGGCAGAGTGGGTCGTCCTCTGTTCGAGAGATTGGTGGTTCGATCCCCATCTCCCCCCGGTCCACATGTCGAAGTGTCCTTGGGCAAGACACTGAACCCCGAATTGCTCCCCGTGCTGCGCATGGGTGTGTAAATGTGGTGTGAATGATTAGATCAGATTAGATGGTATGTAGATGTCCACTGCCATCAGTGTGAATGTCTGTGTGAATGGGTGAATGTGACAAACACTGTGAAGCGCCTTGAGTAGTCAGATGACTAGAAAGGCGCTATATAAGTACAAGTCCATTTACCATCCATTTACCTGAATAGGAGCTGCGAGTCCTTTCAAAAACACATCTTATAAAGCTGTGGCGTTCCATCCGCTCTCCACCGCAAGGATGCGGAAACGCATGGCATAGTCACATACAGACTGTATTGTTTCATAACGGTGAGTTCCTGCGCCCTTTCTCTGTGCGTGGTAACGGGGTCAAAAGTCTTAATAAGCGTGGCCTGGAATTCAGGGAGAGTGTGACAGACAACGGAGCCCTGGCTCCATTCAGCTGCCGCCCAGGCTTTGGCTCTGCCAGATAGGTGTGATATCATAAAGGCAATCTTGGAACGGTCCGTGGGGAATGCATGTGGCAAGAGTTCAAAATGGAGCGAGCAGTCTATTAAAAAAATCTTGCAGGTTCCGGGCTCTTCCAAATACTGAGTGGGAGAAGCCAACCTACAACTTGCGCCTCTGGCTGGCGAGGTGCGCGCTGGGGTGGTGTTCGCGACCGGAGGCGGAGCTGTGGCCACTGGTCGAGTGAGTTGCCCCAGCAGGTCCTGTAACTGCAAGGAGAGTTGACCCATGTGGGCAGCCATGGCCGTCTGGAACTCCTCTTGCAGGAGGAGGCGAGCCTCCTGGGTCCGCAGCGCCTCCGATCACCGTTCGGCCTCCGTTGGGTCCATACTGGCCAGAATATACTGTCAGACCCGGGCAGGAATGAGGACTCAGATGTGGAGGTTCGCAGATCAAACTGGTAGTTATTCTTAAAATCCAAAGCGTGAGGCACAGAACCAATAAACCACAGAACAAAAAGGTCGCTCCGAACAGGAGGAAAAATAATTATCAAAGTTATTAAACAAGGCACACAACAAAGTCACTCCGACCAGGAGGAAAAACTAGGTGAGCAAAAGAGCATTCAAAAAAAGGTTAAACTTACTATGAAAAAACAGGAAATACAAACACCTGAGGGAGGATACTAAGATCTCTATGACATGAACAAGGCGGTGGAAACGGGCTGGAAACATTCGGCATAACGGACGAAATATTTTGACAACGAGACACACGGACTATATACACATGAAGGGAGGGGGACCACAGGTGGAAACAATCAAGGATCAGGGGATGACGTCAGACCGGTGACACAAGAGGATGGGCAAGTGACCTGAAATGAGAGGAGAGTTATTTTTCAAAATAAAACAGGAAATTCACAGGACAAAAACCCAAAGACAGGACAGACCTCACCATGGCGTGACAGCTTGTAGTAAGTAAAATCGAAAACACCACAGTTGATGTCAAGTGGAGGCCAATTAACTTGTGTGTAATCTGGAAGGTGATTGGTTATACCTGAGAATGTTTATAATCGTTATTCTAAAGGGACTTATCATTTTTCCAACACTGCTTTTCTAGTTTTTCATTTTTTTATTAATTTTGTAAAGTGCAATACAAATAAAATGTATTATTATTTTAACCCATGTCGGTATATCTGGGTTTAAGCACCCTTTCCCAACACCGAACCAAAAGCATACCCTCTTGGGGAAATACAAGGCTTTCACTGAAGAGGATAGCCTACTTCTCGCTGAGCAACATATTCTCATGAACAGGTTTGTTATATTGTGCGAAAAGTTCTGCAAAGGAAAGTCGACCGTGATACAGTGACAGACCACAAGTGAAAATCCAGCATATCTGTGTGAAGGACAAAGTGCATAAAGATGCTCTTTTAAAGAGAGACAAGGTAGAAAGCTGTAGCCAGTAGTGATGTTTCCATTTTTGATCATATGTACCATTTCCTCTTGATAAAATTTGGAGCACCAGATTGCTCAAAGACATCATTGTGTGCAATGCTGCATACTATAAGATTACTTACTTTTTACACAGACTATTGTTTTCACAGAGCTGTGTACCTTTGAGTCGGGATCCTGGGGTTTTCCAGTAAAGGGTTCCTTCATGGACAAGTCTCCGGCGGAACAACTCTCCAGGCTTGAAAATTCCACCATCCCTTACTCTGGCCTCAGCCCGCGGGTCCAGCTTGGCCTGGATCTCTTGCATACGCTGTGTTTTCTCCAGGTCCTCCATCTGCAAAGCAGGAAAAAAGTCATATTCCATTTGGAGTACAATAAGAGAGTATTAATGAACATGAATGAACCGAACTAATTTGATCCAGCGTTGCTGCAACAACCCGATATTGCTGCACAATATAAGGAGGATACGGCTTCTTCTGAACGAGAAGCACAGGTTCTGGTCCAGGCCCTTGTCATCTCATGACTAGACTACTGCAACTCCCCCCTGGATGGTCTGCATGCCTGTGCCATCCGATCTCTGCAGTTCATCCAGAATGCAGCAGCTCGACTGGTCTTCCTGTAGCTGCTCGCATCTAGCACTTGCTTATGTAGCACTGTAGTTTGGCTTATTTGAAACTAACACACTTACTTAATTCTCACTCTTCTGGTTTGTACAATAGTTGAATGTACTTCAGGGAAATCACTTTGGATAAGAGTGTCAGCTAAATGAAATTTAATGTAACGTAGTGTAATGTAATGTACACCTTGGTGTTGAGTTTAAATGTGTTTTTGTTATGCCATAACTCAATGCCTGCCACTCATACTGTATGTGTGTGGGGCTCTTTTCCCTCTAAGATTTGGTCAAGTTAGCGGCGACTGCTATATAAAGGGGTCCCGCACAAGGCATTTTGGGCTTGGAGTGAGGATTCTTGTAGCACATCCCCACAGCTTCCTGATCTCCGGACAATATGGCTTAGAATCTTCAACTTTTCTGACTTGGAATTTTTTCAGAGTGTCAGACTCAGACTTTTCTTACTTACTAGGAACAATAACTTCAAAAAGGTAACATCAGCTTTGAAACTTGTGCTGTGACTGGAATGTTAGGGCATTTGGCCCTCTATTTCTCCAGTTACGCCTTCCAACTCATGGTCCACTCTCTCTAGACGACAGCCAAGAGGTTCATGGAACCAGTGTTGAAACTCTAATTGAGTGTGGGGGATTACCATAGGTTGAATAACTAAAATGTTTAAGGGCATTTGGCTGTCTATTTCTCCAGTTACGCCTTGAAACCAATGATCACTTTTAAAGTTTTAACCCAGGAACCAAACTTATGAAAATAACTATTTGAAGAATTAATGAGCTCTGAATGAACTTATTGACTTGAATTAAATAACTCACATAAATTCTAAATTGTTAGAATAGCATGAACGCTCTGACAGCTTAATCTATCATTGGATCATTTTATTTGTCCTGCCAAGGATACTTTTTTATTTTCAGCATTTAATAATTATAATCATTTAAGAATAAAAAAAACCCTTTACATTTGATCCAGTGAATATTTGAATCCTTTAAAAACTCACTATGAAAGAGTCACACCAGGACCTTGTAAGTCCTTTCTTCAACCCAACCCTGGACTGGTCACCTAAAGGACACGAAAGCCTCCAAATGTAAGGACCCCAAAGGGAAGGACGACTCAATCATCGTCATACGTAGTACCGAATTCATAGCAGTTGTAGATTTAAATTATAATTGTTTTTTTCCCGTAGACTGAGATAGCTATACAGCATAGAGACCCCTTGACTCTGCACCGGAGTTGGGTGAGCTATAGTAAATATTAAGTAATTAAGATTAAGATTAATACTATCTATTTCTATCTGTTAGGGGCTAAGAGCCTGCTAGCAGGAACTTCCATGATCCGTGAGTGCTACAGGTGGCAGGTTAATAAATGTGTCACCGCGGCTGTGGCGAGAATTGAGTGCTACTGATAGCAGTCCACCTAATGTTGTGCATAGCGATTTTATTCACTCACAAAATTTTAGAGACCAAAGCTACCAAGCTAAGAGGCGAGTGGAAGCGACTCTCAACACTCTCCTGGTTCAATTCAATTCAATTCAAAAAACTTTATTTGTCCCCGGGGGGCAATTCAGGGCACACAGAGCAGCAAATAACGACAGTGCAACTATACAAAAACATTTTAACCTAACACAAGAATAAAGTGTAAGAGAAGAGTAAGTGTCAGGATGTTAGTGTGTTAGTACAGGTAGAATAAGTGTCAGGATGTTAGTGTGTTAGTACAGGTTAGATACGGAGAACATCGTCGCCGTGAGATGTAGAAAGACATGCGTGTATCAGATGTAAGCAGACATGTGAACGGGTGTATAAGATGTAAACCCGCAGTAGACTGTTAAAACAGGTATGAACTGAACTGTAGTGCAGAAAAGATATAAGTGGACAGTGATCGGATTCAGATGAGGTCAGACATGATACATGTGTGTAATGAGCAGACGTAAACAGAACTATAGTGCAGTAATAGAGTATAAATATAATATATAACTATAAGCTAAATAATAAAGTGATAGTGGTGCATGGCAGGAAAACAGCAGTCTAAGTATATGCTAGCTCTGTGTAACAGATGAATACTGAAAAATAAAGTGACCATAGTGCTGTGATGGATACAATATAAGGCCTGATAGACAGAATGAACTGGAGTAGTGCATTTATACCATAATTTAAAATAACTAACAGAATCAAGTAGACCAGTAAGAACATAGTAACAGAATAAGTCCGGTGTGAACATAATAACAGAATAAATAAGTAAGTGGAGTAGTGCAACAGACCGGAGTAACATTATAAACAGAATAAATAAGTGGCGTAGTGCAACAGACCGGAGTAACATTTAAACAGAATAAATAAGTGGAGTAGTGCAACAGACCGGAGTAACATTATAACAGAGTGAACAGAATAAGTGGAATTGTGCATCAAACCAGTAGTTCACAGCTTTGAGGAATTGTGCATCAGTGGAGTGGAGGTAGATAGCCAGTTCACGTGTCCGGTAAGTGTCCAGGGGGGGGTGGTGGTGTCCAGGGGGTGAAGGTGTCCAGGGAAGGTGTCAGGGGTGGGAAGGGGGGCTGATGGTGATGGTGTCCAGGGAGGGTGTCTGGAGAGGGGAGGAGGAGGGGTGAAGGGAGGGGTGGTATCCGGGTTGGAGAGGGGGGTGAGGTGTTCAGGGAGGGTGTCTGGAGTGGGGTAAAGTGTCCAGGGGAGGGTGTCAAGAGTGGGGAGGGGGGTGGTCAGAGGGGTCAGGAGTTGAGGAGCTGGACAGCCCTGGGGATGAAGGTTGCTCTTCTCCTCTGTGTCCTGCAGCAGGGACAGCGAAGACGGCGTCCTGAGGGGAGCCACTCAAACGCTGAGAAGAGAGCATGAGAGGGGTCCTGCATGATCCGACCAGCTAACCTGAGTGTCTGCTGCTCGTGGATGGTCGACAGAGTTCTAACAGGAAGTCCAATGATCTTAGAGCAGACCGTGGCTACGCTCTGCAGGCGGTTTCTGTTCTGGAGGCTGGTGGAGTAGAACCAGCATGTGATGGAGAAGGTGATGATGCTCTCGGTGAAGGAGTAGTTAAAGGTCAGGAGGATGTTCTTGCTGACTCCAAAGGAATTGAGCTTCCTAAGGAGGTATTTCCGCTGCTGACATTTCCTGAGAATCTCCTCTGTGTTGGAGGAGAATTCCAGCAGGCTGTCGAAGATGGTGCCCAGGTACCTGTACTCCTCAACTGCTTCAACAGGCTTCCCGTGGATCACGGTGTTTGCTGATGCAGCCAGTTCCCTCTGCTTGTTGGAGAAGGTCACCACCATGTCTTTGGTTTTGTTGACATTCAGCTCCAGGCAGGAGCTGTCACACCATTCCACAAACTCTTGAAGAGCTGGTCCGTGGTGCAGAGATGGGCCTGACAGCAGGCCAGGAGGACGGTGTCGTCAGCGTACTTCACCAGATGACAGTTAGGCTGTGTGGTTCTGCAGTCATCGGTGTAGAGGATGAAGAGCAGAGGTGAGAGCACACAGCCCTGAGGGGAGCCGGTTGAGGTGTGTTGGAGGTCGGAGAAGGTGCTGTTGACCAGGACTCTCTGTGAACGGTTGGTCAGGAAGTCCAGTATCCACAGGATTAGCTGTTGGTCCAGATGAAAGAGGGCTGAGAGTTTGTCAGCCAGGATGTGGTGCTGCATGGTGTTAAATGCAGAGGAGAAGTCTGCAAACAGGAGTCTGGCTGCGGTGTTGGGGCGCTCCAGGTGTTTGTGAACAGTGTCTATTATGAATGTTTTTGCATCATCGACGCCCCTGCCAGCTCGATAAGCAAATTGGAGCGGGTCCGTCTGGGAGTGGGTTTCCCTGATGATGTGTTGTTTTATGATCCTCTCCATGGCCTTCATCACAAGAGAGGTGAGGGCCACCGGCCGGAGGTCATTCAGACATTTGACGGCGCTCTTCTTGGGGATGGGATGCATGCCGCTGATGTTGTCTGGGCCAGGTGAGCTGTTCTCCCTTGTCTTCCTGAGGGCTTTCACCACGTCCTCTGCGCTGAAGGTGAAGGCTGCTGAGTCACTGGGCTTGAGCTTGGACATCGCTTCTTCCAGCTGGGTGGTGTTGTCCTGCTCGAACCTTGTGTAGAAAGAGTTAAGGTCATTGGGGAGAGATGAAGAGCTGCTGCCTGAAACCTGGATGGTTTTTTTGTTGCTGGCAGCAGTGTTCACAGCAGCCATGTTCTTGATTCCCTGCCAGGCTGAGCGGAGGTTGCCCTGCGTGAAGCACTCCTCCACTTTGTTCTTGTACTCCAGCTTGGCAGTTTTTATGGCATGCTTGACCTCTCTGTTGACCTCCTTTTTCTCCGTTTCAGAGCCGGTGAAGAAGACCCTTGTTTTCTTGTTGAGGATCTCCTTGAGCTCTTTGGTGATCCAGGGTTTGTTGTTGGGGTAGATAGTGACCGTTTTGGAGGGGATGATGTTGTTCATTCAATGTTCACATGGAGGGAGGAGGAGGGGTTCATTAATGTCATCAGAGGGGGCCAGGAGGTTGTCCCAGTCAGTGGATTCAAAGCATCCTTGGAGTGTGATGATGCTTTCGTTGGTCCACTGCTTGATGTTTTTGACAACTTTCTTCACCCTTCTCATGACAGAGATGTAAGCCGGAGCAAGCAGGATGGCATGGTGATCAGCAGAGCCCAGAGGGGGGAGGGCGACAGATCTGTATGCGTCGGGTACTGAACCATAGCACTTGTCCAGTGTCTTCTCCTGGCGTGTGTGGCATGTGATATACTGTTGATAACCTTTTAATGATTTGTCCAGGGAGCAGTGGTTGAAATCACCCAAGATGAATTTGGGAGAGTCCGGTGAAATGTGGTCCAGTTTGTTTAAAGAGTCTGTGATGTGTTCAGTGGCTGTGACTGCGTTGGCTCTGGGGTGGATGTAAACCAGGATGAGAAAGAGCTGAGGAAACTCTCTAGGTAGGTAGAAAGGGCGAAGGGAGACAGCCAGAAGCTCAATGTCCGGGGTGCACAGTTTCTCCCTCACGACGATCGTTGAGCACCAGCGTGTGTTTACATACAGACACACGCCGCCGCCATGTTGTTTACCGGTGAGCTCACTGTCTCGATCAAGTCTTAGAGGGGGGCCGAAGCCATCAACGTGCAGGGCATTGTCATCGTCGTTCTTATTTAACCACGTCTCAGTGAAAGCAAGAACCGAGGCAGTCCTGTACTCATGCATGTGGTTAACGTTAGCTTGTAGCTCGTCCGTTTTCTTCCGGAGGGATCTAACATTAGCTAGGACGATAGATGGAAGCGGCCGTTGTTTACAAGTCTCCCGTTTGAGCCTGGCCCTGATTCCGCTCTTTCTCTTCCCCCTTCTTGTTCTTGTGTGTGGTTGAGTTACTCCGCAGTAATTCCTTCGGTAGCGAGTCTACGGCGAAGGCGTGTAGAGGATGGAGTCCGAGCTGCAGTAGGGTCTCTCTGGAGTACGTGTTCCGCTGGTCGTTGTTTCTGCTCGCCGTCACAAACTCCAGGAGAAACCACACTTGAAGAATGGCCATGAAAAACACGGGTATGTCCATGCCGAGTGGAGAATTAAAGTGCCGGGTGAAATAGGAAAAGAAAACAAGGAGAATAACTTCCGCGTTGTCCGGCAGTCACGGGGTTAACAGGAAGGTAAACAAAGAGAGCGTAACGAGGGGACGGGCAGGAAAAAAAAGTCTGCTTTGTCTATGTAACGTAGTTAAATAGTTAGAAAACACACTCGGGGTGTGTGGCATGCAAAGGGTAAACTAAAATAACAATATATATACATAAAACAAGTAGAAAAACATAATAAATGCTAAGTAACGCTAAAAGTTGCTCTGTGCTCCGTCCGGTCGACCACACTAGCAGCGACCCGGAACCATTCTGCCCCATAATTCACATTCTTGATAAGAGTTCAGGTCTGAAGACATGTACGTGCAATATTTAGTCAGTGTCATAGCACCAGCAACTGACATCGGGAACTCAGACTGTGATAAACATTGCCTGATTAACGTGAACATTACATTGTGTGGCCTGTCAGACCTTACTTTGGTGCAGTGAGATCTCGGCTTCTCCTGGTGCAGGACAATGTCCGGCCTCATGTGACCAGAGTATGTAGGCAGTTCCTGGATGATGAAGTCATTGATGCCATTGACCTGCCCTGTCGTTCCCCTGACCTAAATCCAATTCAGCACCTATAGAACGTTATGTATGGGTGCATCCAACACCAACAAGTCCCATCACAGACTGTCCAGGAGCTCACTGATGCCCCGATCCAGGTCTGGGAGGAGATCCTTCAGGACACCACCCTCCGACTCATCAGGAGCCTAGACGTTGTCAGGAGTGCATACAGGCACGTGGGGGGCATATACACTACTGAGTCACATTATGAGTTGGATCAGCCTGTCATTTCAAATGTTTGGTTTTTGATTTTCGGTGTGGTTTTGAATCCAGCCCTCAGTGGGTTGATGATTTTGGTTTCCATTGATCTTTGTTACATCATTTTGTTCTAAACAAATTATTTAATGTACATCAGTAAAGATTTTCAACTTGAGCAATTCATTCATCATTTAGCAGTATATATTTGTTTTTTTCTCATGCTTTCCATTAGCTCATCAGTCCTAATTAATTACTTCCAGGCTGACATGCATGCATACACACGCGCGCAACATATTTCACACATTCTCAAACAAATTCTATCCCTTGGTTCTTTGACAAAACTTTTGTCGTATCCTGTATTTATTGATTTATTTTCCTCATGGTGTTTAATGTCTTTTGCCTTGCAATGAAAGAAAAATATTAAATAAAAATGTAATATTAATTATGATGTCACAGAATGTCTTTGTGAGGACCACAAAAAATGCTAGTGCGTCCTATAGTGTCTGGCCAATACGGTACTCATAAAATATTTTGGTACCTGTTGATCTATGGAACTAAGAAGTTCTCTGACCATAGAGAGAGCCTGTGCCAAAAAGGAGGCTTCTTCTTCATCATCTGGAAGAGAAGTAAACAAACAGTATTACTGTGGTTGTATAGGAACCTAAAGGAACAGACACATGGTAGACAGAATACAGGTATTTTAAATCATTAAACTGTTTATAGACAGACAAAAAGTTCGCCTCTATGAACTTACTGCTGCTTCTAAAATAATTTTGGTTGGTGAACGTTTCTGAAATATATGGCAGTATCATTGTCACCGATCAAACTCCAACTGCAGTTGTATTGCTGCCTGATTTGACATTGACAATAAAACCATTGTGACTGGGATGATTCACCGGTGGTATTCTCCAGAATGCGCTGAACAAGGACAGGATACTTGGAGATTCGCTGAGTCACCAACAAGATGCACTCCTGAACACCATGGCACCGTAGCAAGGGTCCACGACTCACCCGCTGCCCAGACACAGAGAGACACACAATGAAAACATGATCGTGGCTGTTATTTCCTTTTCATTTTTCATTTTGCAGCAGGATTTTGGGGGTTCACCAGAGCAGAATATCTGACCTATTTTCTATGTAAATAGTTAGGAAAGCCAAGACCATCCTTTCCAAAAGTTGTCACAAATTGCATGCAGAGTTCCAGTTTTTGCCTTCAGGCTCTCAGCTCAGATTTCCTCCTTTAAAAACTAGACATAAGTATTCCTTTATCCGTTCAGACATTTCTCTTTTGAATGCGGGTGAATGGAAGATTTACTTAACCTTAGGCCTGTAGCTGGTGTTGATGCTGTTGGTCATTTGTTTCAACCGTATTTATTAATTTGTATTTTTTTTAGGTCATGTTGTTTCCAATGCTTTCTTCTTCATTGCAACTAGCTGCATCCATGTGGGCTATTGTTGCATCACCACACTTTATCATGTTTTATCATAAAGGCCTGTCTGATCTTATTAACGATGAACTTGCCACTTATGAGCTGAGTGTTGAGCGGGATGCCCTCATCACCCTCACCGTAAGTATAAGGAGCAGCAATGGTGTCACCACCTAATCCTAAACCTAACCCTATGGATATTAGGTAATGTGTAGACTAACAAAGGCCCCTGCTGTCTTCCAATCTCTATTGAACAACATACTCTTTGTTTTCTAGAATAGCATTGAACACATGTAGCACATTAGGCAAGTACCTTGAATAATAATAATAATAATAATAATAATAATAATAATAATAATAATACATATAGCGCTTTTCAGGAAGCTAACAACAGTGACAGCGACAAAAAAACAAGAAAAGGGTAATAACAGTCGGGGGGGGGGCAAGCAAAAGATAGCACAGTGAACAAAAGCAATAATGGAATGGAATGTAGATTATATAGTACAGACAGAGAGAGACACAACAGGTACAGTCACACTTATGACGATTATAATCGGGTTAAGGGCATACTCCGGTTTCTCAACACCATACCCCAGGTAAAATCAGAGTTCTAATACCTCGGTTAACAGACCACAATAAGGAATACCTACATCACTTCAAAAATCACTTCAACATCATTGCAATGTCAGATACATGGATTAATGAAGACAAAGGCACAGATATCCTGGATGGATATAAGCTTGTAAGTACCCTAAAGCCCGGGGTGTGGTGCGGAAAGACAGTGTGAGTGCGCCCTGGAGATGATTGCAGATATTGCAGATGATGTGACCAAGGGGGAAGAGGTAGTAAATGAAAAGGAGGGGGCCGAGGACTGAGCCCTGAGGGACCTCATGGGTAACAGGAGAGAGCGTGGATGAGTGGCAAGAGAGGGACATGAACTGTTGCCTGTCGTTGAGGTAGGAGGTGAGCCAGCTGAGTGCAGTTTCTCTTCTTCCTCCCGGATTCTCTCTTGCCCTCTCACAATCCAGGGACCAGATGCCAGCTGTCCCTAGGCTTTGAACATGGCCTGCATGGACCATCATCCAGGTTAATCATAACTGAGCAAAATAAAGAGTGTTATGGGTGTTAATACATGTTAGGAGACTTTTACATTAACGGTACTTTGTTATATGACTGGTGATTTTAATGGATTTCGCTTTTTAGACCACTCCTTTTGTGTGAACAAAAGTTTGTACCTTCCTGAAGGGGTTCCAAGGCCCCACATGCCTCCTCCTCCTAAGAAAATAACTTAAAATCCTTATACTGACTAAAACTATTACACTAAAAGGTGATATATTAATTAACCATAAATTAATAGTTTAGTATATTTCATGAGACTTTATATTAGCTGTCACTTCCTTCATTATCTGAAGGTGGTGCCCTTGAGAACCTCTGGTTTAACTAGTCATTTTTATTGTTATCTTTGATAATTATTGGTGATAGCTATTATTAATTGATAAACGACAAGTTAATTGAGAATACTCAGTCTCATAATCTGATTGTGAGTTAATGCCCTACAGAGGTAAGATGCACTGCCTAAATGAATAGTGAATAATGAAGTGTAGAGGCCCTTGCTTTGAATGACTTCAGCACATCTGCGCCCACAGGACATCACTAGTTTCTCACACTGCTCTGGTTTGATCTCGGTCCATACTTCTTGCAGTCTATTCTATGGTTTTGTTCAAGTTTTGTCAGTGTCAAGACAATGTCCCCTGTCACACTGCAAAACAAGTTAAGCAGTTCCTTGAAGCTAATAAATAATGAAATGGCAAGCCCAGAGTCCAGATCTAAACCTCAAAGAGAATCTCTGGAAAATCTTTGGCAACAAAGTAATGTCTAAAAAACCCACTACAGAATTGAATTGAATTGAATGGAATTGAATGAATTGAATTGAATGTATTGTCATTGTACCAGTACAACGAAATTTACAGTACAATCCCTTAAAAGCATCAAATAGAATAGACTCAAACTTTAAAAGACACATTTAAAAAGGCAAGCTTACACACCAACTCACACACACGCACACCGTAGCAGCTTAAGGAGACAAAACAAAAAACAGTAGATTGCAGACCCTGAGCAAAGATCATCATGTACCATCATAGGTAAAGGTATTTGCGGTGTTCAGAACTATTATAGCTTTTGGATAAAAACTTCTTAAGTCTATTAGTCCAAGCATTTAGAGACCTGGCCTGGGTGGGACAAATCCCTTAGAATGTTTTTAGCCCTACTAAGACAGCGAGAGCTGTACAGTTCTTTCAGGGTGGTGAGTGCAACCACTGGGCAGCTGGCAAACCACACACACATGCAGTACATCAGGATGCTTTCTATAGAGCAACGATAGAATGACACCAAAACTGTGGAAGAGACTGAAAAAGAATGGACTAATATCAAACCAGAGCAGTGTGAGAAACTAGTGATTTCCTGTGGGTGCAGATGTGCTAAAGTCATTCAAAATAAGGGCCTCTACAATTCCTGTTGTCAAGGAACGTACAGAGTTGGACCCAAATGCTGGACATGGAGAAAATGTTAATTTTTAGAAAAAAGGGTACACGGTAAACAGTCCAGAAAGGCAACAAATCCAAAAAGGGTTGGGCAGAGACAGAGTCGGAGAAAACAGGCAAAAATCAGCAACACAAGGACACAAGGAATTAAACGCTGTAACGATAGGCGAGACTTAACGAACTGGCACAGAAGGTGAAGGGAACACACTACTTAGGCACACAGGCACACAAGTCAGAAACTGACAAAATAAAAGGGGAACACTAAGCTGGGGCTGTGACACCTATTAATGTTTTAATCCTATAGCCCTAAGAAAACAGTGTTGAAATGTTCTCCTCTGACACAATGGTTACTGTTCTCTAATTTTACTCACTGTTGTTTTTCAAGGTTTTTGTTGAAGTGCCTTGGTTATTTAAAAAAACACGGACCTTTGCCTGGAAAGCAGCTCCAGAGCTGCCCACACGGACCTTGTCTTCCTCAGAAAGGCTGGGAGGATCTGGCCAGACATAGAAGACCTTTCTTCTCCAAAGTTCAGATAACAGATATACAGCCTCAGCTTTTATATATATTAATATATATATATATATATATATATATATATATATATTATTTATTGATGATTTAATATTAAGTTGAGTGTATGCCATTTTGCCCTTGCCAAGAGCTAATAATAAAGTAATCAAATTGCATTTAAAGTATATGTTGTGGAAATTCAGATAATAGGTCTTTCTAAAAAGTTAGATAGTTGGGTGTCTAATATCTGATAGGTTCTAAAAGGTTTTCCTAGCTAAAGTAGATGAACAGACCCTTGGGGCTCGCCTGAGCCAGTTAAACCATGTCCTAGCCCAACAACAAGTGCACAGATCAATGCGAGGAGATCTGCCGTTAACACGGCTGATTGGTAACTGACTTAAAAGCTATTCAGTAAGTTGCCATATCAGAGGAAGCAGAGTAGACATCTGGATGAGGGCAGTCAGCAGCTAGGTGGGTCTCCTCGCCACCAAACTTCTTTAAAAGTAATACTCTTAAGCTGGGCTTCCTGGAGCAAACTCTCCTCTAGGAGTAGGATTTCCTCTCTTTCAATTATGGTATGGTAGGAGCAAAGGTGTTTTGGACCTCAGTAAAGCTCATACATGCTCATTCATCTATCCATCTATTATTAAAAAAACATCTTTGTCAGAAGCAGATTGAGCAGCATATTACATTCCCATAACAGTCTGTATTTGCCGTTTATGTTAGCTATTATTACCAATTGTGGGAAGGAAAAAAGATTTAAAGAACCATTACAGACAAAAACACCTGTTTCCCTGACAAAAACTTGATTAAAAGGACAATAATCAAATGTAATTTAAGAAAATAATAGATACCTTTTTACACCTTCACTTGTGAGTGTGTGTGAAATGAACCCATACAGTTCACATCCTGTGTATGAACTGGAATTTATTTTTTATTATAATCTTGCTTTTTTCTTATTTGTAATGCACAGCCTGTTGTATTTTTGTGTTGTGTTTTGTCTCACCCGTATGAAGCACTGGAACTTCTTGTCTCTGGCCAGAAGTTCCTTGTATAATCTGACAGCCTTCAAGTGGCGGCTACAGAACTCTGCGTAGGTCTTCCGCATGTCATCTGCACACTGGCCTGAGAACTGAGAGAAGAACATATGCACAAATTGTTTTGTCTGTGTGAATGCAAGTGAAGAGATAGCAGGTCTGACATTACTTTGCCTCATTCCAAGCAATCAAACAGACCAACTAAACATAGGTGATCAAATATGACTTGATATTCTGTAACTGTATTGCCTACTTCTTGCCATTTGGTCTGCACAATTTTTAGGCACATGGCCAATTATATTGTCAGTGCCTACAGTTTTCTGTAATTTGACTCTCCTCAGGGTCCGATGGACATCAGCTGGGTCAAAACTGAGAACCTTGTCATCTGGATGAAGGGGAGCTTTAATGGTGGTTGTGTTGTTTAGTGCATCAAACCGTCCAAAGTAGTTGTTGAGGTCATTCAGATTCTAATAGGTGAAATATAAAACTGATGCTCTTCGCTTGTCTCCGGCTGAAGGTGCTCTTATAGGGGGGAACCAGCCTTCCTGATGAGCCTATTGAGTCTGTTAAGGGAGGTGACCCACATGAATTAACAATTACTGCCCCATCTCAATTATTAACTCGGTGGCTAAAATCCTCGAGAAACTAGTGTTCAATCAGCTATCGCATTATGTCTCAACTTTCAACATTCTATGTCCATGCCAGTCTGGGTTCAGACCTAATCATTTCACAATGACTAAAACTCACCGGTGCCGTCTTTCTTGATTTAACCTTGATTTAACCAAGGTGATGTTATTGACTACTACCTCCTGCTTGATATGAACTTTACTCTATTGGTCTTTCTCAAAATCTATTGGTCTTTCTCAAAATCTCAAGATCTACTGCGGTTTAAGTCATACCCTCATAACAGACGCCAATGTACCACCTTTAATGGAAGTCAATCAAACTCCTTAATTGTTAAGAAGGGGGTCCAGCTAGGTTCGTCTTTGGGACCATTCCTTTTCTCTATTTTTATAAACGACCTCCCTACTATCTGTTCTGACTGTCAAACAAAACTATCTAGTACTAACAAGTCTGAAATTGAAAAGATCGCTTCAATCAGACCTTAATATATACAAAATAATGTAAAACTAGCTGTGATCTAGCTATTCTTTACCATCATATAAATTGTCTCCCCCTTCAGATGAGAAACAGTATTGTCTCTCAGCTATTATGACCAACACTGGGTTACGCTGATATTGTCTATCAGAATACATATAATACACATCTTCAACCCCTCAATGTAATTTATAATAGTCTCTGCAGATTTATTAAGGTGTCCATATTTAACTCACCATTGTTCTATGTACAGAGCACTAAACTGGTTATCCCCCCATGCTCGAAAATGCTACCTCCATTTTTAAATGTATCCATCTCAGCTACCCTCCCTATTTAAAACAATACCTATTACCATACACAGCCTCATACTCACTAATACTTCTTTTTCATTCCAAGAACTAACAAAGAAATCGGGAGACGTGTTTAAACTCAAAGCTCTTTCTGACTGGAAGACTCTGCCTAGTATGAGAATTAGCTCATTAAGAGCTAATAGTTCCAATTGAAAATACACTCTCACCCTTCCTCATAAACAATGTACCTGTTACTAGTGTTAGTCTGAGCTCCTTTATCTAGCTTGCTCTGTGTGTGATCATTTGGCATAACTATTGTATAAGCATCGCCATTACATTCTTTTTGTTTTATTGTATTATTAAGTGTAACAAGGTCTTATATCATATTATGTCACAATGTCATGAAATAATATATCATGTAATAATGTTGATAGTATGTATTAAAGTATGATGTATGATAGGTGGTATATGTAGCTGCTTTATAGTAATATTTTGAGTTTATTGTGAGTTTGTGTACATATGTGTGTATGCATGCATGTATTTATATGCATATTGTATGTATACATTTATAATACATAAAGTATCTGGTATTATATGTTTAAATGGTTCTTTATCTATATTGCATCTATACTATTGTATTGTTTTGTACTGTATCATGTTGTATTATGCATCAACATTATGCTGTAACACATAACTATTATTATTATTATTAGTGGATATGTAATGTCAATTAACAATTGTTAAAACTGTAGCAGGTGGGGATGGAGGGGTTTTGAGATTGGTGTGTGAGTAGGTAGGTTGATGAGAGCCTCTATGTATGTTATCCCTAGTTACTGTATTGTCATTTTGTATTGTATGTTCTGTTCTCAAGGTGTTCTCCATAAATAAACTTGAAACTGGTTAGCGTCAGCTAGAAGATAATGCTGGACACCATGGAGTGATAGAACATCTGCAGTATAGTTCTGCAGACATTGAAGGATCTGAGTCTCCTGGGAAAATACAGGCAGATCTGACATTTCTTGAACACAACATCTGTGTTTTTAGTCCAGTCGAGTTTATTGTCTATGTGGACGCCCATGTACTTGTACTCGTCTACAATGTTCACCTCTGTTCCATTAATGCAAACAGGGTTCAGACAGGTCCTCTTTTTACTAAATTCCACGACCAACACCTTTGTCTTTGTGATGCTGAGGTGGTTAAGTCCACACCACTCCACAAACCTGTCCACCACACCTCTGTACTTAGCCTCCGGGCCTCTGCTGCTACAGCACATGATAGCAGCGTTGCAGGACTGTCAGCAAAATGGGTATGGGGAAAATCTGGCGTAAGATCTGTGGTCCTTTTCAGCAAATACACTCAAATAAGCCATAGAGACACTTTTTTTCATTTAACAACTATTAACAGAGATATACCGGAGAGTCGCTAACAACCAAATGCAGCTAACACTAATAAGCATGTGGCAGCACGGTGAACGCATTACAACGTCTTTTTTAACCACTAATACTGCTCAAAATGACACCAAACCTCTGCAGTAGTATGATGAGTTCTTACACATTAACCGAAGCACCAACAATGTACGTAGTCAACCTGGAGATTATCAAAATAGTGTTTTGAAAGACTTACCAACTGGCCCCTGTACCAGCTCCTCTCATAGTAAAGTCCATTCAAGTTGATTACCAAAGTCATGTCACGAATCCCCGGCCATGAGGTCTGTTTGGGTGTTTTTGTTATGTCTTGTGGTGTTTGTCACTTTTCTGACAGTGCTCGGGGGCGTGTCCTTCTTTGGCTGCTCACACACCTGGCTGAGGTCACCCACACACCTGCTCCTCATCAATCCCCTGCAGTACTTAAGGAGCAGCCACACATGCAGTGAACGCCGGATCGTTGTGAAGTATTGTGTATGCTACCGCATTTTCCAGCCATTTTTCGTCGTTGCTACTGTTGGTTGTCTGTCTGCCTCAGCCTGCTGGAGCTGGTCTCTTGCAATCCGTGTCTGCAACTAACCGTGTCTCTCTGCCTCAGGAATCATTCCAGGAAGTCAGCCCGGGAGCCCAGTCCGCTTAGCCCCGCCGCCTGTGAGCCAGCCACTCTCTGGACCTTCCACACCTCTGGGATCCAACCCTCGCCTGCCAGCTTCTCTGTTCTTCACCACCTCACGCTTTATCAAATAAACTGTTTAAACACTGCCTTTTTGTCCGTTCTGCTTCTGGGTCCTCCTCAGAACCCGGACAAGTCAATTCAAAAGGAAGCTTTGTTTTCTGTGTAGGGACTCTTCTCATGCTACTGCAGAGGTTCGGCGTTATTATAAGCAGTATTATAAGCAGTATTAGTGGTTAAAAAAGACCTTTTAATGCCGTCCCTGCTCTGCCCCGAGCTAATCAGTGTTAGCCACATCTGGCTGTTAGCAACTCTCCAGCTTCACTGTGTACCACTGATTTTACCTGTATCTTAATTTTTTTTTAACAAATGTGAGAATACATGGCAGTCACCTGTTCCAGTAGTATATCCCCCAGCTGGTGAATGGTGAAGTTGCAGCTAGATCCGGACTGCAGGCTGCTGTTGCGCCGCAGGATTAGCTGTGCCAGGAAATGGGAATGTATCCTGATCAGCTGGTCGAGGCAGGGAAACATGGCATGCACAGTACACAGGTCCAGTTGAAGCTCCTCCAGCATGCCCTGCCTGAACACTCTTTCCATGATATGCAGTGTCCGTATGTGGTGCAGCTCTGTCTGAATCAGCTCTGAGTAGGACACGAACACACACACACACACACACACACACACACACACACACACACATCAAAGGCACGTAACAGACTGTATCAGTCATGCACTATATGCAAAAAGAGGAATTGCACTTCTGATATTCTTTTAAATTATATATGATGTAATAATATCTAGCTACAGTCAATATGATCTATGTAAGATTTTAATGTTGTGATTACCCTGGAGATCAAAAGGGAGATGGAGATCTTCAGAATTTGATAGAATATCCACTGTGGCTATACCACTGCTGTACTAGCATGTTTTTTAAATAACCAAGACACAATGAGCAAAATTAGACACTTTCAGATACCTCCCAGCTATTGGTGTTAATCTGACACATTGGTGACACGTAGTACACGTAAAACAAGTGCACGACAGGACAGGATTATGAAAAGACTCTCTTTGGGGAAGTTCAACAATGCAGCTGGAATTTCTCACCAGTTCAGTGCTGAACAGGGCAAGGATCTGTCTCTGCACACAGTGTTTCACTGTTTAAGACTTTTTTGGAATAAAAGCCCACTCTGCAATGACCAAACTTCTCATCAGCAGAAAGAATGTGATGAGAGTATGTTCAATTTATTTGGGTCTGATAGGAAACATTATGTTGGGCGTAGGACTAGGGAAAGACTGAACCCAAAGTGTGTAAAGAAGTCAGTTCAATTCTGAGGAGGAAGTGTCATGGTTTGGGGGATGTTTTCTGCAGCAGGAGTCCGGCCTCTTGTACAGCTACATGGCAGGGTGAATTCAAATGTTAACAGGGGCTGAAGTCATTCAAAGCAAAGGCCTCTATACTTCCTATTCACTTTTGAATCCTTTAGCCCTAAGAAAACATTGTTGAAATGTTCTCTTCTGACACAATGGTAACTGTTCTCTAATTTTGCTCACTGTTTTTTTTTTCACAAAATAAAAGCTTTTGTTGAAGTGCTTTGGTTATTAAAAAAATCATGCTTTTACAGCAGTGGTATAATCACAGCGGACATTCTATCAAATTCTGAACAATAAAAAATATCAGCATTTCAGAATAAATCAAGTATTTATAATTTGTTCTCTAATTTTGATCTCCAGTGTTTATATTCAGCAATACATTGTATGTCTGCACTACGAGGGAGAAAATTAAAGGTCGGTCAACTACTGCTCCCACCATAGATGACATCCTGTCTCTTGATGATATTTTTGCGGTGTGTCTGCAAGTAACTGCTGTCCACAGCCATGCTCCATGAGTCTGCCTTAAATTCCTGGCCATCGAGTTCCAACTCCTCCAATACTGAAGTATAGTAGATGTCTCCTAAAAAAGAGAAGATCATCAGCAACAAAGATCACAGGCTGGCAAATTAAACATTTAGAGTTCTATACTGAAGTACCATGAAATAACCCTGTAAATTCAGAAGCACCGCCAGCATATTTTAATTTCTGGGCATATACAGTTGGAGCTCATTAACTATGTCAGAAAATCTCAACTCACCAATCAAATCCTGCTATCTGTTATCGGCGGGTGTAACCAATGACGACAGTGATGCGCCATGAAAGTAGTCACCTTGCTCTGATTGGTCGTAGTGCTATCCAGTTGTGTGCGGTGGTATTTTGAAATGCATGCGTTGGTGCAACCCCTTGAGTTGGGAAGGTCTATTGATTGTTGCCAGACCCTGCGTCTGGATACAGATGTTTCTCCTTTCATTTGATCTGAGCTCTGTGTGAATACCGTAGCGCCATTAAGGGGGGTCAAACATGATTTATTCCTGTTAGTTTCACTGGCTGCAGTAGTTGCAGTGTAAATCAGGTGGCACACTTAAGCAGCTCAGATGAGTACAGACGGGCAATGGAAGAAACATTTTGGGAATGAATCACAGTGCTCTATCAAATTATCTGCTGGACTTTTATGGTTTACACACATTACAGAGTCTTAATTTCATAGTGGACATGTTATGTTACGTGTAATGACCAGAGACGTATAATAAAGTAAGTGGGCATACGTGCGCCTTGAGTGTGCGCCTAAACCTTCATTCATACAGTTTATGGTCTTAATCTCTAGTTTAAAGTCTTCTTCAATATAGAATGCCGTTCATTTAGTAACTTATGATCCCATTTAGAGTAGAATAGATTATAAAGCAGCAGAGGCTTTAGGGCGGGGGCTGCACGGCCACCTGTCAATCAGGATTTGTGTAAACATAGCTGTTTGTGTATCCACGGCACTGTAGACATTAAAATAGCCGTGACATGTTTTTGGGTGTTGTCTGTGTTAAAGTCTCAGGACTTTGACCCTGTCACAGTGTTTTCACTTCATCCCACTTTACTGGAACATTTTTGCCGCTGGAAACGCAGCATTCAGTTGCACTTTGCTAACCGAGCTACAGGTGTTAGCACCAGCTTTACAGGCTTTGTGTCACTACAGGTGAACAGAGCCGATAAAAAGAACACGCCTCTCACCGCCGACTAGAATATGCTATTGAAAATCATCAAAGTTTCCCTCTTTAGTGAATTAGCATTGAATACAGCAGCACCGTTGCATGACACTGGCATATGCTGCGTTTCAGTTCAACCTGGAACTCGTAAATTACGACTTCCGGATGGATATTTTTAAGTGTAGCGAGAACAAGATGCAGCACAGAGCCGCAGGTCAGAATCGAACCTGTGCTGCTGAGGAGAGTAGTTTTGGCCTCTTTACACGGGCACCTGCTTTAACCATTGGGCCACCGTCAGTTAACATAGCACTGGCCATCTGCTCTGGGAGCTGGGCAGCTGCTAAGCTTTCGGGGACCCTAAGCATAGCTACTCAGAATGGTCAGGGAGAGCAAAAAAAATATCTTCAGAGTTCCACTCAAACCTTTGCCATTTATTAAATATTTAAAATCGACATTAAGTCAACATTAAACAACTATGAAAATGTATACATTTAGTAATATATTACACAATTTGTTTCATAGAATATGTTCTTGAATTTGCCCTTGCGAAAAAGTCTGTGTAGCTGAACTTGAGGATGGTTCACCACAGCATTGTATTGAACTGGAGCCTTCAGACACGGTAGATGGTTGCTGGAGTTGTTCAGGATGCTGTTGTTGCTGACTGCTTGTGGACGGTTGCTGGAGTTGTTCAGGATGCTGTGGTTGTTGGCATCTTGTGGACGGTTGCTGGAGTTATTCAGGATGCTGTGGTTGTTGGCTGCTTGTGGACGGCTGCTGGAGTTGTTCAGGATGCTGTGGTTGTTGGCTGCTTGTGGACGGTTGCTGAAGTTGTTCAGGATGCTGTGGTTGTTGGCTGCTTGTGGACGGTTGCTGGAGTTGTTCAGGATGCTGTGGTTGTTGGCTGCTTATGGACAGTTGCTGGAGTTGTTCAGGATGCTGTGGTTGTTAGCTGCTTGTGGACGGTTGCTGGAGTTGTTCAGGATGCTGTGGTTGTTGGCTTATTGTGGATGTTGGCTCATCATTTGAATCTTCCTCCTGATGGTGTGTTGCTCCTTGAACATATTATAGAATTGGCCCTGTGGATAGTTTTGAAACAAAAAAAGTGATTAGCAAAAGCTAAATAAAAATACCAAACCATTAGGATTTTCTGATGACAAAAATATCACGTCGCACTACTGTTCATAATAGGGTAACAAGTTACTGAAATTATTATCAGCTTAAGTCTTCTGTTTTATCTGTAAAACACTTTATTATGTCATAGCTATCTAGAAGCCTGTTATTTCACAATAATAGGTGAATTAGAGGAAACTATTATATTATATTAATTTAGTGGAACATAGACAAAGACCTTAAATATGGATGTACTCTAATCATACACATTAAACAAAACAATGGTACCATATTTTGGCTCAACCAGCAGATGTCACCCTTTCCATAGCCTCAGATTGAATGAACCCCAACATACGGTATTAGTCCAACCAACTAAACTACGTGTTAATTTTTCTAGCATTCTGCTTACTGCACGCATCCCTATTTAAAGTAATGGACTATTCTTATTTCTTGGTCAATTCATCTGCCCTTCTAATATCTGGTCATTAATTATTAATAAGTCATAGAGTATGGTCTTTACCTACTCTATCTGTAAAGTGATAAGATAGAGAATAGATAGATATTTTTGCAGAAAAAGCTTTGGACTGAAGCAGTGCACTGTGCATGGACTGCTAACTAGAATTTAGCTGACTTCATATAAGACGCTGAATATCTGACAATTGTCATCTAAAGTTGACAACTGTCAACTTTGTAAACGTGCCACATGCATTGATTATACTTTTTTTGTCTTAGAGCTGCATTATTGCTAGGTAACCTAGCCTAGCTTGCTGACGTTAGCTACAAGCAAGCTATGAGCTATGTTAGCAAAACAATTAAACAGGGACTTACAAGCAAGGGATGCACAGGCGTCATCTCTCTGTTTTCTCTTCTTCCATTTTTCCAGTGCTGATTTATGTTGTCTCTTACATCCATTATGATTTATGCCTCAACATTCACAGATTAGTTAAGCAGGTTAAATATGGCTACTTCAAGTTTAGCCAACAGGGAAAACTCCCATGCAAAAGAAGGGAGTCACAAACTCTAATGGCTGTAGCATTTCCGAGAAGCTTGGGGGGGGGTACGAACAAGAATAATAATAGAGAACAATGATCTTTATTTATATTGCCATTTCCATTATATTCCATTTTCTAGGGCAACACGTGCTTTACAAGAGAAACATAAAAATGTTTTATACTATGATATACATGAGAACTTCATTTAAAAGTAGACTCGCTTTTAGCAAGTAAACTGCCCGACACTGCTCACCTGAGCTTGTTCAATTCTTTTGTTCAGACTGATGGGCCATTTCTTTGTGTGACTGATGGGCCATTTGTTTGTGTCAACAACTCCCACTGTCTATCCGCATTATCACTTTAACAGTTCTCCAGAACTCAATAAAGGAAAAAATCAACAGCTGAGTTTCTCAGGTTCTGTGGCTTCACGTAGTCAGGGCAGATAGACAAGTTCAACCACGGGAGAGTACAGTAGTAAAAGGGGGGGGTATTAAAAAAAAAAAACATTTGTCATGAATCTGTATTCCCAGTGTTTTCTCCCCTCCCCCGTGTCTGTGTCTCCCTCTCTCATAGGAGCAGGTCTAATGAGCTGGATGGTGTGCAGGCAACACACCTGTTCATCATCAGCCACAGTCAAGACCCGGCCTCTCCAGTCACTCTTCGTCAGATCGTCCAGTCTCCCATGTGGTACACTGCCCTGACTCCTGTTGCTACTTTTTGAGATAAACTCTATTTTTTCGCCTAGTGTGTTACATAAATACATATCTTGTTTTTCCCTGCGTCCAGGAGTGTCCACACTCACCTGCACCCTTCTTATGCCAGCCTGATCTGCTCATTTCCGTCCTTCCCGCCTCACTGCCTCATCCTCGCCACTCTGCCTACCCATCTAGCCTCGTCTCGTCTCTCTGCTCACCTCACTGCCACCCCCTCTCAGCTGACCACCTGCATCTTATGGCCTCAGCCTTCACCGGCTTCACTGCTCCACCTGGAGCCTTAAATACGGCACTAATAAAGAACCTTGAACTGAGTTTCGTGTTTGGGTCCCCCCTCATTGGTTACTTATGACAACATTTGTTATTTCACAATTCTCACTATTTAAACTGAGATTACACATTGTGCTTTCTACACAGTCACAGTGTTTTAAGATTAAAAAAAAGGACATGCAGATGTTATATTCTGAGCTGATCAGCGACTTAATTCTGTGTAACGTGCATGACTGAACAATGACTCACAGCACATGAAAAACGGCAACTTTAAAAATGATATCCAGTTTTAGTCATGCTGTTCAAGACCAAAAGCCAACTGAAGAACAGAGTGGAAACCAACAGTTTATATAATCTACCAACGGATGATCATGTGCATGAAAATTAAAATGTGTACTATATAAAGACTACTCAGCAAATAAACATAGATTTACGGTTGTATCTGGAAATATTGTCAGGGTTTTGGGTCCGGTGCACTCTGCTTGTCTGTTTGTGTACTGTTGGCCATGCCTTTGTTTGCAGACCATGTGCTTTTTTGTTTGTGGCTGTGACGCCACTCCCCCTGTTTTTCCACCACTTATTGTCCACACCTGTTCTGCCAATTAGTTTGCTTGTTACCTTGTTTTCTCCTGGCCAATGATTGGTCTCTGTCTCCCTATTTAAGTTCAGCCTTCTCAGTGTCCTTTGTCAGATTGTTTTGCAAGATTGTGTGCCACACTGCCTGTCTTGGATTTTCTCTGTCGTTGTTCGGATTACTCTGCCTGTTTTGGATTCACTCTGCCTTTTTTTGGATTCACTCTGCCTGTATTGGATTCACTCTGTTAGTTTAGATTTTTTGCACTGCCGGAAAGAGGTTTATCCTTTGTTACCTGATTGCTCTGTGGATTGCTCTGCCTCTGTTCCCTGGACACTTGTTGGACTTTGTTTATTTAAAAACTTTAAGTTGGATTTTGTGTCTTCGGAGCTTTGACTCTTCTGGACTAACTGAAAATAAACCTGATCATTGAATCTCACCTGGTCTGCTTTTGGGTCAAAACCAGCTAGCATAACAGTACAATCTGACCACAATGGACCCAGCAGACCCAACCCAAGTCAAGACTGCTTCATTTTTGGGAGACAGCAGACCCAACTGGACGCCGCGTCAGCGAGCATCAGAGATCTGACTGCCCAGATTCAGCCTCTACAACTAGCTCACTGCCTCAGCTGCCTCATTCCCTCTCCAGCCAGCCCGTGAGCCCCGTCTTTCCCCTCCCGAAAGGTACGCTGGTGAGCCTGGCACATGCCGTTCCTTTTTATCTCAGTGTTCTTTGATTTTCCAACTGCAATCTACCACCTTCCCCACCGATCGGGCCAAAGTGGCTTATGTTATTACCCTACTCTCGGGGCGAGCAAGGGAGTGGGTAACGGCCCTCTTGGAGGCAGAGCCGCTATGTTGCAATGACTACAATGAGTTTCCGTCTGAGATGAAAAGGGTCTTCGACCGCTCCAAGCATGGACATGAGGCTGCTCGTGAACTGCTGCGCATGCGCCAGGGCCGCAGGTCTGTGTCAGATTATGCCATTGATTTCCAAACACTTGCAACCTCAACCGCTTGGAATGCAGATGCTCTGTTTGATACTTTCCTGAATGGAATGTCTGAAGACAAGATCAAAGACGAGCTGGTGTCTCACGATCTGGCAAACCTCCTGTGAGGCCTTGATTAACCTTGCCATCCGTGTAGACTTCAGGAGCGCCGCCGAGGAAGGTTCCCTGGGCTTTCCCTGCAGCCCTCTTCTGGTTCTCCTGTCAACCAACCAACCCCTCTGCCTGCTTCTGGTATCCCTGAGCCGATGCAAATTGACCGCACTCGCCTGACCCTCGAGGAACGTCAGAGGCGAATTCAGTCCCGGTCCTGTCTGTATTGTGGCCAGCCCGGCCATTTCATCACCAGATGTCCAGTAAAAAACAACGCTCGCCAGTAGCTAGGGGGGTACTGGTGAGCGTAACGCCCATTGAACCCTCCTCCATGCAACAAGCTCTCCTACCAGCTACCTTGAAATGGGAGAAGCTGCAACAGCAAGTGATGCCTCTCATTGACTCTGGGGCAGAAGCGAACTTCATTGACGCCCACTTCTTGTTCCAATGCGGAGTGCCCACAACAGCCCTTAAGACTCCTCTGGTGGCTAATGCCTTGAATGGACAGCAGTTGGCCAAGATCGCCTGTGCCAGCGTTCCGGTGAGCCTGCATCTCTCGGGTAAGCACCATGAACAGCTGTCTTTCTATGTTATTGATTCTCCACAAGCCCCTGTAGTGCTTGGCCATCCCTGGCTTGTTAAACATAATCCTAACATAGACTGGGTTAGTGGGCAGATTGTGGGATGGAGCTTGTCCTGTCACTCTCATTGCCTTCTTCGTGCTCAGGCTCCTTTTACTCCGGATCCCAGATCCTCTGAAGTGTTTCCAGATCTTTCCTCAGTCCCTGCAGTTTATTCGGCCCTCAAAGCTGTTTTTAGTAAGTCCAAAGCCTCTTCCTTGCCACCACATCGCCCTTATGATTGTGCCATTGATCTCCTGCCCGGCCGGTCCCCCCCTAGGGGGCGCCTTTACTCCCTCTCCCGGCCGGAGACTGAAGCCATGGACAAGTATATCCAGGAGTCCTTGGCAGCGGGCATCTTCCGTCCTTCCTCCTCTCCTGCTGGTGCCGTTTTTTTCTTTGTGGGCAAGAAGGACGGCTCCTTACGACCTTGTATTGACTACAGAGGCCTCAATGACATCACCATCAAGAACCGCTACCCGCTCCCTTTGATGTCTTCAGCGTTTGAGTTACTTCAAGAGGCCAGAGTGTTTACCAAACTTGACCTCCGGAACGCCTACCATCTAGTTCGTATCCGTGAGGGGGATGAGTGGAAGGTGGCCTTTAACACCACCATTGGTCACTATGAGTACCTTGTCCTCCCATTTGGCCTTACCAATGCCCCAGCTGTTTTTCAATGTCTGGTTAACGATGTACTCAGAGATATGATTAATAAGTTTGTTTTTGTTTATTTGGTTGATATCCTAATTTTCTCCAAGTCCCTAGCCGAACACACATCCCATGTCCGAAAGGTGCTTCAGCGCCTCCTGGAGAACCAACTCTATGTGAAAGCAGAGAAGTGTGAGTTTCTTAGGAACTCCGTCTCTTTCCTTGGGTATGTGGTCTCAGCCGGCACTGTCGAGATGGACCAACAGAAGATCAAGGCAGTGGTGGAATGGCCTACACCCTCTACCCGGCGAGAACTCCAACGCTTCCTCGGGTTTGCCAATTTTTATAGACGTTTCATAAGTAATTACAGTGCATTGGCTGCCCCCCTAACAGCTTTGACTTCTACTTCTGTTAAGTACTCCTGGCCTCCCGAGGCAAAGGAAGCATTTCTGACCATGAAGCAGCGTTTCACCTCTGCTCCAATCCTGATCCAGCCAGACCCAGATTTGCAGTTCATTGTGGAGGTTGATGCATCCGATGTTGGCGTGGGAGCAGTACTGTCCCAACGTTTGGCCAAGGACAACAAGTTCCACCCCTGTGCCTTCTTTTCTCACCGTCTGACACCACCCGAACGGAATTATGATGTGGGCAATAGGGAACTGTTGGCAGTGAAGATGGCCCTGGAGGAGTAGAAACACTGGTTGGAGGGGGCCACCGTGCCATTTCTTGTCTGGACCGACCATAAGAACCTTGAATATATCCGCTCTGCTAAAAGGGTTAGTCCTCGGCAAGCTCGTTGGTCCATGTTCTTCTCTAGGTTCAATTTTACTCTGTCCTATCGTCCAGGCCACAAGAACGTGAAACCTGATGCCCTCTCCCGACAGTTCAGCTCCTGTGACGAGATCCAAGAACCAGATCCCATCCTGCCTGCCCACTGCTTTGTCCAGGCAGCACATTTTGAGATCGAATCTGTTGTGGCTGCAGCCCAAGCTAGGGAAGCAGGGCCCAGCCAGTGCCCCACTAACCGCCTCTTTGTCCCAAGTTCTGTTCGTTCTCAGGTTCTGCAGTGGGGTCATTCGTCTGGGCTGTCCTGTCATCCAGGGTCTAAAAGAACTCAAGCCTTCATCAGTCGGCGCTTCTGGTGGCCTACGATGAGTAAGGATGTCCGCGACTTTGTCGCTGCCTGCCCTGTCGGTGCCCGGAACAAGACCTCAACACAACCCCCTGCTGGCTTCCTGAAACCCCTGCCAGTCCCAAGAAGACCCTGGTCTCACATCTCCCTTAAATTTGTCACTGGTCTACCTCCCTCTGATGGCAACACCACTGTTCTCACAGTCATTGACCGCTTCTCCAAGTCAGTACACTTTATTCCCTTATCCAGTCTTCCGTCTGCCAGTGAAACGGCCAATATAATGATTCAGCATGTGTTCAAACTGCACGGGTTGCCCCTGGAGGTGGTATCGGACAGAGGTCCGCAGTTTACGTCCAGTTTCTGGAAAGCCTTTTGTAAGCTCCTCGGAGCATCTGTTTGCTTATCTTCTGGGTTTCATCCACAAACCAACAGCCAGACGGAGAGGTCTAACCAGCAACTGGAGATGGTTCTTCGCTGCGTGGCCTCCCAGAACCCGACATCCTGGAGCCGGCAGTTACCTTGGGCGGAGTACGCCATCAACTCCCGTATCTCCTCCTCCACTGACCGGTCCCCTTTCGAGTGCTCCTTGGGCTACCAACCACCTCTCTTCCCAGACCAGGAGTTGGACATGGGGTCTCCCTCTGCTGAATCCTTCATCCTCCGCTGCCGTCGAACGTGGAGGCGCACCCGGGCAACCCTTCTTCGTACCTCGATCAAGATGAAGGCCCAGGCTGACAAGCACCGCACCCAAGCTCCACGCTATCGCCAGGGCCAGCGGGTATGGCTTTCAACCCGGGACCTTCCCCTGAAAACGGAGTCCCGCAAAATGACCTCCCGTTTCATCGGGCCCTTCCCCTTTTCTAAAATCCTTAGCCCCACTGCTGTCCGCCTCGAGATCCCCGCTCCCCTTCGCCGTGTTCACCCCACCTTCAACGTCTCCAAAATCAAGCCATTCATCACCAGTCCCTTGCACCCTGAGCCCGACCCTCCCCCGCCCCCACGGCTTGTTGACGGTTCTGAAGTGTACACGGTACGCAAGCTTCTCGACGTCAGGCGTTGGGGCCGAGGACTCCAGTACCTCGTGGACTGGGAGGGCTATGGTCCCGAGGAGAGGTGCTGGGTCCCAGCATCCTGGACCCGACACTGATAAGAGACTTTTGCAGTCGGCAACCCGCCCAACGCAAAGGGACGCCCGGAGGCGTTCGTTGAGGGGGGGTAGTGTCAGGGTTTTGGGTCCGGTGCACTCTGCTGGTCTTTTTGTGTACTGTTGGCCATGCCTTTGTTTGCAGACCATGTGCTTTTGTGTTTGTGGCTGTGACGCCACTCCCCCTGTTTTTCCACCACTTATTGTCCACACCTGTTCTGCCAATTAGTTTGCTTGTTACCTTGTTTTCTCCTGGCCAATGATTGGTCTCTGTCTCCCTATTTAAGTTCAGCCTTCTCAGTGTCCTTTGTCAGATTGTTTTGCAAGATTGTGTGCCACACTGCCTGTCTTGGATTTTCTCTGTCGTTGTTCGGATTACTCTGCCTGTTTTGGATTCACTCTGCCTTTTTTTGGATTCACTCTGCCTGTATTGGATTCACTCTGTTAGTTTAGATTTTTTGCACTGCCGGAAAGAGGTTTATCCTTTGTTACCTGATTGCTCTGTGGATTGCTCTGCCTCTGTTCCCTGGACACTTGTTGGACTTTGTTTATTTAAAAACTTTAAGTTGGATTTTGTGTCTTCGGAGCTTTGACTCTTCTGGACTAACTGAAAATAAACCCGATCATTCAATCTGCTTCTCACCTGGTCTGCTTTTGGGTCAAAACCAGCTAGCATAACAAATATACCATATTGTATAAAGAAAAGCAGCTGAGCTAATGGATATAAATATACTCACTGCCACTTAATCGCTAGCTGAGGTGCCCATTTTGTGTCGACAAATAGACTAACACATGTAAACAATGATGAAATTCTTGTATTACCCTTGATTCGGCTCCACAGCGGAGAATCGGCTGAATAAATAAGATGAATATCAATTCACCGGTCAACATCAAGTGCTGTGAGTTTGAGTCACCAGAAACATGGCAAGACATGGTTATCTCAGATTTTGGTTATTGTTTACAGCCTCTTTGCTGTCAGTGTCACATTACTCCCTCAGCTGCTTATTTCCTGTGGAGTCAACATGCAGAAATACAGACAGCGCCACTCTGTCAATGCATCCCACCCGGAGGGTGTATTTTCCTTCAATCCTGTCAACAGATTTCAGGTGCTGCCCCCTAGTGTCTAAGGTTAACAGGTGCAGTCCCCCAAGTGCAGGTGGTTGGATGAAAGGAGGAACATCTGTAGATGTGGGTCTGGATTTCCAGGCTACAATAGAGTGAAAAATCAACTTGATCTTTCCCTTGTTAAGATAGCTGGTTGAAGAATAACCAAGGTCACCAGATCACGCTGTAAAACCATGTGAAATTACAATAAATCATGTTAAACTGAATATTAAGTTTATTAATAATACTTTTACTAATGAAAGAATCAACATGTACCTTTAGAAATGCATCAAAATGCTCCTTATGTCTCCCACACTGCTTGGGTAGGCCAGTGATTATGTTTGATTGATATTTTAGCTAGCAGGGGTACAGAGACAAATGTATTAACTCAAGTATTAAAGCCCTTCCACCTCACTACATGTCTGTCTAAAACATTCATGCAGTAAAGCAAAAAAATACATTAACGTGCTTATTCAGTAGTAATAATATACAGTAATAGGATATATCTTGATATTAACACTGAAAGGTACTTTTGATACTTGTACACTTTGCTGTGTGTTTTTAAGTCCCAATGCGAATTCAGGACCTAACTATAATGGAGCATACTTAGAATATGGTATTTACTTTGACCTTTGTCACTTCCCATAACTTGGTCTTTTTGTGATCTTTGCTCCTACAGTATAGTGTATGCGGAGCAACAATTTGGCCAAAACTGCATGCCACACATTAACCGATTCCACTCATTAACAACCAATGTCCAAACTCTCAAAACCAGAAATCTTGCTGTTTTGCCTGCATGGGTCCATACTGGAGAATCGGCCCACTCAACAAAGTTGACTGAAGATGTAAACTAGGGTCGGACCAATATGGGTCTTTTGATATAGATACTGATTTTAGAGAAACATTTTTAACATATATATGGCATGCCGTTAAATAAATTAATATTTGTATCTACTGAATGAAACTCTGTATATATTGAATGAAACTCTGAATAAATTGAATGAAAACCAAAGTGGTTGAGAAAGAAAAAGAAAACAAGAGAAACAACATAGTTATCCCGTATGTGGCTGGGGTATCAGAGAAACTCAGGAGGATCTTCAACAAACACTGCATCCCTGTGTATTTCAAACCCGGTAACACACTCAGACAGAGACTAGTACATCCCAAGGACAGAACACCACACATCCACAAAATCAATCTGGTTTATGCTGTCCAATGCAACGAGGAATGCAAAGATCTCTACATTGGAGAAACAAAACAACCACTGCATAAACGCATGGCCCAACACAGGAGAGCTTACTCCTCAGGCCTGGACTCTGCTGTCCACTTACACCTCAAGGAGAAAGCCCATTCCTTTGATGACAACAATGTCCAAATCTTGGACAGAGAGGACAGATGGTTTGAAAGAGGAGTAAAAGAAGCCATCTATGTAAAAGTAAAAACCATCGCTAAACAGAGGAGGTGGGCTGAGACACCACTTATCTCCAATTTACAATGCTGCCCTTTCATTCCTTCCCAGGAGATTCAACAATCTAACCTCAAAGAACAACTGTTCACAATAGGCCTCCTGTGACTCCAACGACGGTCGTTAAGACTCAATAGAGCACTAACGAAGTCGAAACCAACTTCCCAACCAACGACTGCCACTCTAACGACGGCCGTTTGTGGGAATAATCGGGAATTCACGGGCCCAATCGTCTGGGTTTTCATGCAGTGCATCTTACTCTTACTCTCACTTTTTCTGTGGCACTAATCCCTGCATGTCAACCATTTACTAAGGGCCTGTCTACTGTGAGAAATAACCAAAGATGACCTACCTTATTCATCTATGATTGTAAATCCTTGATTAGCATAACAGTCAAGCTGAGAATGACTGCTGGGGGGATTGTGGATAGGAGTCACATGGGGATTGCAAATGGTGACAAAAGGGGGGTCGTAAATACTGATAACTTCAACAGGGGCCATAAACATGGGGTAGTGTGTTTTTGTTAATTCTAATGTCATTGTGTTTGTAAGAGGCTTTGATCTGACTTGTATATCTGTTGAAGAAATTTGGGGATAGGGAGAGATGATAGAGACCCGGCTGTTGGTCTGATCTCTCCTGTCTGCAGCAGTATTTAGTAAAGATATGATTTGAGAAACACTGAAGACTCCAGAGAATTTCTTTCACACCACAAAGACGTGTTTTTCTGTAACCGCACAACTGTAGTATTGTTTTGAAAACGTTTTTTTTGTAACCCGATCCCAGAGTGGCAAGATTTGGCAACGACCCCCGTGACGTTGTCGTCTGGACGGTGAAACTGCATACTTTGTTAACGCTGCAGTCATCGCCCCACCTCCGGCCTCTAACCCTGTCACATAACAACAACAGTGCTGCTGCGAGAGAGGGGAGACACGGACCCATAGACCGAACCGTACTCTGAGCAACATGCATTGGAATGAATTAGGAAGACCACAGATTTCTCCCTTTTTCCTGATGCTCTGAATAAGTCACTAAAATGGTTGCTAGTACCTTTTTATAAATAAAGTTTCCAAGGAGGTCACAAAAAGTAGCGAGACGTTGCCCACCTGTGAGTGCTTTGGGATGGGGAAGGGCTCACATCAGCAGCTGCTGCTCCTTAAGGACACTAACTACAGAGTGATTCGTGCATCAGAGTATTTCTTGAGCCGAGTCTGTGTGGACGGAAAACTTTTTAAGAAGGATGAAGAAAAAAGGGTCGTTTTCGATCGTGTGGACATATCGTAAGTAATTTAAATGTGGAGCTGTACAGATAATTATTCAAATACCGTCAACTCAGCTGCTAAGCAGAAGTCTTACACTATCCTGCTGCTGCCCTATACACATTACTAGTATGTCTTACTCGATGGTGCAGGGATAAAGCCTGACATCCGGCACGTGGCGGGATATCCGACCCTCCGCTACATATTTTGCATACTCAAGTGCTGGAGTTTGGTCTGGCACAGCAAGACTAACACGTCACCAATGAGCCATCCCCTCTACCCAGTGTCTCCAGATTTCCCAGCCAATTTACTATGAAATATAGTTTGAATGTTCTCATACCGTCATCATTGAGAGACTCCACTGACATAGCTCTGGTCCTGAAGCTGAGGGAGTCTGTGGATTGGGAAAGGATCCTGCGCAGCCTCAGGGGAGATTCATCATTCAGGGTCCTACAACACAAACACATGTACATTGGTAAGTGGCGGGACAGCTGTTGAGAGACAGTATAGGCAGGAACGAAAGCATGTGTATGTATATGTATGCATTCATACATACATCTATGTATGCTCATTAATGTGCAATATCTAATCTCATCTCATCTTCAACCGCTTATCCGGGGTCGGGTTTCGGGGGAAGCATCTTTAGCAGGGGACCCCAAACTTCGCTTTCCCGGGCCACATTAACCAGCTCTAACTGGGGAATCCCAAGGCGTTCCCAGGCCAGTGTGGAGATATAATCTCTCCACCTAGTCCTGGGTCTTCCCGAGGCCTCCTCCCAGCTGAACGTGCCTGGAACACCTCCCTAGGGAGGCGCCCAGTGGGCATCCTTACTGGATGCCTGGCCCACCTCAACTGGCTCCTTTCAACGCAAAGGAGCAGCGGCTCTACTCCGAGTCCCTCACAGATGGCTGAACTTCTCACCCTTTCTCTGAGGGAGACTCCAGCCACCCTCCTGAGAAAACCCATCTCGGCCGCTTGTACCCGCGACGCTTTCATGACCATAGGTGAGGGTAGGAACGAGATTGACCGGTAGATCAAGAGCTTTGCCTTCCGGCTCAGCTCTCTTTTCGTCACAATGGTGCGGTAGAGCGACTGCAACACCGCCCCTGCTGCTCTGATTCTCCGGCCAAACTCACGCTCCATCATCCCCTTACTCGTGAACATGATCCCAAAGTACTTCAATTCCTTCACTTGGGGTAAGGACTCATTCCCTACCTGGAGTAAGCAATCCACCGGTTTCTTGCTGAGAGCCATGGCCTCAGATTTAGAGGTGCTGATCCTCATCCCAGCCGTTTTACACTCGGCTGCGAACCGATCCAGTGAGTGTTGAAGGTCACTGACCAACGATGCCATCAGGACCACATAATCTGCAAAAATCAGAGACAAGATCCTCAGCCCACTGAACTGCAACCCCTTCCCATCACGACTACGCCTCGATATCCTGTCCATGAAAATCACAAACAGGATTGGTGACAAAGCGCACCCTTGGCGGAGGCCAACCCCCACCGGGAACGAATCCGACTTACTGCCGAGGATCCAGACACAGCTCTCGCTTTGGTTGTACAGAGATTGGATGGCCCACAGAAGTGACTCCCTCACCCCATACTCCTGCAGCACCTCCCACAGTATCTCCCGAGGGACCCAGTCATATGCATCCCTGTGGAGGTTGGGGGCATTGAACCAGAGTGGGCAATGTTCAAAGCTTCCATTGCTGAAGCTGCAGTGGTGAGCTGTGACCTCAAGGTCTTAGGTGCCTCAAGGGGGGTAACGCTTGAACACCGTGGTGGACACCGGTGGTCAGGGAAGCTGTCCGACTGAAGAAGGAGGCCTTCCAGGATATGTTATCCCAGAAGACTCCGGAGGCAGTTGCAAGGTACCGACTGGCCAGATGGGGTGCAGAGGCAAAGCAGCGGGTGTGGGAGGAGTTCGGAGAAGTCTTGGAGAAGGACTTTCGGGCGGCACCAAGGTGCTTCTTGAAAACCATTCGACATCTCAGGAGGGGGAAACGGGCACCCGTCTAAGCTGTTTACAGTAAGGATGGGACGCTGGTGACCTCAGCTGATGAGGTAATTCGGCGGTGGAAGGAGCACTTTGAGGAACTCCTTAATCCGACTAACATGCCCTCTTTTGTAGAGGCATAGCTGGAGGCTGATGGGGAATCATTGTCAATATCTCTGGCGGAAGTCACTGAGGTAGTCAAACAACTACATAGTGGCAAAACCCCTGGGATTGATGAGATTCGTCCAGAAATGCTGAAAGCTTTGGGTTTGGAGGGGCTGTCTTGGCTGACACATCTCTTCAACATTGCGTAGAAGTCTGGGACAGTGCCAAGGGAGTGGCAGACCGGGGTGGTTGTTCCCCTATTTAAAAAGGGGGACCAGAGGGTGTGTGCCAGTTACAGGGGTATCACACTACTCAGCCTCCCTGGTAAAGTCTACTCCAAGTTGCTGGAATGGAGGGTTCGTCCTATAGTCGAACCTCAGATTGAATAGGAACAATGCGGATTCCGTCCCAGACGTGGAGCAACGAACCAGCTCTTCACTCTCGCAAGGATCCTGGAGGGGGCCTGGGAGTATGCCCATCCAGTCTACATGTGCTTTGTGGATCGTCTTTCAACAGACATTCCCCTTTACAAAAGTATGAGCACCATAGCTGTTCATATTGAAGTGATAAAATCCCTCTACACATACAGCTTCATCAATGCACTAAGGCGTTTTATTAGCGTGTGTGGGCCAGTCAAACATATTCACTCGGACCGTGGCACTAACTTCGTTGATGCCTGTAAGGACTTGAAGATACCTTCTAACATTGATAGCAAAACTGTGAAGACTTACCTGTCAGACCAGTCCAGTACCCATTTCAGTAGCACATGGGAAAGAATGTTTTTCTTGCCAGGAGAATTCTGTATTCCATGTTTCTCCAACTGAAAGCGAAACTTACCCTAGAAGTGCTTGTGACATCATGGCAGAAGTGTCAGCCATTATCAACGCCAGGCCTCCGGTTCCTGTGACAACCGACCCTAATGACTTGTTTCTACTCACACCAGCTACTTTTCTCACAAAAATGGTGGACATTGTTCCTGCACCTGCAGGAGAGTTTGGAGCTTCAGACCTTTTTGAGCGTCAGTGGCGGCAAGTTTAGCACCTGTCCAACACCTTCTGGGACAGATGGGGGAAGAAATTCCTGCTACAAGCATGCAAGAAGTGGCAGTCCATTCATCCAAATATTAAGCCAGGAAGTGTTGTTCTCCTCAAGAAAAGCCAGGTACTGAGAAAATAATGGCCTCTTGGAATGGTAACACAGACCTTCCCTAGCAAAGACGGGATGATGCGCCAGGTCGAAGTAAAAGTCATCAAACCAGGAGAAACTACACTCTTTCTTAGGCCTGTTACAGAGACTGTGCTTCTTCTTCCCCCAGATACCTAGATAAAGGAAGTGTCATGGAGTGTTTAGTTACAACTAAATGTTAAAATAATTTCTATTGCTTGCTTCAGTATTTTCTTTACGTTCTGTGTTTCATTGTATAAGTCAAATAAGTCATAGAGTGTGGTCTTGACCTACTCTAGGTGCATCTCTGATTACAAATGAGAACATGTTGTGACCTCGATCCAATACAAATGCCAGGTGTCCTATGTAATAAGTTTTAGCTAAACGGCTCCTGTACTGAGGTCTGCTTTGCCATCTGCAATTTGGCATGCAAACTTTAGTAATAAAACCTAGACTTGGAACTGCACTGCTATGTTTTTATGAGATATACTGCTGGCAAGCTAGCCCTCACTCACACCTCCATGGTCAAACCAGTCGCTGCTAAAGTTGGAGACAGACAGGCAGAGCAGATGTAGTAATGTCACTCAGGAGCAATGTATGGAACACGTCTTCAATGAAATGAGCTGGTCTGACCATGGTCATGCAAGAGACTGTAAGAAATATACACTGGTCCAGAACACAGGACCTTCTTCCTGTATTTCTTTGCTTACACCCGCCCCAAACACATCTGACCAATGAGCGGAGTGAATGGAGTGAGCAGAGATTGTGCTAAATTCTGTCTGTCACCTGTCAAATATAAGCATCTTGTTGTTAAACAAAGCCACTGCTCCACACACACATGCTGAAAGGAATCTATAGACTTTACATATTTGTACCGGAACATCCTTCTCAAGGCTGACAGTCGGGTGTCATATCATTGTAAGAACCACTGAAATTGCTGGTTGCCACCTTGTGAACCCATGGTTCCTTTGCCCATCACACTGAATATGAATCAGGTATATAGGATATGAATATCCAGCATACTTGTTTAATGCAAACAGCATACCATTATATCATTCAAACTAGGGTTAGACTTATTTCCAGAATACTGTGCCTGTATATGCACAGGTGTGACATACTGACAACAATAAACTACTGTACGTCCTAAAATCAAAATGAAACTAAGGATGTATTGAGCCAATTCTGATCAAGATCCACATTTACTGTCCTTGTGCACAAGACCTACAGTTGGGGCAGGCTAGACCATAGCCCTGGGAAGCTGCTTGTCTCATAGTAAGGGTTAAGAAGTGTGTCTTACGATGTATTGTAGTGGACCAATAAAGTTTAGGCTCACCCTGCAATGTTGTTGGTGGAGACACTCTTGGATAGGGATAGACCGGAACGACCACGCCGGGATCCCAACAGGGAATGTCGGAAGCTTTCGGAAGGGTAAATGGCTGAACTTGGACGCTCACGCATTCCTGGAGCTATGGAACAAAAAAAAAGGTTGCAGGCAGAGGAGGGAGAACTACATGAGGGAGAGTGACAACAGAGAGAGATGTAAGAGGAGGCAAAGAGGAGTTTGACAATGAAGAAGGGAACAACATTTTGAGGAAGATGAGAGAGAAGCAGAGAGAGAGACGAAGAACAGTAAAAATAGAAATGGCAAAAAGAGAACTGATTGAGTAAGGAGAAAGCTCCTACTTTTTGTGCGCAGCGTGACATTCTGCAAGGCTGAGTTATTCCGCATTAGGGCCATCTTCTGCTGCTGTGGTCATAAAGGAAACAAATCATTATGTAACACATGCAATAGTATTTAAAAATCCTTACAGTTTAAGCCATGCATTGATTTATTAGTTCAATAGTAAGTAATTTTCCATACTTTCCATTGTAACTTGAAACAACGTCTCATTACAGGCTAATTAGATGAAAGCATTTAATGACAGTTATCAAACTTTTAGAACATGTAGCCTCTATACGAAAACAAACATAAGATAAAATAAAAAAAGGTAGCATATGAATGTCCATGCATGCCCAGATGTGCTGAATACCCAGTGTCCATAGCCACCATGGACATAATGTCCAAACAGACTGGAGTTGTTCATACATTGTCACAGTTTCCCTGATCATCTGGAATAGAATTGTTGAATAGAAATATGTTTGTTTGGTCAACTTGAAGTGACATGGGGTCTGTTTCACAAAGCAGGTTTAGTGAAAACTCTGAGTATGTTAAGCCTGAAATGAGGGAAACTTCACAAAGGTTGGGACCAGGTTTTTCTCAGCAAACCTCCAATTTCTCTCTGTCTCCGCCCTCTTTCAGCCACACACGGTAATTGATTTCCTCATTCATTCAGTCGGCAGGCGAGTTTTGACGTAGTATAGTTCTGCTATAGTTCCGTCTGTTTTCTGAGAAAATCCTTGCCAAAATAAGTCAGTTGGCCTACATTAGAAGTTATATTAGGTGGCGAATATTTTCACTAGCATGGCATGTCCGTTTGAAAATGATCCCGTGGATGAAGGTGCAGCATTACTGCGCAGGTTAAATATTCATCAGGAGATGATTATCAGACTATAGATGTTCTTGCATTTCCAGACAATTATCTTTTTGAGCGGTACCGTTTCACGTCACAGTCCATCATTTACATACACAACCTAATCCGCCTTTACATTTCCAACATTACCAACCAAAGTCATGCTCTCACAGCACAGCAGACAACTTGTGTTGCGCTGCATTTTTTTTCACAAATGGGAGCTTTTTATACAACGTCGGAGATGCAGAGCACTTGAGTAAGGCAACAGTACGCAGAGCGGTCAGAGATCCATTCAATTAATATTAAATAATATTCTGTTGACAATGTCCAATGACAAGTGCTGCAACCTCAGACTGAGATTATTCATTTTAATCATTATCAGGATTTCCCATTGTGATTGGCTGCATAGATGGCACACGCATCCTCATCACGGCTCCATCACATACTGAAGCAGATTATGTGAAAAGGATGTCCATTCACAGCATAAATGTGCAGGTACATGTGGATTAACTACTGTTTCTAAATGTTAAAGACTGCATCATAGTTCAACATCTGTCATTCTCTTCACTGTCAAGATTGTATGTGATGCTGCATCCATCATTTCCAATGTGGAGGCCAAGTGGCCTTGGTCTGTTCATGACTCAAGGATTTATCGGGAGTCTAACTTCAGCAACAGACTGCAACGTGGTAAGCAGCCTAAAGATTTGCACAATACTGTATAATTCACTTGTCTCTCTCCTTTTTATATACTCTAATGTATCCACTATACATTACAGGAGAGTTTGATGGCCAAAGCCAGGCCCCCAACAGAACTAACTGCAGGAAGAGAGCCCGGGTTGAAATGACCATAGGCCTGCTGAAAGCCCGTTTCCAGCGCCTACATCAACTCAGGGGAGGAGAGCAACACCCTGCCCTTCAAATTGAAGACCCTGATGATGACCCCATCCACCTGTCAGCTCTGCTGGATGGCAGAGCAGTCAGAGACACCATATGCCATCATCACTTTAGTGATTGAGTCACCACCATCATCACCACCACTACCACCACAGCAGTCAAATAAAGACATAATACACATTTCATTTGGTCTTCTTTATTTCCTGCAAATACAAGAGCTAGTTTAGTTACAATTCCAAACATAAATAACATCATTCACCTGTGACTATGCACCTACGTCTAACTTGTGCTCCAATATTTCAATTTCTAAGTCTACCCTCCTAATCTGTGTGTCCAAGTACTGCATTTCTTTGTCAGTTAAAAAAAAATTCAGCAGGTGAATTTTGTAAAAGTCTTTGACTGGTAACTGGGAATACATACAAGGAGGATATTATATAGTTGCACATAAATTCCACAGAATGTTGTTTACTGAACATCCACTTCACTGTATCAATCTGTGCAGTGGAAGTTGAGGGACCCTCCTGCTGCTGCCCAGCCATTCATTCATTCATCTTCAACCGCTTGTCCCTTTCAGGGTCACGGGGGGCTGGAGCTGATCCCAGCTGACATCAAGTGTGAGGCGGGGTACGCCCTGGAAAGGACACCAGTGTATCACAGGGCACATAGAGACGCACAGAGACAGACAACCATTCACACCTACGGGCAATTTTAGAGTCATCAATTAACCTAACACGTGCATGTCTTTTGGATTGACAGAGGAAACCGGAGAACACGGAGAAAAGCCCAGCCATACCCTGTTCAAAAAGGATGAGAATGTGTTAATACTTCAGTGTAGGCTAAATGTCACTCTATATTCCACCAGAAAATTAAGTAATGGAAATGGAAAGAGAAGTATCAGTAACATATCAAGATGTTACCTCTATAGGCAAAATCTTTGGAGTATTGCCTACTTACAGTTACAAGGTCTGTTGTGGCGTGAGGGGGCTCCACCAGGCAGATAGCACCATCAGAATCGGTTGGGACAAAAGTAAAAAAAGTCATGAAAGGGAAATAAATATTTTTATGAATAGATTTAAAATTATATAGGTCTAGGCATATTACATTTTATAAAAGCACTTGTGTCTTAAAAAGGAGAAGAAATTAGCCGTTGAGTTGTTACGTTTTAGTAAATGTTTCATATTTCCTGAAGCCGATTTGTGTCTGTAAACAGCGTCTCTGCTAACACAATGGTATTCATCATGAGTACGGGAATATGAATAACCTCAGTTCTCTTTGCTCATGTAAACACTGTATCCTGAATATGGTCATAAGCCTCATAAACTGGATATTCATGTCCATGTAAACACACTCATTTGTGAGTGTGCAGAGATCTCAACTTTTGAAAATATACATATTCTGATATAACTTAAAAAAATGTAATTCACAAACTAGGAACACAGGCCAAGTCTTAGTTGTATTTAATTCAATATACTTAGGTAAAGTTACATCCCTATTGATCTGTCTTGTTAAATGTGTTAAGTAATAGCATTACTGGTCCAGCTGAAGTATTGTTAGTCTCTCTTTTTGTCAGGCACCTGGCCTGGTTAAAGAGTGTCCAAACAAATACGTTGATAAAGCAAAAGAAAAGGTCTGTCATGGTCGTGGTGCCAACGTTTCGCTCCTTTAGTCCTGGAACGTCTCCTGGTGGCGGAGCAGTGACAGGGACGTCTCCCTGCCACCCCCTGCAGCTGATAGGTGTCCCCCCCTGCGGCTGTTTTTGGGGTTAGTTGTTCGTTCACCTGCACTTGTCCTTCCTCCTTAACCAGAGCAAAAAGCTTCCTTTCTCAGCTTCCTCTGCCAGCTCTTTGGTTGCCTTCTTCAGGATCCCTCCTGTCAGTCCTGCGTCCCTCGGAAGGCGTGTGGTTGACTGCCCCACGTAGCCTTGGCATCCAACTTCCACTGGATAGATGGCGATCTTCAAGCCAGCCATCTGGCACTCAACTCTGAGCACTTGGCCTTTTTTTTGTTCATAGGCGGCCTTGATCCCCTCCTCTGCTGGTACCGTAAGGGATTTTGCCTTAGAGGGCCGATGGAGTGATGACTCTGTCGACCTCAGTTTCGGCATTCCACTTCCGGCCTGTTGGAATCTTGATGTTTGCATTCCTTGCAGCCTGGTAGCTGGTCTCTTAACCATAGAATGAGTCTGGTCTTTTCCTCCTTGTAGCCCAAACTGATGGATTGGAGGGTGTAACTTCCAAACAGGCCCGTTTCAGAGAGACATCGTGGCAGCCCCAATACCAGTCAAATAAAAAAGTATTTCTGCCAATCAAAGGGACTGGGTGGCTTTAATGTGTCCCACATAAATATATACAAGTAAAATAGATGTCTTAATCACATAAATGTCAGCCTGATGATCACGCTATAAACTGCAAACACGATTGTGATTATTCCGTTAAAAGAAACACTGAAGTTTAAAAAAAAAGACATTTCTTTGCCATAACCACGGACATATAGTTATGTATGTTTGCATATTATAAGCCAGATAAGCAGTACACGCGATACACGTTTAACAGGCTGCGTCGGTGGACTAAATCACTTTTTGGCATGATGTGACATATAACATGTTTGTTTTAAGAGTGCTGAAGCTAACATTTATCTGAGCCCCCCAAAACCAGACCAGGTGCCTGACAAAAGCAGGACCAAGCATGAATGCGTAAACCTGTTGATGACTTGAACGTGGAACTTCCATGGGTGCAGCATAAATCAGAAGATGGTGTTTTCCTGTGCAAAGTTTGCAGTACATGTTGGTTTTATATGGTCTCAAGACGCTTTCACAGTGTTTGTCACATTCACCCATTCACACAGACATTCACACTGATGGCAGTGGACATCTACATACCATCTAATCTAATCATTCACACCACATTCACGCACCCATGCGCAGCACAAGCAGCAATTCGGGGTTCAGTGTTTTGCCCAAGGACACTTCGACATGTGGACCGGAGGAGGTGGGGATCGAACCGCCGATTTCTCGAATTGAGGACCACCCACTTCTTCCACTGATCAACAGTCGCCCTAAGAGACATCGCTTTATAAAAGGTATAATAAAATTATACTCATTGTTAGACAGGCTTTTGTTTTTATTCGGGCAAGTGAACATGACATTCGGGCAAGTAGAACATGACCTGTACTAGCTCGATGGGCAAGTGCTTTTGAAACCTTAGTGTCAAGCCCTAAACATTAAAGGTTTAAATGTCAAAAATCAATATATTGCATCAAACCTCATATGTCAATCTTGAATCTTATCAAATCTCAAAGCATCTGTTTTTAGTTATACAGATATTAACAATAACAATCAAGCGTATCAGATATAAGAAGTAACCATTCAATTGTTCACATATTTATCTGTTCATGTGAACATTATCTCAAATAATACACATATATCACAACCATATCAAAATCATGTGCAATAACATGGAAAATACACATATTGAGATTTAGAGGTATCAAAGACGTGTACTTTATTACTCCAACACTATAGGCCTATTTAAGCGAGAGGAATTGCACCAAAAATTACCCTATTAGTAACTTCAGACTCACATTGAAATGAAATACAGTAAATCCCTTCAGTAGTTTGCATATTACAAAATAAAAAAAATATTTTACTCTCATGTGATTTATCAAATGATTTCCTTTCCCTTTAAATTGGCATTTGAAAAATAAAACAATCCTCCCATTTGCATTTATACATCAGCATAAAATATTAGATACAATACACACATGTTCAAAATATTGCACCATTATTCACTTCAGTTCACTCTCATAGCCTTTAGTACCTACCACCACTGCCCTCTTTCAGCACACAGAGAATCAACAGAGAGATAGCATCAGAGCGGCTAAAGAGACATGTTTCTCACCGTTGCGCTGTAGTTCAAAGCCGAGTACGCCAATGTCGGAGTGCTCGTCGGCTCTCCGGATGGAAGGTAAGTGGTTATCCTGTTAGACACAGAGCTAGCATTAGCACGGACGAGGACACTAAGTGCTAAAAGTTTTTTTTCCCCAGATAAATGACTCGTCTCCTTCGTGTAGTCATTCGGCTCCGAACTCCCAGTGGTTAAGTGCGCTGGCTTACTTTTCCTCTTTTGATAGTTAACTTGGGGTTCTCTCCTCTTTTCTCTGTCTGCTAAGCAGGTAGCTGCCCTCACTACCATGGCTGAGATGAAAAAGGACCGGAAGAGCGACGCGCCGGAACTTCACCTCTCAAACTGAACGTGGCCTACGTTACCCCTGATTGGGTGTTGGAGCTACCGCATGTGGGATCATGTGAACAGGGCAGTGCATTCAAATGCAATGGGAGATTTATAACTTTGCTGATATAAACTTATAAAAATAAGAAAATAAATACTCTCTCTTCTTTCTCTTATCTAATTATGTTCATTTTACATTGGCTACAACTACAATTAAACTTACACATTGACCCGAGATGCAATGTTCTCCCACGCCGTCTCCCTCTCTTTTGCTGCTGCAGCGGTGTTACACTTTAGTCTAAAAACGTGCTCAAACCATAGACTGTATAAAAAATGGACATAGCCTCTCCGCCGGGGCCGTTCTCTCTACTTGATCCAATCATATTCGCCTCTGGGAGAGTATTCAAAGAGTGGCCTGATGTATGCCAGGTAAACTTTAATGATGGTTGATGGTGATGCGCCATGTTTTCCACAGAGGGCTTTGAGGGGGTTGAGTCTGTTGTTTGCTCTTTGTTCCAGGTTATTGATGCATTTGGTCCAGGTCATGTTGCTTATTTGCTGATGTTGATGTTGTGATTGTTAAGTGACAGGTTGATGTTGTTGGTCTGCAGGTGTGGGTTCTTGGTGAAGAGGATGCATTAGGTCTTGACAGGGTCCAGTTTGATTCTCCACGTTTGTCCAGGTTTCTATTTAAGTGATGCATTTGAAGTTTCTTGGCTGCTAGGTTTGGGCGTTTTTAGTTGGACCAGTAACAGAGGTCATCTGCAAACTGTGAGACTTTGGCTATGGTGGCTAGGGGGTAGTAGATATCAGAGATGTATATGGGGAATAAAAGTGGGCTCAGAACTGCACCCTGTAGAACTTCTGCTTGGGGGGTGAAAGGTGATGAGATGGTGGAGCAACTTTGACTTTGATTTGAGGGTTATCCAGAAAGCTTGAAATGATGGATAGGGTGGGTTGTGGCAGTTTGAGGTTGGTGTCCAGTAGTCTGTATTTGAGTCCGTTGTGCCATACTTTGTTGAATGCTTTTTCGATGTTGAATAATATTGCCAGGGTTTTTTCTTTTTTGTTGAAGTTTCTGTGGATGTCTTCTGATAGTTGGAGAGCGTTGTCTGTGGTGGCTCTCCCTTTCCTGAAACCCGCTTGGTGTATTCCCAGGGCGCCCATTGATTTGATGTGACTGGTGAGACGTGAGGTGAGGATTCTTTCAAATAATTTCCCTATGTGGCTGAGAAGGCTTATGGGGCAGTAACTTGTGGTGTTGTGTGGATCTTTTCCGGGTTTGTGAATCATAATGACTAATGCAACCTTCCATGGTGAGGGGAAATGTCCAGTGGAGAGGCAGGTGGAGAAGAGCTGTCCGAGGTGATGAAAGTAGGTGGCTGGTGCTTGTTTATTAGTGTAGTGTTGACATTATCTTCTCCTGGTGCTTTGTTTTTCATTTTCTTTATGTGCAATTGTATTACCTGGATGGTGACTGGTTTTGTGAGGGGTTGGTGCTCTGTAGTGAAATTGCCGGTGGTTGTCTGATGTTGTGTTTTGCTATTTCACTATCAAGCAGATCTTTCCAGTCATCTTCAAAATGTGGGTCTGTGGGGCAAGAGTGAATGTTTTCTAGGTGATTACGGAAGAGTGTGACCTTTTCAGTGTTATTAATTATTGCTCCTGATGATTTGAGTGGTGGTGTTTTGTTGGTTTCTGGGTCTCCTTTAGGTTCTTTATTTTTTGCAGAAAATCCGGGGGTTTGAGTCTTGGTCGAGTCTGGTAGAATGTGTTCCATGTTTCTGTCGGTGGAGGGTGAGTTGTGTTTTGGTAGTGCTCTGCAGTCTGTTTAGTTCTGTTTTAATGTGGGGTGATCTGAACCTAATGAAATCTTGTTGCAGTTTCCTTTTGTGTCTGATAAGTTGGAGGAGGTGAGCAGGTAAAGTCTGTTTTGCTTTTGCAGAATGTAGGGATATGGTTTCTTGTCTGCCTTTGGTGAGAATTTGGCTGAGAAGTGATGCTTGTTGGTCCAGGTGTTGAGGGGGGGTGATGAGAGTGATGTTCTTCAGTTTGTCTTCGATGTTTAATCTGAATTTTTTCCCATTCTGCTGTTTTGTAGTTGTGTTTCTTCTTGTGGTGGCTAGTAGTTGAAAAGGAGAATGTGGTGAGGATAGGTAGGTGGTCGCTGGAGAGGTGGTTGGTGGTGGAGAACTTATGGAGTTTTGAAGCCAGGTCAGGGGAGCATATAATGAGGTCCAGGATGAGTTGCCAGTTAGTGTAGATATGTGAGTGGGTTCATTCGTGTTGATGAGGGAGGATCTGTTTAAGTACTCTGCACTTGTGTTTGTTTTATTGCAAAAGAAGTCAGCGTGTTTGGCATTGAACTCTACCATGATGAGGGTGTGACTGGAGGTGGAAACCACTTGGAACAGGTTTGCAGAGGGTTTTATTCCAGGGGGACAATAGATGCTGATGATTGTGATGGAGTGATAAAGTGGGTCTTGTTTTATTGCAACATATTATTTCCGTTGAGTTCTTCTGATGTGAGACCAAAATCCATTTCACTGTATTCAATGTTTTGTCTGATTAAAATGGCTTCTCTCACTCCATGTCCTGTTTGTCGCTCTTTTTGATGATAATGTGTTCGGGAATATTGATCCGTGATTTGGTTGATAAAAGTGTTTAATTTATGTAAGCTACAGAGACTCCTGAAAAAAAAATAAGGGACAACTCGCCGGCCGGCCCAATTGCCTTCACCGTCCTGGCGTAGTGAATCTTTTTAGACATTTTTTGTAAATGTGATGCAATTTTTTAACTATTTGACTCAAACCTGAATTGAATTAGATGCATATTTGAGTGAAAATAATTAATTATCAGCAATTTATTTTTAATACAAAATAACAAAATTAAACAGAATAAAATAAATATCTGTCCTGTTTAACTTAAAACTGCATCAATTAATATAAAACAATACAAAGCAGAACATAGTGCACAAATAATGCAATAAGAAAAGTGCAAACATACAATGCAAATATAAAGTCAGAGTAAAACTAGTAAACAAAAAACACTAGTACCTCAAAGGCCATGACTGTAGCCTACAGTTGTAGTCAGCCTATTCATTTTTTCCATCTGTTCTTCGCCTGAGCTCTTGCTGCAGCAAGGAGCTGTTTGTCTCTCAGTGCCACAGAGTAAAACTCTGAGCAAGACATTTCATCATTTAAAGTGACAATGATCTCTCCTTTAATTAATTCAGTGGAACAGTCCACTTATTCGTCATTAAAGAGAAAATCCTCTCTACAAACCTAGTGGAAGACGGGATGCTGAGGACAGAGGATACAGCAGCCTGGATGTTGGAAAAGGACAGCAGCCTGAAGAACATGCATCCACTATTCTGCTGTTCCCTTGGACTGCCACTTATCCTTCTCCTGAGGTACTGTAGTGAGGTGCTCCAGAAAGCTGTTTGCTGTTACACACTCTTCGTAAAGCTCATCCATAGAGATGTACAGCCTTTCAAAAGAGATGAAATTTGTATGACCTGAGTCATAACTGGTGCATAGGTTACAGTGTTACACACAGTAACAGTGGTACATATATAGAAATTTCATAATTTTGAATACTATTTTAACTACCTGTATAGTTTACTTACTTATTTATTTATGTATTTATTTATTTTTCATCCATCCATCTGAACTGTTTGAATTGTATGATGTTGTATAAAAGATAGCATATGTGTGTGTATATTTTGAAGTAAGTTTGTGATTAGGTAGTTATTTGTATATATATCTATCAATTGTATTTATTTGTCTATAGCAATCAGTAATAATAAAACTTGGTTTATCACCACACTGGCAATTGTTTCATTCTTACCTGCTGCCAACCAGGCGAAGCTGCTCAGTGATCTTCTCAAACTCATCAGGTGGAAGAGCCAGTTTTTCTCTGAGTAGTCAAACCACTTCCCGCCATAACTGATGGCATGGTTCAGGAAGGCAGTAAAGTCCTGCCTGATTACATAAGCATCAGATGGCGAGAGACGCTGGAGCTTTTGTTTCGTTAGGAACCGTAGAACCTATCATCTCTTCTCTGAATTAGCCTTCTCAGGAAAGAGTCCATGGTGGATTAGAGGTGAAGTGGTTACATTCTTCTCCAGCTTTTTTACCACCTCTTCAAACAGGGACATGACATTTTTACAGAAGAAGAGATACAATTCCACAATGTCTGCCTCTTCCTCAACCACAGCAGCATCTTCTGTCAACCGCAGCAATTCTTTTAGATGCCTTGGACATTCCTCACCAATGCTGATGAGATGTGACTTCAGCTGGACCCAGTTCTGCAACAGGTGGGTGATAGTAGGGTTGAGTGACAGCACCACATGGGGCAGGATTTCATGGAATTCAACATCACATAATTAACATAACTCCTTCAGGACTCTCTTCTTTTGGCAGAGGTGGAAAAGAAACCGAATATCTTGAGTACAATATTTTCCACATCCACTGAGAGGTTTTCCAGGGCTTTTTTCAATATGTTATGGCAATATGTGCATGGCATTTGCCACGAAGGATCCCACTGTTGGCCTCTCTCAATTTGGTAAAGACGAGTTGTGCCTGCCATAATTGACATTTGAATTGTCAGCACTGAATGCAGAAACATGATCTAGCATAGACCGATGTTTTCAAGAGAGCTGTGTATTTTTTTTACTATTCCCTCTGCAGACTCATCCGGATTTTCTGTGAAATCTATTAGCTTGTTGACAACCCCATTCTCTGGCGTGACAATCTGCACGGCCAAGGAAACATCTTTCGATTGCCTCTATTCCAGGCATCGGTGTGAGAGGAATGGAGAGGATTTCCACCACTTTTTAATTTTTTGATCACCTCCTCCATTGCCTTTGGAGACAGGACATCTGTGACAACTGCCTCAGCTTTCGTCCTCCCACAGGACGGCTTCCTGTTCTGAGAGTTAGCTTCAGAGCACAATCAGCTGAGTTGTAGCTTAAACCATGTTTTACAGTGTGGTAGACATGGGCAACCTCTGCAGTAGTCATCTGTT